>NC_139345.1:60272925-60455425 GCF_055883805.1 Amblyomma maculatum | reverse complement strand
ACCTGTGCCTTGGCCAATCTTCCACAAAGCGTACACGCTATTTCTCCCTAGAGAAAAACAATAACGACGAGGACGAAATAAGGGGATTCGCACAAGATGAGCAAAGTAAAGGTAAGAGGAGTGCTCCATCTCGGCTCGCTCGGATCAGCTTAGAGCTGCAAAAATGGAGTTTATAAAGACAGTGAATGCGAATGTGTTTCTACACTATCATCTTGCAGCATGACATATTTTACGTCTGTCACACTTCCACATATTGACATAAGGCATGACATTCTTTGGTTTGGTTTGGTAAAACTTTATTTCCCACGGTAGGGGTCCTGGAGGACACTCGGCTAGGCGCCAGGTGTAGAGAGCAGCTCCCACGTCGGCACAGAGAGCCCGAAGCTCTCCGCCGCCGCGCGGGCCTCCTGGACAGCCCGAAGCTGATCATGTAGTGAAGCACTTTTTAACACTTTGTCCCAATGTTCCTTGTTCTTGGCGTAGGCGTCGCTCGATTCACAACCACACAGCATATGGTTTAAGTCTACACGGTCACTGCACCGTTCACGCACACGATGTCCGTCGTAGTCTGGGTCGTTGTGCAAGGAACAGTTTACAGAGTGCGAAATCCGGTTCGATGTTATGCAACATATCCTTTGGATTAAGCAGCGTATGTGGTTGTACGTTTCGAATCATTGTTACTTAACCTAAGATATAGGCTTCACTACATGGAGAGGTTCCACCGCTTCGTCAAGGTCATCCTGATAGCATGTAACAGTTGCATTCATCAGTCCCGGCCCCAGGAACTAGTTATTCTGGAGCGAAGAAATGGAAACAAAGGTGTGGTTTCACTTCTAAGTGAGGCAAGTTGCTTTTTGAGTTGGCTTCAGATTAATGGAAAGTCCGGCGCTGTGCCATCGCCGTCAGTAATTTTCTCGAAAAACTCTTGATTGGTCGACAAGGTCATGACGTCACACATAGGTGACCTCATGCGGGAATTTCGAAGACGCCCCCACCCCCCCCACCCCCCCTGCTCACTTGAATTGTTTCATCATGCGTGGGACGAAAGTGATTGAAACAAATATATGTAATGCAAATTAAAGGTCGCTGTAAGATCACCTAGCTGATATAGTAATTAATTACGCTGAAATAAAGCTATAGGCGGGGTCCAAATCCCCGACATTAATATGCGAACCAGACCCACGCTAACGACTAGGTCACGCAAGGAACGCTTGTATAGCCTTGGGAACAAGGGGGAGTTTATATACATGTCATGTGGTCTTTCACTTAAAATTGTATCTTGAGATTTTATTTCTAATGAGTGTGTGCGTAATTAGAGAAATTCACAGGACTCTACCGCTTCATTCCCCTGTGGCGAAGTTTAAGTATGTCCCTAAATTTCCTTGTTTGTCTCACGTCAAATAGTTATAGGAAATTAACTTCTATTGATGTTTTTATTGCTACTCCCCGGTCCACCAAGTTATAAACTATTGCGTTTATTTGCGGCAAAAACGTGTAATGTTGCAGATCATTCATCAAATACGACTATTTCTGCGTTCATTATACTATTGGTACAGGGTCATCTACTTCTAGCTATAACACGGTCACTGATTTCTAAGCAACATTGCTTCCGACGCAGCGCCGATGTGCCTACAGAAAGACCCGGAGGTCATGCTTCGCATGGGCTTCCCCTTGGCTTTATTGCATGGCCGGGTCGGACGCAATGACGTCTTGAAAGCAAAGACCGTGTTATAGGTAAAAGTGGACGACCCTGTACATAAAATTCTCCTGCTAGCAACTGAAACAAGATACGTTATATGCGAGTTTCGGCGGCGTACAGGTGCCGCATACTCACAAAAGGAAACCAAAAGGCCGCTAAATTTTCCGTGGAAATTATTATTGGGCAAAAAACGAAGGACGAATGGGAAATCGTTTTTCCAAGTAAACACCGAAAGAAGCCCGCCGAAATTCCAAGAAACTCCAAAAAGTCCGGCACTATAATGACCTCATCATTAAGAGAAACTGCAATATCGTATAGACACATGCGTCTAGAGTGCGTAGCACCTTTTAACTCAGGTAAACTCTAATTGGGTGCAGCATAACGCACAGGGTATTATTGCAACAAACAAGGCTCCAGGGTCGAGGAAAAAACGTCCTTTGTTTCTTGCGTGTTCGTCGAAAAAAAGAAACAAACAAAAGAAGCGCCCGCAGTTACGTGACCCACTCTCTGTGGAGCGGAGCGCCTCGCGCAAATTTGTCGCCATCTGGTGTAGTGCACAGTGGCAACAAGAGGACACCGAATGCCTCGAAGCGTCGCTTAAGATTACATACAGAAACGACTCTGCGGCACGGCATCGTTTGTTTCTACGTAGTAGCAGCGTCAGAAATTGTGATAAAGCTTCCAGCGGTGAAGCGACTATCAATCACTTCGTGGGCAGCCGCGGAAGAGCTTCGTGCCCTAAACAATGCACTTACGAGGGAGGACAAATTTACGAACGGCCAGCCTGCCAAACAGAGGCCGAACGTTCTCGGGATGCTGCCCAACAATGGTCTACACTACAACATGTCCCTGTCAGCACATTTCTCACACAGCACAGCTGTCGTTGTAACTATACCAAAACAGGAACATGATATTCACTCTAGTAAGATTGACGAATCATTCAAGTGAAATCATTTAATTGCAAGAGAACGAAGTGAATCAGTTAGAGCTGCTATGGATGCAGCTACCATTTAATTTTTTTTTTTTCTGTACGATATCACTTAGCTGATAGTAGATATCATGAGTAACCACTTCGAAGAGACCCCGAGCTCAGCTCTAAAGAGGTAACCCGTGTAATCATTAATCACTCAGTGTAACTTCAATGTGTATGATTAGCCTTAGCTACTGGGCGATGACAAATGTTCTTTCGGTCATCCTTTTAACGTTCATCTTTCTGGGTTTGCTCTTCTATGAGCTTCGCCACCAGCCTTGTTCAAACAAAGGAGCCTTCGCCTTGGTCTGCTCGAAAAGCAAGGAGGGCTCCACACAAAATTCCCTTTGACCTTTCTTTCCCCGCAGGCTTGGCTCGAGGCGTTCAAACCGTGCAAGTGGGGCTTTCTAGCTACGCTTTGTCTTTTCTTTTTACCCGTTCGCATTCCGCGCGCTCAAGCGTGTGGCAGCAGCGGCTGCGCCAAAACTTCCGCATCTGAGTGCCACCACAGAACTTCGACTCTGCGATCTCGCGCACCAGAAGCACTCACCGAGCATCCGCATTGTAGGCGTCACGGCGCGCGATTGGTCCGCGGAGTTCGACAGGCCTGAGACGTCACATCGACCGGAAAGGCAGCCAAGCGACGAGCCCCAGAAAGGCCATTACAGCGTTCCCGAATTCTATTCGTTCTTCGGTTCTTGTTTTTCCTGACAGCAGGGCAAGTAAGGATAGTGTCCTTTCTCGCTAAGTCTCGTTATATCCTCTTGATGGCGGTCGCTGCTTTTTGGCCCCGCCTCTCTTTGATTTCTTTCTCTTTATTTGTTTTTATCGTCTCTGCAACCAGAACAAAAGCAGGCTGCTCTTGTTATCCTACTGCTCTGTAGACTTAAGCTTTCCAGCTCTTTTACGATTATGCGTCGCTTGGCAGGGCGCGGCCGCATAACTTCCTGCTCCAAAAACGAAGGGTCCGCCCAAATACATGCAAATTTAATGCACTGCCCCGAGCAATATTTGGACGGCGGGGTATTTACGTCTCCCGAGCGAGCACGCTTTCGGAGCCCTTCGGGTAAAATATTGGGAACATAGTGTTTTTCGAACATTTTGCCGGCTGATATTGCTGTATGCACAGGTGCCGAGTTTGCCTCGTAAATTGCATGGCGAATAATTTTCCCGCAAACTTTTCCCCTCCCAGTCACTGCTGATTCACTAGCACGCTACTTATATCCACATCGACATTCCCGCAAGATGATTAAGCTTTGTATCCAAGTAGCATTGTGATAAGCTTGTGGACCGGAGGTAGTAGCAACGCAAATTCAATTTCCCGGAAGAAAAATCTAATGCAACAAAACAAAAACATTGCGCGAAATTGCGATCCATTGGAAAATAACAATCATCATCATCATAATCATCATCAGCCGCACTATACCCACTGCAGGGCGAATGCTTCTTCCATTTTCCTCCAATTAACCCGATCTTGTGCTAGCTGCATCCACTTGACCCCCGCGAACTTCTTAACATCATCCGGCCACCTAACTTTCTGCCACCCCATGCCACGCTTTCCTTCCCTTGGAGTTCAGTTTGTTACCCTAAGCGACCATCTGTTATCCCATCTTCGCGCTACATGTTCCGCCCATGCCCATTTCTTCTTCTTGATTTCCACTACAGTATCAGTAACTTGAGTTATTTCTATGGCCCACGTTGCACGCTTCCTATCTCTTAACGTTGGAAAATTGGAAAATGCATGGTGGCAACTAGTGAGTGAGCTGGCAGGTCTCTAGTCGTATCTGAAAATGAGAGTTTCGCATTAAAATTTTATAGGACGGTGTGGGACGACTCACTACAGAACAAAGTTTCCCATTTAAGGAGGTATATCTCTGAACTTCCCCATATCAAGCCTGTAAAGGCAAACCGAAACCATCTAGAATATGACTAACTGAATCCGAAAACATCTGTTAATTTTCGAACCCGCCCAGGCAGTCAGAATCCTACCGTACTATGATGCGACCAGCCGTGAACGCTGGACTATATGAGCTGCCGCTGAGATATCCTTCCGTGATTCCACCCAATCTCCTTGAGGTCGGGGGAATATATACAGTTTGAATAAAGACGATGACTCAGGCCGCCTCATTCGACCTTCCTTTTACCATCTCTCTCTTTCTTCCTCTTCATTAACTGCCCTTTGTTTTCTCCGCACGCGAGACAGACAGCTGCCAGATCCACACCTATGCACCCGCGGGGTTGTCAAGAACGCTGTGGTAAGCGTGAGTCACGCCAGGAAAGCACGGAAGGGCGGCAGCCCCGGTGATTGTCTCTGCCAGTCTGCGCTTCCCTGCTCGTGGCTCATCCGCAGGCGCCAGCCCTTTCGTCAGCCATCGCCAGGGGCGCAACTGTACGCCCTTATGCTTGGGCTCCGAAAGCAACGCCATCTTTTCGTCTCTCGTATGCTGTATAAAGGATTGCAGAAATAGCTTGTGCTCTTGCTTGTGTATAGCGCAAACCTCAGGGAAGAAAATTCGGCGGAGCTCTTGATACTTGTCGTCGTCGTCGTCGTCGTCGTCATCATCATCATCATCATCACCACCACCACCACCACCACCACCACCACCACCACCACCACCACCACCACCACCACCACCACCACCATCATCATCATCATCATCACCATCATCACCATCATCATCATCATCATCCTGACTATGCCCCCTGCAGGGCGAAGACCTCTCCCATATTTCTCCACTTAACCCGGTTCTGTTCTAGCTGCATCCACTTGACCCCTGAGAACTTCTTAATCTCATCCGCACACCTAACTTTCTGCCGCCCCCTCATACTGTATGTTGCTGTGAACAAATCGTGTACCATAATTTGGTGACAAAAGTTGCAAGCGCTGGCTCAAAGTGTAAACGAAATGTTGATGTCTTCGTTCACCAGGACTGCAAATTAAGCGTCCGGATACGGATACGCAACCCGACAACGACACCAGCTAACTTTAACCCCTTTTCGCGTTCGAAATAACTGCTTTAAATACTCATTCCTTCCACGAACTATTTCCGATTGGAATAACCTCACTAACAATGAAGTGCTGCAGCCATCACTGACGTTGTTCTCGCAACCTATCACCTAGTTTCTTTTTATTGCATTCGGTATTTCCCTGCTTTGTTTATATGTTTGGTTCTATTCCTAATTGTGCAGAAGAGCTCCAACTTGCACTGTAATTATTGTTTATTTTTGCCTGTTTTGTTAAACTGCTTAGTTTGCATTCCCACCCTGCTAAAATCCCAACACTGGGATTGCAGTATAAATAAATAAATAAATAAATAAATAAATAAATAAATAAATAAATAAATAAATAAATAAATAAATAAATAAATAAATAAATAAATAAATAAATAAATAAATAAATAAATAAATAAATAAATAAATAAATAAATAAATAAATAAATAAATAAATAAATAAATAAATTATATAGCAACTCTATGACGCGACAAAGCAAGCATGTGTTGCCAGCGTATCGTAATTACTCCTCAGAATAATTGGTCGCTAGCTATGATGGTTAATATGATTAATAAATTGGGCTGTAGTTGACATCACCTAATGACGCAGGGCAAATTGTGGCAAGCTCTCCAAGAGATGGGAGTTCCAATTCACCTCATCTGTCTCCTCAGGAACCTGTATGAAGGGCAAGAGGCCACAGTCATAACTGGGCATGGTCTTACTGATTGGTTTCCGATTGAGAAAGGAGTGAGGCAAGGCTGCATACTGTCGCCCTGCCTATTTAACCTATATGCAGAGTGCATCATGAGGAAGGCCGGTCTGGACGAGTCTTCAGCTGGAGTGAAGATGGCTGGAAAACGTATCAACAACCTTAGATATGCGGATGATACCACTTTAATGGCAGAAAGTGAAGTGGAACTCAAGAGACTTCTGATGCGCGCACAAGAAGAGAGTGAGAAGTTTGGGCTTAAACTGAACATTAAAAAGACAAAGATCATGGCGTCTTGCCCTACCAAGTCCTGGCGCATCAATGGACAAGAAGTGGAAGCTGTGACAGATTTTCTCTTCTTGGGCTCCAAGGTGTTACCACGGAAGGAGACTGCAGCCATGAAATTAGGAGACTCCTGCTTCTGGGAAAGAGAGCAATGGTTAGCCTTGACCGCCTGGTAAAGAGCAGAGACATTAGTCTGCCAACCAAGATCCGTATAACCCGTGTTATGGTCTTTCCAGTTGTGATGTATGGATGCGAGAGTTGGACTGTGAAAAAGGCTGACCGCCGAAGAATTGACGCGTTTGAATTGTGGTGCTGGCGAAGACTCTTGAGAGTTCCTTGGACTGCCAGAAGATCAAATCAGTCGGTATTGTCGACCATAAACCCTGACTGCTCATTGGAGGGTCAAATTCTAAAGTTAAAGCTCAGCTACTTTGGTCATCTGATGAGAAGAGAGGAGCCGCTGAAGAAAGATTTGATGTCGGGAAAGGTTGAGGGTCGCCGGAGAAGGGGTAGGCAGCGAACGCGATGGTTAGACGGCATCCTCGAGGCACTGCAGATGAAGTTATGTGATGTTAGGAAGATAGTGAGAGACCGGAAAGCGTGGCGTGACATGGTCCATAGGGTCACGAAGAGTCGGACACGACTGAACGACTGAACTGAACTGAATGACGCAGAGTGCCATTATGAGTCCCTCTCCGGCCATTTCTTAATCTTTGCTCTCATCTATTTCGACTGATCTAGAGCGAAGTTGAGGGAGCTTTCCGAAAATGATTACTCACGTGATGTGTATCCTTTCTGAAGAGAAATAGATTAAGGAAGGGGGAGTAAAGTTTGTTGTAACTTACGAAGCTTTACTTTTAACCTACCTGAAGGAGAAAAAGCGTGAGCAGCACAGTGATATTTATTACACGCGGCCACTGGAGCCTGATGGCCCTCGCTAAGGCACAAAATAGCCAAAACGACACTTGTAAGCTCCAATATGTGAGGCTAATGTGTAGCAGCCGCACCTGTCTCCCGCAGCACAATGGGCCCAGAGTCGTCTGTGTCACCGGTATGCAAATGACGAAGTATGGCCCCTGACTTAAACCACTCTCTATTGTCTCCAGCACCACATATGCACCTTGCCTCAATAATAATTTTATCTCTTTTAGTTATAAAACCTCATCCAGCTGTCCTACTCAGAGCAAAAAAGTTGTCAACGACCTTGTGGATCAGCTTAGCAACAGTGTTTCCCTGGCGTGCGCGACTGGCACGCAAAAAAAAAAAAAAAAGCACCAGAGCACAATGGATTCAAATTTAGCAATAAATTGTGGGAAGCCAGTATACTGGACGTCATGCCTATCGCCGGAGCTGAAAAACATGAGCGTTAAACAGGAACCCACTCTCTCGTCGTCGTCTCCTTCAACTTCCTTTTGTATGCAAACGCTTTCGCACTTCCTGATGGGTTTGACTACATTAAAACCCTAGGATTTTTTTCTTCTTGAAGATAACAGCGGGGAACAGCGCCATCTAATTGGCATTGTTCTCTTGGTAGCCAGCTAACAGCCCGAATTTCCCAGGCAGACATCGAAAAAAAAAAAAAAGAAAGTAGTGAGAACGCTCGCCAACAAAGGTTTTAGTGCACACCCGAGAACCACAGGTGGTAGTCAGGTTAACCCGGAGCTCTGAAATATACGGTCTCTCACCAGTCAGGTTTGGCAGTGAGCGAGAGTACTTCACATAGTATATACTGTTACTTAGCGGTATTCGCTGGTCGTGCTGAGGATGATGAAGTGCGACAGACTTCCAGAAGACGACGCAGCCGGGTGGCGAGATCTGTGCTGTCATCAACGTTAGTTGTGCGGGCAGCTATCGTACTGCGAATTTTCCGTGTAACATTTCTTGGTGGAGATGTGGGGTGTCAATCTCCGTGCCTCTTGCACAGCACAGCATACTTCTGAACGAGCATTCTTCTTAGCGACAGCATATTTCTGAACGATAGCATTTCGCTGAAGTCACCAGTCACCATCGCATCAGTCGGGGCCTATAATCGCGAGCGACGGGAGCTCAAGGACAGCAGATACGTCGGCGAGTGAGTGAATAAGCGCCTTCAATAAATGATCATTTTTATCCTTTATTGGTGCTCGTACGAGGGGAAAATGTGTGTAGAGTGTGAAAATGCACGATTGTGCGTCGGAGCCTGCTGTCTCTCAGGCGGCGTAGAAAGAATTCAGTAGTGGCAATGGCCTAGAGTGTCGGTCGGGAGCCCTTCGAGCATGTACACCACGGCTGACGGCGTCGAGCACACGGCGCAACGGGTCGTAAAGGTCGATATCACGTAAACACCAACACTCGAACGCGGCGTAGCGAACGAAGAGACGCGCAGGCGGACTCGCTGCCGGCGGCGAGCCAACAGAGGCAGCGCCCGCCCGAAACAGAAGCCGAGGAAAATGAAACGCACGACGAAGAAAGCCAGCACAAAGAAATAAATAAAGGACGAGCTGAAAAAAAAAAAAAGAGAGAATGAACGAAGGAGGAACAACATGCCGAAACCTTGCGAGAGTTTCACCCTTTGCCTGAGGCTGCACCCTTCGAACAAACAAAGAAAACTTGTTTACGGGCGGGCAGAGAAATGCAGGAGACAGCCCATAAACACCACTTTTGTTTTGGCACGCGCCTTCGACCGGCCGCCTTGTGAACCCAGCGCACGAGGCAGCGCCGAAAAGCGTCAGCGCCCTGCGCAGTCACAATGAAAGAAGGAAATGAAAGGAGGTAACAAAGAGAAAGAGAGAGAAAAAATGAAGAAAAATCAAGAAGGAAATGGCAGGAAAGCAGCAAATAGCAAATGCCCATGGACAAGAGAGAAATGTGTGCGTGTTTGGGGCGGGGAAGGCATTGCATGCTTTCTCAGGTAACTTCTTCCACGGACACGCATTCCACTGCGTTGCTTTCCATGACGGTTATAACATATGATGCATCGAGCGCAATGCAGTGTTTCTGCGATAGTTTTACCCAGTCTGACTAAGGCATTGAGATTATCGTTAACTGAAATATTTTAGCTCTCTATTAACTTTCGGAGGCGAGAAAGACCGGCAAAAAACTGATATCAGGAGCACCGAAGATAAAGTTCGGTTTATGTTTTCTGACTGGTAGATCAATAAGGCCAACCTAATAAAACCTAGCATCCCACACACGCGCAGAAGTCTCAAAAGGCTATTTGTTTAGTCGTTTTATTCCTTTACAATGATCTGAAATTGTTATGCATCGATTATTTCGATCTGGGTCTTATATTCCTCATTTCTCGATTTGCTGAGCTAATCAGGTGAAGATGGAATGCATAAATGAATTCACGCATTTAGGATCATTTTTTAAAACCAAGCACCACACTTGAAGTCTACACTTTACGCCAACGAGGACACCCGCGCACTTCGTTTTTTTTCCAGCCACCAGCGTTCTCTCTATTAACATGAAAGAGGCACGGGTTCCGTCCTCTTCGAATTATTTCGCATTAAACCTTGTTTGTTCTCCTACAGACGCGCCACAAATTTCGTGCTGACACAAGAAAAGCGGATGCTGAGAGGCATGCCTACATCTGATGTATGCAAATGGGGGACAAAAAAAAAGAAAAAAAAAATATTCAATCGGTTCCAACTTTTTCGAGGGCGGAGGCGCGCCCTCATTTATTTTCTGCGAAAACCATGGGGCCCGTCGGCGGAGACCGTGTTGCCGATCGGAATAAATTTATCGTCGGCGAACAGGGAAGGCACGCACGGCGCGTGCTGCGAACAGTTATGGTGTTGACGTTATGCGTGAGAAGGCTTTCTTTACGAGCCGCCTTTCGCAACTTCGATTCAACACCCCCTTCCCTGAAACCGCGCTGTTCGAAGCACAACCGTAATCTTTGTTCGACGGCATTGCGACAGCCACGAAGCGGCGCAAGCGGTCGTGGACTCGGCACGTATAGGCGCAGAGCATGTATTGTGCAACAGCGACGGACATAAACTCCCGATACTTGCTCGACAGAACAAGCGAGAGGCCAATCAATGCTTGCGCTGATCTGATGTTTAAAAGCAAAGTTTCTGCAATTAGATTGGGGGCGCTAAGCGGCTGGCATTATTGATTCTGCAATCATTTTATCTGACGTCCTATTCTTCTCGCCAAAATACGTGGAATCCTTTTGCCTACTACTGATTCCTTTATTTATTGCTCTTTTTTTAGGGGGGAGGGGGTATACATTTGGGCTCCAACTTTCTCAATCGTGGGTGCACTGACGTCGCAGGCGTGCTGGAACCCCCTGAAAGAGATGTTTCGCAAGCCAGGGACTGTCCTCGATTGCTTATGCCTTGACAAAGGTAGACGCAGATTAGCGGCTCACGATTGATTATTAAGAAAAGAGTAGTGGTGCAGAGCGCTGAATGCTTAAACTGTCTTCTCCCAGGTATTATGATGTATTGTACATGTCATCTGATCGTAACGGCTGTATTTTTCTTCTTTATTTGATAGAATGATGCCATATTGGTTGATATTCTCTAACATGGTGATAGCAGCAAATTAGGCCCTGATTTTTTGCCTTACAAGAAATGTTTTTTTTTTTTCGGATAGCATTACACGTTGGTATCCTAATCTATCACCGTGTTGTATGGCGAACATCTGTGCATCGAGCAGCTGTCACGAATTCCACAAACATTTCGTCTAGAACAGCAAAGAGCTGTCTCTGCTTCTTGCTGTGGAGATCTTTGTTTGAGTGCAGCGCTCTTTTTACATCACAGGGTGGCAGGAGCAGTTATGTTGGGTGCCTAGAAAACTAAGCTATGTACCAACGAATTATTTCGGGCCTAATAAATGTTAATTCCTCCTCCTCCTCCCGTGGTGAAGCGAGCGTCCGAAATCATGTTGGGTGCCTAAAAAACGAAGCTATGCACCAACGAATTATTTCGGGCCTAATAAATGTTAATCCCTCCCCCTTCTACCGTGGTGAAGCGAGCGTCCGAAATCAAAGTTTGGTTTCAAGGTTAAAAAAAAATAAATATTCGGGCTAACTCGAACTCTTTGCGACGTCCAAGGAATGGCCTCTTTCGTCTGAAGCTGGCTGACGTGTAATTAAGCGACTTGACAATTTTTAATATATCTCTCAGTGAAGAAAGTTTTCGCATTCGTATTCTTACGTATATGAGTGGCAAATCATTTAAAGTATCTTTATTCCGTCGCTATTCATTGAGACGTCACGATAATTAATGCTGCGGCGATTCAAATCTTCCGATTCACCTTTTTTCCAGGACTAATTCTGGTTATTTCGGACGTATATAGGCAGCAAGTCACATTCATAAGACACATGCCACAGGAAGGACTCTCTGACACTTACAGTGGAGAAAAGGGCAAGAGCAACACTTTTACGTGTACCTATATAAAACTGACAGCTTATTAAATAAAGCGATCCCTGATTTAACGCGGCAGAAACTAATGAAAATTTTCACGTCTCGCCACGTTTATGTTTATTTAGCGCGCTATTGTTTTTAACTGACCCTGCAGTGCAGGGACGTGAGAGTTACTCTATGTAGAGATTCGAAGCAGCACCGCATGAGAGAGTAGTGACCACACTGTCCAAAACTGCGCGAGCTCCTCCGAACTCAAAATCAAGAGAAAACTGCTGAGAGAAATGAGCAAACGCGCTAAAAGGCTGCACTCCCTTCCTCGTAGCTCTAAGCGTAAAACAGTCAATTAGCGCCGGAAACTTCCTCCAGGGTGCAACTTGCCAGTCACACAGCTGAGGCCCGCCATTTTTTTTTTTCGTGCAGTGGAAACTCCTTAATCCACCGAATTCCTTCAACCGAATCCCCTTTAGCACTCTTCCCGGGGGAAGCGCAGCTACTACGGGAGTTAAAAGATCGACGCACGCCGATGCGTCCCGGGATGGCAGGAAGGCAGGGCGTAGGGAAACAGGGATGACCGGACCAACCCTTCACTGCGTTCAGGCGTCCCTATAGCCCCGGAGCGGTACTGCAACGCGGTGGGCGCCTCGCACAGAAGACGCACGCGGCGTAATCCCGTTAAGCGAACCCTCCGTGAAGCTAATAAAGGTGATTACTGTCGGCGGGTGCGGCCCCGGTTGCCCCTGGCGACCACGGGTGCACACAGCCACCGCCGAGGACCCCAGTGGCCCGCGGCTGAGCACTTGCCTTCGCTACGCAGTGAGAGAGCCCGAGACGCCCGAGACGCCCTCGAAGCTTCGGGCCTACGAGGCCTCGCGCGGCTTGAGTCCAACTAATAAGTCTCGTTCACACGGCAGACCGAACTAGAGCGAGTCGTGTCGGTGGCGGAGCGTATAACACGACACGACCGAGTTTACGCGTTGTTTGCCCATCTACACGGGCGAATCGACCTAGCATTCATACAGCCGAATCGCCGACTTCTCACAAATAGTTTTGGGCTGTTTGCGGCCACTCTATCCTTCTTGGCTAGCGGCTCGAAGACCACAACGAATCGATCAATTCGTTTGAATGGTGCCCGCTACTCACCAGTGGGGGTGTGTCTTATGCCTTTTCAGGTAAGGCTCGGCTAGTGTTAGGATGAGCGACGTCACTTGCAGACGAGTTGATGCAGCTCACCTTAACCCGGCCGAGTTTAAGCTGCTAGAGTTTTGCAGGGAAACGTCACCCCGACTAATCAACTCGGCTAGTTTGTGCTAGATTTACATATCGCGCCTGCGCTGTAAACACGTTTTCTTAGAGTAATGTCGATTCTAAGCAACGCCCAACGAGGTGCGTATGGGCATATGGTTGCACTGCGGTAGCTATACTTCTAAAGCTGGCTGAAAGTGCACCGTACTTCGATAGGTTTAAGAAATCGACGTGGTGATCATTTGTCCCACCGGTGAAGAAAGGAATGCAGCACGACTGCACCCGCCTAGCAGTGGCCAGCGCCCACAAATTGCTGCGCGCTCATAAACCATTTATAATCACCGATTTATTTAAATCACGAATTTATTTTGCCTTAAGTGACCTTGGCGAGTGCTTTTTTCGTCGTATGCAGAATGCATGTCCCTCGTCAGACGTGTTTCTATCGAGCCCTAACTGTAAATCATTCGGGGTTCGCTGATTACAATTCGACAACTCAAAACCACAGGCAAGTTATGGGTTGCAGGAATAACTCAGTTGAATGCATATATGCCCTTTGTATGGTAGCACATATTCTGCATCAGCATCCCCTCGCTCATTTTCAAGATCAGTGTTTCATTGAGCATCGCGTTATAAAACGGTTGATTACTTTCGGTGGGAGTGGCGCAGACAACCTCGGACCAAGTGGCGCTTACTAAATAATAGTAGCGCGGACTAAACTTTTTTAAATTTCTATTGTGCGGGGTTTTTTCTTAAATTTTTCCTACAGCTTCTGTCCCTTTTTCTTTTATTCTTCAATTGGTTTTGCCTGCGATAAGCTCTGGTTCACTATGGACTTTCTCTCACATTTATCTTTTTTTTTCTTTTAAGGTTTTGAGAGTTTTGCAATAAACAAGGTGTCGAGAAAGTAACGCCTCTAATTTTGCCTCGAACACCATTCAATATTTATGAAACTTACAAATATATCTGCATATCTGCTGGACCCAGGTTATCTTTCAGTGAAATATCGGTAAAAATATATGGCTTTGAACCCAAGGTGAGCATGGGCATGTAGGCCTACTTTTCAGTAGTATATTTTTTTCCCTTCACGGCGGCGACCTTTACGCGGCAACGCTTACGCCAGCCTGAAGACAACAGAAACGATGGCCAAATTTGTCCGCATGGGAATTCCTCTGTCCGCTTTATACACCTGGCTTGGTACTAAACTTTACCTTGACACTTCGCGGATAGAGGTTTGAGAAAGACATAAGCGTAGCTTGTGAAGTAAGTATACAGGGCTATACCAGAAGGAAAAAAAAAAAAAGCCCAAGTTTATCATAACAGCTTGCCTGAAGAGCTTTAAAGGATATCCATGCGGCCGCTTGGGGGATCCCTGGAGTAGCCTATCGCAAATATAGGCATGCTTCTTGCCTTAACACGCTGCTTTTTTACCCATCCGAACGCACCGGCCTGCGTGGCACATAGGCAGCTAGCGCTTCTGATTTGCAACCGAAAGTTCAGAGGATCTATTCCACTGCTGACCAGCCATGCTTACTTTCAGCCCTGAAAAGGAAAGTATATAACAGTTGTATCTTACCGGTACTAACCTATAAGGCAGAAAGGTGGAGCCTAACGCAATGGCTTATGGAGGATAACGTAGAGAGCTATGGAAGTGAAAATGGTACTTGTGTTAAATAAGAAATGGACATTGGCAGGACATGTAATGCGAAAAGAAGACAACCGACGGTTTCCAAGGGTGACAAATTGGATTCCAATGGAAGGCAAGCGTAGCGAGAAGTGGCAAAAGTTAGGTGGGCGTATGAGATTAGTAAGTCTGCAGAGGTCAGGTGGGTGCAGCTAGCACAAGACCGGGTTTATTGTAGAAATGTGGGAGAGGCCTTTGCACTGCAGTGGGTATTGTCCGCCCGATGGTGATGATGATTACATGTAACGTCACGACTACGTCATGATTCTTCTCGAACCGGAATTTTCAGTCATGCCAACACTACTTTTTCCTCGAATGGGATCTTAAACGCTCTCTCTCTCTCTCGTGCACGCACGCGCGCACGCCCCCCCCCCCCCCCCCCCCCCCCCACACACACACACATTGCAAAACAGCTACAAGCCCGATGACGCTATGTCCAGACTCTAACACCGGGAGATGCCGAACCTCCACTTTCAAACCTCTACCATGGCGCACAAAGCATGCTGCAGCAGCGACGACAACTCCCCAGTTAGAGATTGCTAAATAACGTTATCTTATGAAAGACGACTACGCTTGCAGTTTTCGAAACTTGTAACTTTTTAAACCTTTTTAGACAGCCTTGTGTTGCAAAACCTTAGACCACGTGTTCAGTGCATCCCTTTAAAAAGACCCCCCCCCCCCCCTTTTTTTTTTTCTGTCTCTTTTGAAATACCCACAACTGTTCCTTAAAGGATTAGCAAATAATGATCATGATGACTATAAACTTTACTTCGAATGCAATGTCTTTTCATACCATCGTCTTATGAGAAAACGTACATTTAACATATTACTCCATACGAAGAGCACTGTGTTCAACGCTTATTGCACCACGCACAATCAATTTAGGAGGCGGGGCCCTCAGAATCACGGCTTGGGGCGCGGCAAACTGCACCTGTGGCCGCACATTACATTTCTTTCGACTTCAAACGCGTTTTGTTTCGCAAACGGTAATTGGTATTCTCGCGTTGAACATTGCACAACAGCGCTCATTGCCAAAAACAAAGATTGAGTTCCATGAGAAATTTAATCGCGACCGCTGCTTAACCTTTCCCAACCCTCCCACTTCACTATAGCCAGTGCCGTATGTAGGCTTGTGGTTTTGTTTCCTTTATTAAAAAAAATTTCAAACAGTTTTTTTTTTTTTTTTTGCCATAGAGAGCGAGTGTTTACTGTGCGTGCAAGCTGCACTTTAAGTTAGCCCGCCATTAGGATAGGCTTTCAACCTCTGTCTTCGTTCACTTTTTGCTCGAGTGAGGAGCGCAGGGAACCGCGCCTAAATGGGGACGTGGCTTTGTCATTAGGCCTGTAATCACCGGTTTTCTGCCGGCACTCGCACGGCGAGCAGCCGAAGTTTGTTCTCGATTCCTTCGTTCGCTCTTTTGGAGCATTGAAATAGCCGCGTGTTGCTCGGTTGTTATTAGCAGCCCCCTCCTTTCCCTTCGCTCTTCTAAATGCACAGACAACGAGGAGAAAGTGTGCGAGTCTGCAGCGACGATTCTTGTTCAGCGCACTGTCGACGAACTTCGAGCAACACATACAAAGCATGCATACACGTGGTGGAAAAGGAAAAGCGAGGAAAGGATGAGGACGGCCAGGCCAGCCGCGCCACTGCGAGTTCGCAGCTTCCGAGCGTGAAATTGCGTTATCCCACCGAATGCTGCTCTTCTGCCATTTTGCGGGTCATTAATTCGACCGCCATCGCCAGCTCTCTCTCTCTCTCTCTCTCTCTCTCCGCAGGGGTAGCGTTTCTAGCGAGCACACAACTTTCTCCACCCAACACAAACATAAAGGGAAATAAAATCAGTACGACCTTTATTTCCTTTCCTGCCTGCCGTGCGAAACTTTTGCATTCTGAGCTCCGTGCACAGCGCGGGCAGCAACCGTTCGCAGTCGCCTTGGGTGCTGCTGGAAGCGCGCAACCTGCTCACGTTCGCATGACGGCTAAAGAAAAAAAAAGTATAGACATGAAAACAATCGCTGCTGGCATTGCACCATGACGGCTCGGTGAATGCTGCAGAGACGCGCGCTCCGCTGGCACGCAAGCGTGAATGTGCATTTCGCTAATTCCAATGCGTACGCGTTAAATGCCGATCAGCGAAAAACCGATGACCGTAAGGCGTCCCACTGAGCGAGCGAGAGAGATTTTTCGCGCAATTCAGTTGGATGCAAGCACGCGCGCGATGTCGGATCGACGACCTAGTGCCGCGGAATGGCGGCACAGCATTTTATTTAATGTTTTTTTTTCTTTCGCTGCAATTCGAGGAGGCATTCCACGCTGGAGCCGTGCAGAAATCGATGGACATGGCCTTTTTTGGCTCTTTTTTAAGGGGACATTAATCCGGACTTCGTTGTTTGGCCTATGTGCCAGTACCAATCTGTGACGTAATGATGATGAGGAGGCGCTGCAGTCGCTGGACGTAGATAACAGCGACGGTATGCCCCAGTGGAATATGTGCGAATAACAATTTTCGAGGTAGGTTTCCATTTCACATTGCACCTTCGGGGTCGTTCCTTCGGTAACAAAAACCGAGTGCACCCCAGGACAGAAAGTGCAAGTATGGGATGTCATTTAAATGCCTTCGTACGTTTATGACAGCTCAATATGTGCGCGCCGGAGATGCCCCTGTAGGAGGGGCGCTGCAGATACAGGGAAATACAGGGAAACAGGTGTAGGCAAAAGTTTCAATAATATTTACCCATTTCACAGTGCACCTATGAAGGCAAAAGCAGCCGTTCGTTAACCACTGTATAGTTCTTTTAAGGGGAGCGATGAAGTATACGAGTCAAGCTCCACCTTTAAAGACGTGTATGGCTCTTTGGCGTCATAACCTTAAAGGCGAAACTTAAAGGCACCCCTCGCCTCCCCGCCTTCCTCCTTTAATATTATGAGCCCAACTCTGCAGCTAAAGTTATGCTGTGCGATTGTTACAGAAGGCTCCCCGCGATACATTAGTGGTGCGGGCGGAGTCTGACTTTGGACTCCATCTTACCTTATGTTACAGAAGGCTTAACACGTGCAGTCGTTAGTTCTTCCAAGGACTAACTGCGTTGGCACGACCGTTCATTCTCGGTAGAGACACTATTACTCTGTTAGAGGCTAACTGCATCAGTCGCATTTAGACTTCGCAGGTTTTAATCGTTCGTCACGAAGACTGACTGCCACTGTTATTCTTATTTCAGTCATCCGTGCTTCAGAGTGTAATTTATGTACGTACGAATTATACTTTCAACTAGTACGCGTCATTTGATTCTTCATGCCGGGTTTGCAGCTCTTCAGTTCAAAAGAACACGGCTTCCCGCTTTTGTAGGTCCCTCATGCGTGGCTTTCGGGGGCAGCCTGTCTCGGCAATTGGCTGCACGAGACAGGCTTTAATCGCACACAAGCACGGCCAAAGCCACTCGACCTTCGAGCTCCAGCGCTTGAAAGTTATGTGCATGTTTTTGCCATATAATACACTGCTTATACGAGCGCTCATAGACTCGAGTTTTATGGGGGCGGGCTACACGGTATCCGGATACGGAACATCACACGTACGTCAAGTAGTGCCGCCTCCGGCACTGTTTCCCGTTTACTCGCGACATTGTTTCTCAACGAGCATTAAATGGAGTATTTACATGTGCGTTCGGTAGGCCAGCTGGGTAGGGGCACCTCGCTGAATGACCGAGCGTGTCGCTACGTGCGACGTACAGTGCGGTGCGTTCCATGAAAAATGTTTCGCCGTGCTTGTGACCGAATTTTCGCCATCAGAGTACAAACACACAAATAAGGCACACATATGCGGTGCACATTGAGAACGCTGTCGCTCAAAAGTACATCACGGCGGGCCCGGCGTTACCTTAAGCGTTATTTAAAGACAGCTTGGCTTATCCGTGACACTCTGTTTTTGTGAGATTTTGTCTGAACAGCATGCAGAAATATGGGGAACGATATGTGATAGCCCTGAAACAACGTTCTGCAGCTATACATCTATGCTGAAGCAAGCAGCACTTCCAGAGAATACAGCTGGTACGAAAAAAAAAAAAATAGTTGTGGTTTAGCCCTGGTTAACCGTAGTTGAATTGCGATAGTAATTTTGCCTGCTGCATTATTCCCCTATCACCCCCTATTAGTGTAAGGTGCTACATTATTGGGGACACTTAAGCTCATACTTTAAGGGCATGACGCGAGAGCGTAAGCTACCAGCCCACATATAAATGAGAAGGGTCCATGGGGGCTGAACTGAATGTGGAGCGAAAGAACTAGCTGCTTGTGACTGAGCGTTCTTCTTCTTCTTCTTCTTCTTCTTCTTCTTCTTCTTCTTCTTCTTCTTCTCTCTTCTTCTTCTCCTTCTTCTTCTTCTTCTTCTTCTTCTTCTTCTTCTTCTTCTTCTTCTTCTTCTTCTTCTTCTTCTTCTTCTTCTTCTTCTTCTTCTTCTTCTTCTTCTTCTTCTTCTTCTTCTTCTTTCTTCTTCTTCTTCTTCTTCTTCTTCTTCTTCTTCTTCTTCTTCTTCTTCTTCTTCTTCTTCTCTTCTTCTTCTTCTTCTTCTTCTTCTTCTTCTTCTTCTTCTTCTTCTTCTTCTTCTCTTCTTCGCGGCTGTTCAAGGTCCAGTGTAGCCCTTTCCGGGACTACTTGACGGCCGAAACCTGGCGTAGTATTGCTACCGCAAGAAAAAGAAAGCAGACGGCGTCGATGATTCCT
This sequence comes from Amblyomma maculatum, assembly GCF_055883805.1. Lineage (NCBI taxonomy): Eukaryota > Metazoa > Arthropoda > Arachnida > Ixodida > Ixodidae > Amblyomma > Amblyomma maculatum. Next base: position 60,435,776 of record NC_139345.1, on the reverse strand, counting down.
ATGTAATCTCCGATAAATGTTAACTAAAAAAAGTTTGCATCGGCAATCTGCACGGTTTCATTCAGAATGTTCATACTGAATTTGATAATATACTTGCTTTGAGAATGAGAGAGAGCGAGAGAGGAAGACAGGAAGACAATGCGGAGGATGATAATACCCTATATGCTCAGCGATAAAGGGTATAAAAAAATAGTCAAGGTTTATTATTTATTTAAAAATACTGTTGGCCGCGGGGTGGTTAAAGTGGTGGGACGTAATACGAAAAGAGAGATCTCCATTTGCAATATTATACAAAAAGAAAATTTTACAATAAATTTGAATGCGACGTTCAATGCAATGTATTTCTTTACAACCTTGTTTGCAATCGGTATAGCGTTTATCACTTTGAACACAAGCGCATGTATTCACACAAACGTGAAAACAAAAGCAAGAGTACACAACTCCGATTAACCGAGAATGATTTTAAGTCTGGTTCTTCTGGCATGGCGAAATGGATAGCGACACTGTAGCAAGCTAGCAAGAGATTAACTGATGTTTGTTTAAAACAAAATTTCACAATAGTTATAGTAAGTACAACAAGGTTGGGCAAAGAGTGATTTGTATAACTCGGCCTAACCGAAGATGTTGCGCTAAGCCATAGCTCAGAACTCTCGACATGACACCCGGCTTCAGTTTTAAATGTCTCGGGGCCCAGCCCACACTCGAATTGTATTGCAGCAAGAACCATGCATGATTGATTACTTGTTGCCTACCACGCCCCTTTTGACTTTACTAGTACTAATAATTCTCTTCCGAGACATATGTGCACGCAAATTTAGCATGAAAAAAAAAGTAAAAATGTGTAAAAGACAGTGACCGGAGCGACCAAAATTGGCATGCCGAATCCCGGGCTTTCGCCGCACAAACCCTGAGCTGTACGCGGACCCTGTCTTGCTGAGATAGGCAAAAACAAACAAACCTTTCCTTTCGCACCGTGTTGCCTATACGCGATGATAATGCACCTGGTCACTTCAACGCCGCGGTTGTGAATTTCAACTTTGTGGTGTCGTCGGTGTCGTTTCGACGCATCCTTCCCGTACTTCTTGGAGCCATGCATGCGATAAGTGGCCGTCTCCTTTGTCATACACGGGCCTGGCTAGTCCATCCTCGACGCCCCAGTCGTCACACCTGTTACGCCTGTCTCTCCAACGGCTGTCATCAATGCCGTTTACCTTGCACCGCGCGAATACCTGAGTGCCAACAGGCGCCTTTGTACTATGTACACGCAAGATCACCTGCTACCAGGGGCTGATGCTTGACAGTGTCCGCCACTTTGCCGCGTGCTACATTGACCTTTACATCGATTAAAACGCGCGAAACACTGTTTGGCATGGGTTGACACGGTTTCGTTTGGCATTTTAGCTTTTAGAGAATGGCACAGAATTTGGCATATGCGTCCATTCCCGCAATAAAAAAATGCTGGCGGTTTAGCTACCTAGTGCGTACGCGATAGCTTCACTCACATGTTACACGTCGTAAAGCTCTTTATTGTGCTGAAAGGTTTTCCTTGGCCATGGCTATGAAGCGCCGCAGTGATCTGCGTAGAAGTTTGTCTTGGTTTCTGCTTTATCGCATTCGCTGTAAAGCAGCAGCTCGACAGCCGATGTCGGCTGGATAATCGGACGTGGCTTGATTCAGTGCAAACTGAGCGCTTCGGCTCCACGGCGCGTTAATCTCCTCGGGCTTCCATGTTGCAGCAATAGCCTGGCACGCTGCGCATTCCGCTTTATATACTCAGTCACAATGTGACGTCAATTATCACGTGACACCGAACTGTATGCCAACGTGATAGTTCATCGCTTTGACCATTTGACCTTTAACCTTTGTCACCAGGGGGGGGGGGGGGGGCGACGCCGTAGCGACACCACACAAATGTTTCGTGGTTTGACCTCTGGCTTATTACCCTTATAAGGTTATAAGGCTTATAATGGTTATACGGTCATAACCCTGTGCGCGGTGACCTTGGCTTTACATCGCGCAGTGACGCTATCGCTTCAAAATCACTTGGTTTTGAGGGAAGGAAAGACGGGTTGCTTGCCTCACTTTTCGGTGCACATCTCACCGCACTGTGAGGGAGGGAGGGAAAGAGGGAGGGAGGGAGGAGGGAAGGAAGGAGGGAGGGAAGGAAGGAAGGAAGGAAGGAAGGAAGGAAGGAAGGAAGGAAGGAAGGAAGGAAGGAAGGAAGGAAGGAAGGAAGGAAGGAAGGAAGGAAGGAAGGAAGGAAGGAAGCGAAGGAAAGAACGCAGAGAGAGGGCCTTATTATAAGGCTGCGGAATACTATATTAGGCTTTCTACAGACGTCAATAAGCTAGGCAGAATTAATTATTTTGCTCGGACATGACGATCGGATGAATGCTTTCGCACTAAAATTTGAATAATTTTTAGCTATGTTTGCAGGACAATGCGAGTTGTTAAGAAATGGTACTGAACAAGAAAAGTCAAGTCGCCTATCTTCAGAAATGCAGGAAACCCACTAGAGAGTAAAATAATGTTAAAAGTGTACATAACGACAAAACACCCTAAAATTTCAGAGGTCGTAATGCATGCTGTATTGGCAGGGGATGGATATATTTTATCTTTAACTTCACTTACTGCCCGCCTGCTGACATTTGTCCATAGCTATATCGTCCTCGGATGATCAGAAATCATAAAAGTTAAGAAGTTTGATTACACTGCAGACATAATTGTTTGATAAACATCTTGCATTTTATATTTTTGCAAATAATGTACCATTAGTGACTGGAATACCAGGAGTTTGTAAATTCATAAATATTATCCGGTGTTTCCAGTGCATTGTTGCAGGGTTACGTCCGGTTATCTGCTTTACGCTTCTCACGTTGGAAATAGCGCTAAACTTATTCTTATCTCTGAATTAAATGCAAGTTTTATTTCAACAATACTGTTGCGCCATTGCAGTTAACCACGTTGCTTTTAGACCGCAATCCAGTTAGCAAACGCAGTTACAGAACGGTTTGTTAACTCAATTGCCTAGCAGTTTCCGCGCATGATGCATTTTTGATACTTGGTAATGATTCAATTCTTGCTGCCCCTACTGAGATAAACAGGAAGTATCGCTTGAAATTTTGTAATTTATTTTCAAATCAGTTCTGCCGTTTGTAATAAAATATAGGTCCTTCGTGCTCTCATCTTAGGGTCTCCACCGACGGGCGCCAGATTTGGTTTCCGAACGGCCGCAGCATTTAAGAGACATTCAATGCTACACTGCCCTGGATTGTTTTCAACGACGAAAACTAGTTATCTGGACATGTACATGACGCGTTTAAGTAGATGATGGCCGAGAGCTGCTGCTGTTGTCTAGCGAGAGCAGCCCTTATCTGCGTCGCGTTGCACTATCTTAGCTGCCGATTTTAGCTGTTTTCCGGGCACAAGTTGGCCCCGAAAACAATCCGGTTTTGGTGGTTACCTTGTGTCTGCCTGCCTGCCTATCTTCCCCACCACATTGGGTCATTAGTGAAACTATACACAGGCTTTAAATGTTTAAACCCTTCGTTGAAACTTCCCAAAACACAGAAGTTCGGACCACTAATGGTTTACTGCATAGCTTACACAGTAACCATCTGATATTCTCCCTAACTGTAGGGCTATTTGGTCACTATTTTGTAAGCATCTTGGGGTGCTCTGCCATTAGTAGAAGGTGCTTTACGATAACGTGTAGCTGCGACAGAGTATTAAAAGATGACAAACTGGAACGGAAGGTAACCGCAGACAGTAAAAATTGGAAATGTCGAATTTGGCAATATTGCGCTCAAAAGGTCGGTGAATCCAGAGCCTTCCCTGCGCCCCGTTTACTGCCTCTTGTTCATCACGTCACCTAGTTACACAGAAGAGTTTCTCCGTAATACTTTCTCCGGAAACTCTCCGCTCGATGTGCAGATCGATATTTTGACTCGTGCTGCAGACGTCGATGATGTCGGAAGTACTCTACATGATTGCGCGCTGAAGGAGACAACGGCCTTGTCGCTGCCACGACTGCCAATGCAAGCCGCACTGTAGCTTCCCACTCACGACATTGTACGGCAGAATGACCGTGAAGTCACGTCCCGCATGGGCGGCTTACAGCACGTGCACTTATCGATCAGCGTTGACGGATGAGACAACTTTCGCAAGGACACGGTTAACAGTGACTATATTTTCCGCAGTGGTTCCCAACCTCCTAGGGTCAGATCAGATCAGGTGGTCAGATCTGCCTGACAAACACTTTTTCCAACATTGCATCAGCCAAATGACATGACGCAGGAAGCCTGCTGTTTGATAGGGGCTCATTCGTAAGACAAGAGCACATTTTCACGACTCCAAAACGCCGACATGAAACTGAGAGTGCCTTTCCAACGCATATCCCAGCTTTTCAAGGTACCATAACAATTTTCAATCAATCAATCAATCAATCAATCAATCAATCAATCAACCAATCAATCAATCAATCAATCAATCAATCAATCAATCAATCAATCAATCAATCAACCAACCAACCAACCAACCAATCAATCAATCAATCAATCAATCAATCAATCAATCAATCAATCAATCAATCAATCAATCAATCAATCAATCAAAACAATAGCGTTTTCCAGGACCTGACAAGCAGCTTTCCTGAATACAGAAAATGCGGTTTGCCACGTATATGAAGCCTATAGTAAAAAAGGAGACAGCTGAAACATACCAAAGGCGGCTTCCGGTAATCATTTTTGCGCACTGCCTACTGACTCCTAACCGACGACGTTTTTGGCTGGCCTCGTGAAAAATTTATTTTCAGAAATACCGACACTTTTTGCGATATGAAACCAGAGGCTGTGAGGCTTAACTCGGCCCATTCAAGCTGAATTTTCGATCGGGGAAGAGAAGGGGAGGGGGGGGGGGGGGGGGGGGGGGGAGGGGGGAAGGGGTAAAGCACAAACATCACGTAAACGTAGAAGAAAAAAAAAGTGGAGCCCCCGTAGGGGCCGCACCATTATTTAGTGCACTTTTTAGCAGTAGTCTTATCGCTCAGTAATGGCAGTGCCCTGATTTTTCCACCTGTGCCCAAGCGTCGAGGTTAGAATTCTAAAACATTCCGTATACGGTTTTGCGAGTGCTCACCGCACTGAAATGCGCTTCTCCGTTTCTAAAGTTCCGGTAACATTTCTGGGTTGACAATAACAATTGCTCTGTCCTGTTGTATTCGCGGCGCTATTCAAAATGCAAAACGTACATTAGTCGAGCTAGGACCGCAGCAGAAGAGGGCGACCTTAATCCAACAGCGCAGTTGCATTCGCGCTCTACCCGCTTCAGCAACGACGGCGCTCAAAACGACTCTTGGGCGTACACTAGCGCTCGACCATGCTTCGAGAACTTGCACGTCACTGCGCGAAAAAACAGCGCAAAGACCACACGTTGCTTCCTTAAGCTGTCAAAGGACCAACGGGAGGGTGGTCATCATCTCAAACTCGGTTGCTTCATCGCTTGTAATGACCGCCGAAAGCTGGCGACAATAGTCTCCGATTCGAGAAGCCCTGTAACAAAAACTAAAGGACAAGAATGGGAAGGAAAAAACGATTCCGCGAGGGACAAAAAGGCGCGCGCGCGCGCTTCTACAAAGCACGGATGTCCCGCTTCACCGAAGCACAACGAGGAGCGGTAGCCGCCGGAATCGGTGACGTGCACAGGCGCTAATCGGCTCCGAGATCGTCGTCGGCGAGCACAGTAGGTGCCACCACTGGAGCGTCCACCGGCTTCGCACATGGCTGCCGCTCCGAGATCATCGGGAGCAGAGACCGAGGAAGGGACCTCTTTTTTTCCCTCGCTATTACTATTTCAGTTTCAGAAGGAAAGGAAGGACGCACACTGACGGTCTTGGGAACCGGCGCTCTGTACCGAAGACGCGACCGCGCGGAGTGCCTGTAATGATAAGGTCCAGTGATCCCGTACGTGAGATCAGAAATGACAGGCATCAAATCGTTGGGGACGTACGCGGCCGTATCGGAAGACCTCGACTTCTCTCTCTGGAATGACATTTACGTCCCGACTCGCCGGCGCTGAGCGGTTTAGTGCGGTGGGGCTTTCTGCGGGCCAAAGCACAATCGGATACGCTACGTTCATTTCTCGACAGGGAGTCCAAGAAAAGCTGCAGTGCGGTGAGGGGAGGAGCTCTGACTGGTAAAGAAAAAAAAAAAAAGTAATTCCGGAGATCGCTTTTCTGATTGTGCGGGCACTGTATTTCGTTTTTTTTTTTCTTTTTTTTTTTTGCATTCAATATTTTTCTTAAAGTGAATGTCGATAATCTTGCCGCGTATCTGTTCGCGGTGCTTTGGCCACTTTGTCCATAACCTTACATTTGTGATGATATGCACTCTAGCGTTCGCTATGTCACTTACGGAACGGGACACGGGCTTGACAACCCGCTTCTGTTTCGTCGAATTCTGGTTAGCCATGCTGTTTGACGCCACTTTCCGGCAAAATCCTTGCGTCCAGGAGTCAGGCGTCCTCGCATTGCCTTGCGTACGCAAGCCCCAGCGAGACAGTGCCGCCATCTATTTCCCGTAAGGGACATCGCGAGCTATCCATAACTGTCCGCTTCACCTTCGAAAAACAGCGACCGCAAGGGAGGATTAGCTTCGCACGCAACATCTTTCCGAGCGATATTCTACAGGGTTCATGTACGACAAATTATGTCACAGCAAAAAAACTCCGTTGTTTATATATTGCGTGGAAACAAAGTTATCCATATGAGACTGAGCAAGAACATGTTAAATTGCCCCATTTCTCGCTGTGTTAGCGATGAGTCTGTCTGAGAGAAGAATTTTATGGAAAAGCCTTTATAACAACTTTAGGGAGAAGTTTAAGTCTCTTAATAGCCGTTTTACTATACTATCCCGGCGACATTAAGGACGCCAAAAGTCCCCTGATAGTTCTTTGATGGTCCCTCGATAGCGAAATGCCTGCTTAGCGAGTTCACAACATTAGGACGTGATTAAGGTTCTTGATAACGAAGAGCCTACATGGAAACCTTAAGGACGTGCTCAAGTGCCTTACGTTTCCTTGATAGGGAAAAGCGAACCTAGAGAGTTTGAGACATGCAGGCGAGGGAAACGGACGACCAACTTCGAGGACAGGCCATCTCTGGTCATATCTTCCACCATAATATGGAAACGCGCTGACGCCCACTGCCAGTCGCTTGATTAGCCTATATGACTGAACGAGCATTTAAAGGGGTTATAGGCTGTGCATAAGTTTTCAGGGGCAGCAGCGTCGCCGTTGCTATCGTAAAAACACACCCAAAAAGATAAAACAAGAACGCGATGGCCCATGAGGCAATGCGCACGCGCCTAGAGGACAGTTGTATAGGTGATAGGATATCTTTAGCTTCAAATAAAACGTGACATAAAGCAACAGAATGGGAACAAGCAGAGACGCAAAAAATACCGCATTATAGGAATACTTCCAGTACACGAGCTTAAATATAGTGTGCTGAGCCGAAAAACGAGAGTTTTAACTAACTATGGAAAGAAAGCCAGAAATTATTATGTGCCGGAGATGTTTAATGAAATTAGGTAAATACTGTGCGGTTTAAAATCACGAACTTAAATACTTAAAGATGTAAGGGGGTGTTTAACTTTGTCTTTTAACATGGTACATTTTTTTTTGCTTAGTGGAAAATGTTATTTTTCGCGCGCGTGCGCACGTGTGCGTGTGTGTATTTGTTCTTTCCTGACGAGTAATTTCTGTATATGTAATGATAAAAACATGCAACCCTGGTCTTCTCACAAGCACGCAGTGCTTGTGAGAAGCATATCTTTCTATGTATTTCTGATTGGAATAAAAAAATGATTGATTGATGGATTGATTGACATTGATGATTACCACAATGTTGTACAATATGTAAAATAAATTACGTTCAAGAACGTCCTCCGTAAATGCATACATCGACGTTGAAATACAGCTGTCACATTCTGAGGCCTCATTGCTGCTTTTATTTCCCCTTAAGTTCTTCTAAACAGTAATACAACTGATTGCAGTGAGGTATATACAAAACTCGCAAGCAAGCAAGTGAACAGTGTATAGTGCAGTACAGCACTACACGCGTAAGGAAGTGAAGAGCGTAAGAACAAAAATGGAGCGCTCCGAAAAAAAAAAAAAAAAAAAAAAAAACGCGCCGAAGAGGATAAAATGAAAGGATGAGATGAATAAAAAGAGCAGCGCACACGGATGGGGTGGATCCAGGACTGAATGCATGAGACACTCCTCTTTCTCGCTGGACGACGACTCAGTTGAGCGAGATGGAGCTGGGACCTCGATCCCGCTCTGTCGAGCGCCGCTGCCCACAATACTTGGGTGCCGCGGACGATATCGATTGTGGCAGACCCGTCGCCTTTCGCCGTCATTCTCGCGCGGTGGCGATTGGCCAAAGTAAATACGCCTAAAGCATCCTTCGAAAGAGGAAGGCCGGCGTTCTCGTATCGACCTTTTAAGCCCACTGTCGTCGCCGTCGGATGAAAGAGAAAAAAAGGCCACGGGCTTTTCTCTCCTGGATCCGTGTTAACGACTTAGGTCACGTTATGGCTTCATTATGCGCACGCACTGGCTCTGTGTGTGTATGTGTGCCCGAAAAACGCACTCCGTGATATTTATGAAGAGACACTCTTGAGATGAGAAGCCCATGAGACAGAAGTCCTTACCTTTGGTTTTTGTTCCAAATATTGCTTTCTTCCGCTCCTTTTTATTTTTTTGAAAATCTTTTTCAGGACACGCGTACTATTTATTTCGTGTTTCTGTTAGAAGGTAACTTTAAATGTAATTTTGTGAACGGATTTAAGGTACGAGCAAAAAACTGAAAACCGCGTTATAGTGCATGATAGCTGCAATTTCTAAACACCTCGAAGTTTACGTGGTGTTTCTCAAGACTATTACAATTTTAGAAGTGGCCTTTTTTTAAGTTTGAAGAACAACAATTTGTTTGCAGCCGTATAATGTTCAGACATCTGCAACCGTCATTCTCCTTGTGGTGTCGCGTCAACGAGAATGGCACTGTAGAGAATCTAAAAACTCGCGTGAGGAATACTTACGGTCGGATACGAACTTTATAATAAATTAAGACCCAGCAATAATGGTTGAAAGTTGACTATTCCATATAAGTGAACGAATTTGTTAGCTAACAAGTGTAAGAAGTATTCCGACGCATACTAACTGACGATTTCTCTGCGAGGGCAACGCTCAGTTGACTAAAAAAAACCTGTATTTTTAAATACCTAACAAGTGAAACACTCTACACAGCAATGAAAATTTCGGCTTCCCGGCTTTTTGCGAGCATTCTGCAGTCTGTGGCGGCAGAGGCATATGTAAGATGGTCGGCATGCCTAACAAAAGAGCAAAGTTTTCTCCACCTGCTCCTCCCCTTCCGTCGATCATGCTTCTTGCAGTATACAGCGAATTCATGCATCTCCGGAACTTCATCAACATAATTCCGCCAGTAGTCCTCTCCGCTTGCTGAAAGTTTTCACTGCGATAGACACATGTAGCAGAGATTCTTTCTCTGTTCTAACCTGATGCGCAGAACTTACTATAGACGCATCTGCTCACATCCAAACGCAGCTGCCAACTGCGACCGAGCTCGCTCTCGTGCTCCGCTATGTCACGTGGCTTGCCAACGTACCAATTCGACCATGTCAATAGGTCTCATCACGTCAAACACTCCGTCGGCCAACCAGCGCTTGGCCTTCTCACGTGACTTCATGAAGCCATCTTCCTTTCAGCCAATGGGAATAAAGTGACAACGGACATTGTGTTTTATCCCCCGACGAGGCTTTTTTTATGCTATCGTATTAATAACTGCGAATTACAGAAAGTGGCACTTCAAAACATCTACCTTTTCATTATCTAACTTATGTTACTGCCAGCCCATTGCAAGAAGATTGGTTTGTTTTGCGACGTTTAACGTTTCAAAGTCACTCAGGCTATTATACAGGCAACGCGGCAGTGAAGGGATCCGGATAGTTATGAACAGATGGCATTCTTTAACGTGAACAGACATTGTGCAGTGCATGGGGGCCACGTGTTTTGCCTGCCATCTCAGTAGTCAAGGCAGCCTAAGCACTAAGCCATCGCGGTGGACTCATTAGAAGAAGAATCACACGAGGGCAATAGCTGGGATTTGTTAGGTTAGGAGCCCACGGCGGCGGCGGCTCGCCAGACGCTTGACATACTTTTTGGTGTGACGGAATAATGTTTTTTGTTGTGCGTTATACCCATCTATGCACATCCTCTTAAGCTCGTCCTCATATCTCCTCCCCCCCCCCCCCCCTTCTTTTTTTTCTCTCCGATCATATGTACGAACACTTTAGACGTTTTTATTAAAATTTTAGCGTGTAGGTTCCATTTTGTCAAAACCAGCTCCACAGCATCATCTTTCAAATATAGTGAACGACAGGAAGAGCCATCAGTTTGATAATTTCGCCTATTTGTAGTTCTAAAGCGCCTGAAAATGAAATGACATAGGCCGAAGAGACGCATGCTAATCAATGTATGGCGCATTGGTTCGCTCCGCCGTCGAACCCCTGTTTCTCACCCTCTGCGTATACGAATGAAGAACAAATAGGCCGCACAGAGAGATGTACCCGCCCCAAGTCCTCTTATCGGCGTGTTTGAGAGAGCCAGCAGCGGGAGGCGCGTCCATGAGAGCAAAGCTGCCGCCGATGCAATTAGCGTGCTCTTGACTAATTAGCCGGACATGTACGTAGTGCCTTGCGAGGGTAAAAAAAAAAAAAGAGAAAGGATGGGGAGAAAGGCCAGTTGGGAGAGAAAGTTTGACAAGCGACCCGGCGATGCTGTGTAAACAAAGAAGTCAAGATTGAAGCACAGGCGACTGTTTATGAAGATGCACTAACTATGACTGGCGGCTCTTGTTCTTTTATCTTTCCTGATAAGTGGGGTCCAATGTGCTTGGAATCTTTGCTTGCTAATTTAGAGAAAAAAAGAACAGGGAAGAAGTTGGAACACCATTTTACTACGTCGCAGTATATAATATTTTAAGAAAGGTTTGTGTGAAAGCAAATATATACAAAGGAAAGGCTCTTCTCAGAATTCCGTATGCAAAAAGAACACATGCATACTGCAATAAAGCCGACTACAATACAGACCAAGGAATATTCGCAGTCAACGATAGATTAGCAGTAAAATATTCAATGATTTTCACTTTCTAGCTTATCTTATTTCTCACTCACTCACTCACTCACTCACTCACTCACTCACTCACTCACTCACTCACTCACTCACTCACTCACTCACTCACTCACTCACTCACTCACTCACTCACTCACTCACTCACTCACTCACTCACTCACTCACTCACTCACTCACTCACTCACTCACTCACTCACTCACTCACTCACTCACTCACTCACTCACTCACTCACTCACTCACTCACTCACTCACTCACTCACTCACTCACTCACTCACTCACTCACTCACTCACTCACTCACTCACTCACTCACTCACTCACTCACTCACTCACTCACTCACTCACTCACTCACTCACTCACTCACTCACTCACTCACTCACTCACTCACTCACTCACTCACTCACTCACTCACTCACTCACTCACTCACTCACTCACTCACTCACTCACTCACTCACTCACTCACTCACTGTTCTTCCTACCGATTTATACATGTTTAGTAAACACAGGACTCGCCCTGTGTTTACTGAGCGTGCATTGACTCTTCGAGCAATCTGCATGAACCATACTTGTTCTGGACAGCAGACAGATTGTCTTTCGGCAGCAGACTCCACCCAATGCACTCTTTCTGTTATCGTTACCTACAGTAAAGACGGTTCGCAATATATAGTTCGGGCCGTTGGTTAATTAAATGAGGAAACTTTTGGAACATTTATTTTGATCGCCGAATTGCCAAAATGGCATACACGTGTCGTGAACAGCACAGATATATATATATATATATATATATATATATATATATATATATATATATATATATATATATATATATATATATATATATATATATATATATATATATATATATATATATATATACACCTTGCTAATTTTATATATATATACACATATTATACAATGTCCATACAGCGTTACAACGTCCACTCAGCACGATTCGCTTTGAAACAATGAAACACATTTAGTGAGATGAAGCATGAAGGTGATCTCAGGATTGCGTTCAAATATATCATCATATCCTGCGATAGCACAGGACTGGGTTAATTGGAGCAGTATGACAGAGGCCTTCGCCCTGTAGTGGGTATAGTCCGGCTGATGATGATTATTATTATGACGATGATGATCATCCCGCGATAGTTAAGAGACCAGTTGAACTGATACTTTGCAGGATTACGAATAAAAAGCTTGAGATTAAAAGCGTCCGCCTTGTCACCTCAGTGCCGAACAAACTTAGAGTAATGACAATGCTTAGTTAGATTCAAAAGAATTGAGCTCCGTCGCACTGGGATGTTTAATGAAATGCTCATATTTTACATAACCGCTAATTTTGTAGGCGGCGCTCTTAGCGCCTTCACGAGTCGAAATTAGGATGTTCCGTTTAATTATTACAGATGAAGAGGAACAAGAATGAGTGTGGTAGCTACTCAGCTTGTGTTTATTAGCCATATACAATTCTCAGAAAGAGAAAAAAAGCAGAGCGCCACCATTTCCGACCCCGGCTTGGATTCCCTAACGGAACGCGAGAAAGGAGTAAGAAACGTTTTTCTTGTTCCTCTATACATGCCGCCACCAGGCATCATTCTTTCCGTTCCGTATGAAAACTTAGCCCTGACGGGAGCATTCAATCGACCGAAAAAGGATCGGTGGAGCATCGACCAGCACCAGCCGGCATCCCCTCCTTCGTCGTAAGACATTTACCCATGGAAGGAGGTGCACCAGGTGATTTCTTTTGTAAACGCTCGTGTGTCTCGCGTCTGTCTGTCAGGGGACAAATCGGCCGCGAATTCTTCTCCGTGCCTTATATACGCTGTTCAAAATGGAAGACGATGACGTCTGACTGCTTCTCAGAGCGGCCTCGAGCGCGTACACCGGTTGCAGTCTGCAGGCCCGTAGGCGTCGCGCATAGGGCGGTGTAAGGCACGCTCGCGCGGATTCAATAAAGAATCAATATACGTCTCCAGCGGCACAGTGTTTTTCAGCCGCCTCCCGTAAAAAAAGCGGGCGAAGAGTCTCATTTCGCCGACGAGACGGGATCTGATCCGAGTATTTTGACAGCGACATAATGAAGGGAACAGGAAAGATGTGCACGACAAAAGCGTCTGCAAATACCATTCGATGACGTCGAAGCCCGGGGCCAGATCGAATTTAATCCCGTTCCGCCGTTCTCTAAAAGTGATGGCCTATTATTATATCTTTTTTCCTGTTGTCCTGGCTTGTCAGCTCAACAAGGATATTAAAACGTCGCTCGAAACGGTTTCCGCATTTGAACCGGCAGATCTGTTCTTCGGGTCCCGCTACGGTTGCTAGGACGGAGAAAAGTGAAGCTGTTATACATTCACACCGCTCGATTTAAAACGTAACAAAGAAAGTACGAGTATCTCTGTTGCAAAGTACGCGCGGCACGCACACACACGCACACACACAAGTATATTCAGCACACAGGCAACGTTATTGTTTTGGCAACGGCGCTTTTATCCGTCGAATCTTCCGCAGTGACGATCGTCTATGGCGTCTCGCACACTAGCTTTGCAAATCGTAATTACATTTGTGCTCATGCGGGCGTCAAAGCGGAAATGGCTCGACTCGCCCTAGATATTGCTGGCAACTAATACCAACCAAAGTAAGGAGTGAAGAGAGAAGCCGAATAAGAAAAGAACCCTGACGGACGTCAGTCAGTCAACGTTAGTGCGCTGCTCGTACTCTTGAGCTAGTTTTCTATTTCTTTGGGGCTCCATAGAGTATGCCTATAGGCGTCAGTGCTGGAGTTGAGGGCTCGTGCCGACGATTTAGGTAAAAATAAATTTACGGAGGACACTTAAGATGACTCGCGGCTATAAATGCCAAAGCATTATTGTCTCATCGTGAATTCTGTTGCGAGGTTCACTGACCACGCCAAATACATATAAACACCGCTCGTTCCCAAGATGCCCTAGCGTGCGTGGCGTAGCCGGTGGCATATCTGGCTCCTAACCCCGCGGCCTGATGTCGTACTCCGCCTATATCCCAAAAATTGTCTCTAATGGAAATCAATTATTTTATAAGGTTAAATCCTTTGAGACTTGAAACATATGCTCTAATTCACATTGCATGGCACGTTTTAACAGTTCTCACTTCATGAGTGACGTCCCGTTTATCGCGAGCTTTGTGGGGCATTTGAAATTCCCGTGCGGGGTTCATGTGTCATTTGGTTCCTAGACAATGCTGAGTTTCGTTGTCGGTGAGCCGTATAATGATTCCGCATTAAAGTGAGCAAAGCGAACAGTGCGTCTTATGGGGAATATTTTTTACGTAGGAAATCTAACAAAGGTAACAGATCGACACCAATATAATAGTGTGGGAGGCAAATGAAAGGCTACATAGCGGTTGATAATGATAACAGCGATGGATATGGAAAGGTTAAGAAAAAACACTGCTTCTAATTTTTGTGCCGGAAAATAGTCGCTAGCAGAAAAATAAGAAAGCACGAGGGAGGAAGCGGCTTGGCAAATTTGCACCCCCCTTCCACCTCTCTGCATATATTAGAATAGAACCCAAAAAGAAAACGGTTGTTAATAATGACCGTCACAGTCCGCGGCACCCGCTGTCAAATAACCGATGTCCAGAGTAAATCAAATAACCTTTTTGATGTTTTAGAATATCAAACAAGCACGACGCAACAGAATTCTAGAGCTTATAATTTTGTTTGATGGTTAGCTTCTTGTTTAGACAACAAGAAAAAAAAAATTCCAGCGGACATCTTTCTTTCACGTTCAGTGCAGTGGCCGCTGTGTACTTGAAGAGATCTTGAAAATGTTTTGATGGCTATTATTCTAATGTAGCCAATTGTAGAGGCGGTATTTGTTTGAATTTGTGTCAAATTGAAAAGCTTTTCACGGACTCTATAATTTACAAATTATTGCTCTTCGCAACCAATTTGACGACCAATTTGAAGACAAAAAGTTGCTTCAGCCCCTAAAATGACTCTTCTGCAGCCAGTGGCGTAGAAAAATTCTCATGACATTATGGATAATCCCCTTGAACTCTCTAGCGTGACAACGCAGGGTGTGTCAGGCGAAAAGGAGATCGTCACGGCTTAATAGGATTAGCCGCGGCTTCATGAAAATTGGTCGAGACCATCAGCTGATAACGAGACTGCTTTGAGGTGCCTCTGCGACATCGTTTTTTCTTTTTTTTGTTAGTTGCATCTGAGTATAGTGCCTGTTAAAACGGTGATCAAGTTGACAAGAACAATGTGAATTTCGATGCAGAAACTTTTGAAGGATGAACGGGCCCAATGCACAAAAAGAAAGCTAAAGTAATACCCTTGTTTGGACAACACATACGCAGGAAGCTATGACCAGAGTCGGTTCCAGGACATTTGTAGTGGGGTGGCACGGACAACGCGCGGTTAGAGATTTTGGCTACCCATGTTGCCGTTCGGCACTGCTCTTCATGCAGATAAAGCACCTAAACAGAATAAAATGCAACAGAAAGAGCTCGGCCTTTATTGTCAGGAAACGGGCTCGGAGGAAGAAAGTTGACCCCTTGCATCATCTTAATGCAGAGGTGCTGTGGGAAAATAAAAAGCGACAGCACAAGACACAAGTTCGAACTTACAAGTAAACTTCATTTTGGTGAAGATGTTCATGTTGGTGAAGATGAAAATGAAGATTTTGTTAGCACAGCTCTACGAAGTTTGTTAATTAGAGTCGGGCCTAGAGAAGGTCGCGTGCTTGAGTCCCAAAAAAGAC
Source organism: Amblyomma maculatum (assembly GCF_055883805.1). Taxonomy (NCBI): domain Eukaryota; kingdom Metazoa; phylum Arthropoda; class Arachnida; order Ixodida; family Ixodidae; genus Amblyomma; species Amblyomma maculatum. The sequence goes on along the minus strand of NC_139345.1, from coordinate 60,419,818 downwards.
TATGGGTTCAAGTATGGTCAAGGGCCTGAACTCTAGTAAAGTCATGGTTTTGTGTCTTAAAAGAACGCCGTGGGCTCGGTCCCTTAAACGGGCTCTTACTTTCAGTGCTCAGTATTTTTTTGTGTGTGTAAGTGTGTGTGTGTGTGTGAAGGGGTGGGAAGGGGGTCCACTACCCCTTGCCTCCCTTCGCCTCCCCTCGCCTCCCCTTGGAACTATCACTGTTCAGTGCCTGTCAGAATGGCAATCAGGCAGACATGTCTAATGGTCGACTAGGTGGGGAAAGCACTGACGAATGAAAGTGCCCAATGTTGAAGAAATATGCTTCAATAATACTCTTGTTTGGGTTAGTTGCTTCATGGTAAAAGTTATTAGGAAGAAGGACAAACTTGTGCTTAAAAGGAAGACATATACCAGGAAGGATTTGTGTATGTGTGCCTTATTTGTTTCTACGAAAGAAGCCAACAGCCAATGACACCAAGGAAAGCCTTGGGGATGTTTAATCCGACAGAGTTAAGAGGCTCATGCTGCAGAAAATCCGGCGGCTGCCGGCGGCCGTCGGAAATAGGGATTCGAGATCCTGAAAATGAAATGAACAAATCAGTGGAGGGTTTAAATGAAGCCAGTCTTAGTGAGGAGGTTTATGTAATGGCTGTGATAAAAATATAAATAATTCAACAATTCAATATTTCTTATAGGGGTTCGAATCAGGCCATATCTGCATGACGAATGAACACGCCACATAAATACCAAGGCTTTCTTTCGTTTCTGAAAAGCAGGAGCTTATGCCTGAAATAACCGGTCAAGTTCTTCCCCATCATCACAAATGTGTAACTTCTGTCAGGCATAAACAAGCATCGAGATATAGTAGCCAGCTGACAGCTCTTTCAGGGCAGCCTATACTCCCCGCACCAAAACGCACTGCCCTAGGAATAATGACTCCGATGATCATGAAGATTCAGCACGGCGGTCCATCATACGACTCTTCCACAAACTAAATACACTCATCAACCTAAATTCAACGCAAGGCACATCACAGTTTTCCTCAAAAGGCAAAAACGAATGCTATACGGCGTGATTTCAATGGCATTCTTAAGAATTCGCTGTAATATCTCCCAAAAGAACCAATGCATCACGGCGCAGAATAAACAAGGATAAATTGCGTCTGACGTATTACATAGGCGGCAAATAACTGACCATGGCACAAACATCTAGATCCTTAGCATGATTCTATGCCTTTAGCATGAATCTATGGTATTTGCAGTTGAAGTAACTGGTCAAAGTGGTGCGAGCGGGACGTCCAGCCTTCAGGCGTAGACCATGATTGTCTAGTCATGTTTCGGGCAATTAGTCGAAGGCGCCTTGCTGCGTCGGCTCTTGCAATTGTATCTCGACAATGTTGATTGCATCGTGAGCCGATCGAGCAGCATCATCAGCTAAATTGTTGCCAACAATTGCACTATAGCCTGGTATCCACTGATAATTAATTTCGTGACCATCTTGTAATGCCTGGTGGTGTAGATGTCGAACCTTCGCTACAAGTTGCTCATGGTCGCCATGGCTCAAGATCCATTGAAGACATTTTTGGGCAGGTTTGGAATCACAGAACGCAGCCCATTTTTGAGGAGCTTGTTCAGAGATATACTTTATAGCAGCATGAATTGTGGATCTGCTCCAGTAGAGGTAGTATTATGCGAAATTAGATGGTAAATGTTTGCTTGTCTCGAAAGAACGACGACGGCGCATACACAATTAGTAGAGGTTACCGAGCCATCTATATAGAGGTGTATGCGGTCCCAATAGTCATTGTGCAGCATGAACAGTGTCAATTGCTGATGGGCTAGCTGGCGTTGATCAGTTTGATTTCTTCGATATCCCCGGAATAGCAAGGCGCACACATGGGAGCTGCAGACACCGCAGTGGCGACGGAGGTCGTGCTGCTAGAGCGAACTGCTTTGGGATGGAAGACTGGTGCGTTGCTATGATTTTGCAAATGCAGAATGTGGTCTCTGCAGAGGCATCTGCGCAAGGTATGCTGTGGAACCATTGAAATATGTCGTATGTGCACTCGCAAAGAGTCTAGAACAGTATACGTTGAAAGCGGGTGGTCTTTGGCGAGTTAAATACTTCCCAATGTTGATGCGCCCTGAGAGAGGCCCAGGCATGTGCGATGGGCCTGACCCTGGACTGCCTGGAGGGCACGTGGATTCGTCTTGCACGTGTTTGAAAGTACGGGCGTACTGTACCGCAGGAATCCTAAAAATAGTGCTCTGTACAACTGCAGCATTGACTGTACCGACGAGCCCCATGATTTTCTGCCAAGAAAGCGAAGTGAGCGATGAACGCTAGCTTTTTTCCAATAGGGTGCAATGCTGGCTCCATGATAGATTGCGGTCTATCAGAATCCCTAAGAAATGATAAGTTTTGTAGTAAGAAATGTTATGACCTTCGATGCATACCGGATATTGATTCATAGATTTGCATGTAAATGCCACTATCGCGCACTTTTTCGGTGAAACGTTGAGACCTTGCTTGTGTAGATAAGGCGAATTTAGTGTGGCTGCCCGTTGAAGACTTGCACGGACCTGGAGACGCGTCACAGAGGAGGCCTAAATGCAGATGTCATCGGCGTACATTTATATCTGGACAGTGGAAGGGAGGTTCTCTAGGAGGGCAATGAGTGTCAGATTAAACAAAGTAGGGCTGAGCACACCATCATGGGGCACACCACGGTGGGCATAATGCACTGGAGTCGAGCCACCTTCACACTCAATAAAACATGATCTTGTGAGATAACTCTATCCACGCAAACATCCGACTATCGATGCCCACAGTTTCCAGCGCATCGGGCCACATTGTCGTAAGCACCTTTGACATCAAGAAAGAGTGCTACGGACAGACATTTCATTCGTTTCTGTTGTTGTACCGTAGACACGAGGTCAACGACGTTGTCAATAAGGAAGCGACCTCCCCCTCCCCCGAAAGCCGGCCATCGCTTTGGTGTATATTGTATAGTGCTCGAGGTATCACTCAAGGCGCGTCAAAACCATTCTTTCCATGACCTTACCCACGCAACTGGCCAAAGCTATTGGCCTGTAGGATGTGAGCTCAAGCGGAGATTTCCCTGGTTTAGTAGGGGTATCAACTGACTAGATTTACATTCCAGTGGAACAACACTGTCTAGCTAAGAGTGGTAATAATTTTTGAGAAGCTCATCTCGCGTGTCGTTGCCAAGATGTGACAGCGCAGCGTATGTGATTCTATCTAGCCCTGGTGAAGAAGAACGCCTACATCTTGCAAGAGCAGAGTCGAGTTTCTCGCAAGAAAAAAATATATCCATTGCTGAATCATCCTGTGAGGCAGAAGGAACACGCTGGGAAGCTGAGGTAGTCGTTGCACCCGCAATTTTCTTACAGAAGTCAGTTGCTACCTCCGTCTGTTTAAAATCTTGATATACAGCCAGATCACAGAATGGCTGCCTTTGCTGTGGAGACGTATGAAGGCCTCGAACAGTCTTCCAGATGAGGGACATGGGCTTTCGGGGATCCAACTGCTGGCAGAAAGATTCCCAGCAAAACAAGCTGACACACAAAGAAGCGAACAATGTCTATTCCACTAGACATTAGAGAAAAAAAAAAAAAAAAGGTTGCCACGACGCACAGGCTCCCATTGAAAGTACGTCACAAAGGTTGCGAATAATCTGTGCATTACCTTCACCTTCTTTCTAGCACAATGAAGACAAGCTAAGCATAGAAGAATGCTTTGCAACTTGAGCACGACAAAACACCGAAATTTCCCCAACCAATCAAAGCCTGGGTTTGTCACTTCATAGCCAGGATTTCTGAATCCCAATATTCTCCAGTGTTGCTAGCCTGGTGCAGGAGAACCCCTATGTAGTTTAGGTAGCCACAATCTCAGCTTATGTCCCCAAAAAGACTCGGCCTCATACCCCCTTGACCTCGCATAACTATCTTGTCTATTGTAATGTCTCATACTCTTTTTGTCATTACAGAAAAGGGCGACAGAATCAGCATAGATTGAAATCACCATTTCACACTGAGCCAAGGAGAAACGGCGAACAGCCCTGTTGATAATGCTGAGCCAAAGTGGTTTAAGATATAATGCAAACAACAAAGGTGACAATGAACAACCTCGGCAAACAGATGATTTGAGTGGAACAGATTTGGTTACCTCTTGGTAAACAATTAGCCTTGTATAGGACTCCTATAGCAAAAGCTTGTTCCCCGTATGCAAAATATCCCCAGTATCTGCAAGCTTCAAGATCGCGAACAAAAATCGTGACGGATTTTATCAAACACCTTCGCAACGTCAACCTGAATTAGAGCCACTTGGCCATTGTTGTCTGATACGGTCTCCAATAATGAACCGGCAATTTTGATATGTGTTTGGACAGGGCGGCCTCTAATACCACATACTTCGTGCAATCCTTTAACTGTTTGACTGCTAGGTGCATGCGATCAAAAAGAACTTTAGCAAAATTTGTAATATTCATCAAAGAGAGAATTTGGAACATATCCTTAAGCAGCCTTCAGCCCATTAGTGCCCGTGCTTTTTGGCCTTGATATAGCATTATAGTATGCCCAGAATAGAAAGCGACAGGCAAAAAACTAACATCACAAGATACCAGGAAAGTAGAAAAGAAAGCAACCACTTGTCGCCGCTGGGACCCCAACTCACAAGCTCCGAATTTCGCACTCAGTGCGACCTGTCACCTTAGCTGGCGACATCTGTTCAACCTTACACTTTCTTTGGTGTTTGTGTTTCGTTTAACAGATCTTTGAGAGCATAACCAGCCCATCCCTTATCCCCTGCAGCGGACGTGAACGTCCTGTGTTACCGCCAGTGTCCCGTGGGATTTGATCTAACAAACGGAGGTGTGCGGAGAGAACCTTCTTCCATTGCAAACGTTAGTTGCCCTAGTTTTGTATTAACTTTAATTATGAACCAACTAGCCGAAACAAGAGCACTGCTAGAGTGTTGCGCAAAGCGGGCAGCCAAGCGAGCCTTCTCATCTGGCGCAATACCGGTTCCCTGGACGGGCGCAATGCAGTCGTGGCCTGATTGCTTTTTTTTCTTGTTTTTGCATGTGGCATATGTTGAGTTTAATGGGGAGAAGACGAGCATCATTTATATCGCCGATATCTTCAGCGTTACTGAAGCTAGCATGAAGTCTTTTGTGGTGCGGTGACGAGTGACGGAACACCGATCATTCGTGCAATGATTTTAGGCATAGTATACATGTGCTTTCACGGTCCCCTAAGGTCTTAAAGATACTGCGGTAACTACCGCGCCCATAGAATTGCATAGAGCTACCATACTAACTTTATATTGTTTCTCTGATGTCAGGGTTTGCAGTCGCCGTTCACCGTTCAGAACATGAGACTATCGTATGTAAAAATTAGGTTTAAGACTGTCCTGCGCAGTTCCCCAACGCCGCGTGCATTTCTTTTTTTTTTCTTTTTCACAATGCGCTTTCGATTCGAGCAAAACGTATAGTTCATGAAAGTCTCTAGACTCTCCCATTGATACACTGACACAGTAAAGCTGCGATCACTCGCTCGGTCATTCATTCATTCATTCATTCATTCATTCATTCATTCATTCATTCATTCATTCATTCATTCATTCATTCATTCATTCATTCATTCATTCTGTCTTGTCTACTCACCGGCATGCTTTCTCACTTATTCCCTCACTCGTTGGCTAATTCGCTGCACCCTACTCACCCACTCGGCTGCTGGCTCTCTCGCTCACTCGGCCTTTCGCACTCCCTTTGCTGATGCTCTCGCACGGGCGGCTAAGACGCCGCGGCTTTGTCTTGTCTTAGCAAATCCGAACAAAGAGCAAGAAGCGCCCGCCATCTCGGGGTGAAAAAGTTGGCTCGGCTGCGGCCAGGCGTGGATCGATTCAGGCGTGGCCAGACCCCACCTCACATCCTGGGAACGGCGCCATCACCCTGAGCGCTGGGCGCACCCCGGACGCGCCCTCGGCACGCCACCATTCAATTAGCTCGACGCACGCAGGGCAGCCCCGGAGCCTGCACCTTTTCTTCCCTGCACGCACAGACACCCGCGTATGCACTCGAACGCCCGCTGACCAGCGCCTCAAAAATGAAGTGCCGCGCAAAGACGCGTGCGCAGGAGTTGAGGCACCTCGTGTCCCGGAGGTCGCGTGACTCCCAATGCCCATAACCTATCGGACGGGGACGCGCGCTCGGAAGAAAAGGCAAGCCGCTAGCTAGCTCCCCAGGCGCGAGCCGATTCAGGGAGGCCTTCCCTTCCAATTTGGCTGCCATATTTAAATCTCTGTCCATCGTTCCCACCCGCAGCTGGCTTTTGCTCTGTCTGCCCCCGACTCGCTGGATCGGGGCCCGTTGCGCAGCCTGAGGAGCTGACGTGACGACGCACACCATTACTGTCGGCTCACGCCACATCGCTCGTTTCGGGAATTATCATCAAGAGAGGACGCGGACTCAAGGCTTTAGGGACATCTTTGGAATGAGCGAGTTCTTGGAAGGTAAAGAGTCGGAGATAAATTATGTGTCGGTAGACTCAATGCCTGGCGAATGGCTGAGGGCAGTTGCTGTGTCCACTAGGCGTTGTTCCAGCAAGCACGCTATGGGTATGTATGTGCGCTTGCCATCCTCTCGCTCTGAGAGGTTGACGACCGAGAGTTTCTTATAGGGATTATAACTTTCTCTTGGCTCTGCACCACGCACAAATGGAAACTCGCTCGTATACCGTCGGTTGCTGCAACGTAGGCTCGCACAATCATCCGCCGGCTTGAGTTCTTTGCCCTTATCGAACAAAGGGTTTCTTCAGGTCTCGCACACGCAACGTCGACATTCGAAGCATCAGAGCAGGTTTTTATTTTTTTTCTCTTGGGGCTTTCTCGTTAGACGCCGCATTCTCTTGACGTATGCTTGGGAAACTTTCCTAGCTGTGGCATCAAGTTCGTTTGATATGTGTGTCCGCCCTCGTTGTCTCAGTTTATTTCTGTGTACACATGTTTGCAGGCCTTTGATGTGTGCCGCATCGTTTACGCACGTACATAATAATGAACTGTTCTCAATTCTTTTTTTCTTTTTCGCAGACCAAGAAAAGTGAGCAAAGCGGAGTGAGGCAAGAACGACGGGACCACACGCTCGCATAAATGCCTCGAGTAAGTGCACATAAAGAACTCTAATGAAGAACGTTTTCCGACCAATCAGTCATCTAATGTAGTTAACAAGCGCACTACTCCAAGGTACACATACGATCGCGGATGACCATGACGGCTGCAGTTCTAGCTTAAGGCCTTGGGCGCGAGATAAATGAAATGTAGGCTGAACGACATTTACCCTGAACGAGTCAAACATGGAGGCGTTTTTCTGTTAGATCTAGATCTCTGTTTCTTTTTCTTCTTTGGCAGGACTTTTTTTGTTTCCTGCTGCGGCACCGATGGCAGCCCAGGTTGCTGCTCGCTATCATTTCTTTTAAATGCATCGTAGAGTCGGAGGACGTTACTCGCCGCTCTCTTCTAAACGAATGCGTCCCTCATGCAGTCCATTCCGTCCGTTCGACTTTTTCTCCTGCCTAATCAGCGATGCCCCTCGGGTCACCTGGCCCATGATTGGCTCGAGCAGCGACGCCGTGTAATCAAGACGAGTCGACCGTGCGGAGCCGATTTCATTACGGCTGCGATGCCCTCCTTCCTTCTGGCGGCCGCAGAAAGAGCGAACTCTACGTTTCGCTTTCCCTTTGTCATTTGTTGCCGGGGCATTTCGTGTGTGCAAGGCTAATGCGAAGGTTACGGTAGCGAGCGTCCGGCCCGAGGAAAAGGTGGAGCGGAACGCCACGAAGGAAACTTACGTTTACTCTGACGTCCTACCAGAAGTTTGGAATCAACCGCACCATAGGGGAGGTCATAATCCACGGGTATACACGCAGGAATTTGTACGTATGGTTTGCAGCTCGGTTCTTCTAGATGCGCGCGGCAGACGCTACTCCAAGCCATGGTCCAGAAGAAATGAGGTCCGATTTCTTCTTGACCGGATTGAACTGCGGAATGGGATGTGGTTGGATACCTAACAAGATTCCTTCAGTGTCCGCTCAGTATGAATTCAAAGGCTCCTCCTCCACTGACGTTGTTTGCAAGCTATTCTGTCTCACATCTGCAGTTGACATATTTCCTCTTTATCTAGCACCATTCATACTTATTCCTCACTAAAGCGAGATATAACGTTATTGTCTTTGCATGGAAAGTATTTCGATTTGTGCATAAAATTGGCTGCCTTATTTCGCGCATGAAATTATTTGTATGCTTGATTATGACACAAGTAACTCCGAAGATTAAGCTGTACTTTTGAGCTGGCCAAATAAAGAAAAAATGTGCTCTGCTGCTTAATTTCAGAGACGAAGAATCTGTTTATTGACAAGTTCATGGTTAAAAAAATTTATGTTCAGTGACTAACAGATTTCTTCATCCATCGCCTTTTCTTGTAGTGTTAGCTATGCTCGATATGCACTTTGCATCTTATAAATTTCTTCCTGTTTTTGCCGCATATACTTTATTTCCGCATGCTTATTTGTTTTGACTTATATTTGCGGTGGCATTGATAGTCGCGGCATTCCTTTACACTGCACAGATAACTACTATTTTTTTAAGAGGGTCTCTTTGGCCTAATGATATTTCTTATGTTGCGAAGTTTTGCATTAAAATGAGGTCCACTCGCCTTAAAAACGGTGTCTTATACTGATTTTTGTTTTGCTGAATTATTCTGAAGGCAGTTTTGTTGTGTTTGAGCGATTATGTTGTTCTGGTTGTATAGGATGAGAGCGAAGTCAAGAAGGCAAACTCCAGCTCTTTCCCTCACCCGTCGTGCCCACTTCAGCACATGTAGAGGCTTATATTTGTATTTGTAAACAACTGAGATTTAAAAATAAATATTCAGTAGTAAGCAATGAACGAATTTTGAAGCAGCATGATGGTATTTTTATATTCTTTATAACGGGATTATTTTGACGGTAAGTACAAATAAATCAAATTGCTTTGCAGCTGTCGCAATTAAAACGCGAAGAAAGCGATTGACGCCACCGCCACCACCGAATGACGCTGTGTCGTTCGTGCGCATGCGCAGATCGCCCTTTGGACTCTAGATGGCGTTGCGTTCCTGCAAGCTACGGGCGCACCAGCTGCGCTGGGGTCAATCCGCGAGTGCGCGTCGGCTGCGCGCGTTAGCGGCAAGCCAGAAATGGTGATACCCAACACAGTAGAAGTCCGTTATCTCTGTAGCGACACGATCGGAACCCCCCGGCACTCGTACCGCAGACGAGAAAGCAACTGCTTCCTTTAACTGCTTCTCACGTGTCTCAGTGCGCTCGTAGGCAAGGGCTTCAATCACGCGAGGCTCGGACTGCATGCGGCCTGCATTCCCCAAAGATTTCATCCTTTGTTCCTGAGGAACGGCACTTGTTGCCAATATTTTATCCTCCAACGTCTATTCTTCTAGGTCCGATTATCTGACCCTTACGTAGTGGTTAGCTTTAAGTGATACGGAAGCAAACTCTTTGAATACAACGAAAAAAAGAAACGACATTGAAATTGGAGAAGAAAAGACCTCTCTGCAGTTCACCTTCTTCTTAGCTTTCATTTAGCTGCTTTCCATTTTTTTTTTTACGCTGCAGATAAACTTTTAATGCTTTTGTTTCTTTACTTTTCACCTCTTAAACCGAACTCTGAACCAACCGTTAGTTTCTCAGCTTTGCGACTACTTGCCCATGGGAGTCAAACGTTTGCGAACCCGTCCCGCTTAAGAGAAATAATTGGGATGCCTACTGCAGGGGATTCAGTAATGCATCCGCTCCTTCGTTGCTGAAGTTTTCTCCTGCGACAAGTGAATGTCGCTGCAGTTTTGTCGCGTTGATAAGCCACATCTGCAAAGTTATAATGAAGCTATACACTCTTCCTGCCTTTCATTCCTGCCAACGCTTGCACTCTCGCAGTTTTAACTGTGACCGCTGAAATGAACTCTGCAACCGCAGTACGAATATTCAAGAACTCTAAGCACAGCATTTCGTTCTCTCGTAACCCGAGATTGTCTGCTTGGTACTCAAGCCCCGTATTAGTTAACCGTATGGGTTAGTGTACAACTACTAGAGCTAAGTGTGCATTTTGCATGGTGGTTGAGAGGTGATGCCGAAATGCACTAATTGCTTGATCAAGAATCACCTTCAGGATTGTACACGATTATCATGAACAGACACATTGAACACACGATATTACCGAATAACAAGAATTTATATCAAATCGCGCGAACTCGAGAGCAAAGATAAGCGAGTAAAATACCGCCGCCGTTTGGTCGCGCTAACCGCTCACGGTTCATCACTTCGATTTTGTGGATCTTGCACGCTTTGCTTGTGCAAAATGATCTGAAATGCTGCCATTCTGAGTTTACCTTACTGTGCTGGCTCGCCGATCGCTTCTGCAGAGCTATATGTAAAAAGTAACGAATCAATAATGCCACGATGTAACGACTGCGCGTCGTGGTCCTCCATCAAATATTACTTTGATGGATTGGTCTTGAACAACGCTCTATGTTGTCTACATGGTTGCGACCAACACTGGTGCCTTGCATACTGTCATTAATATATGGAACCGGCAAGCAAAGCTTTATTGCATCACACGTGTATGCTTCCGTGAGGTGCACTGCGGACTAATGTGCACTCAAAACAACATTGATTCGGGCTAGATGATACACAACATACTTGAGAAAGGAAACAATTGCGCCGACAAAGAGCAACCCGGAAAGAAACGAAGCAGGACAGGAGGTAATTTTTTCTGAACATGAAGTTAGCGCTTGTTCTGCCTCCTTTCTTTCCATGTTCTTCTTTGTTGGCGGTATATATTCTTAGGTAAGTTGGAGTCGTAGACAGTGACTCCACGTCGAAAATATATGCGTGTGTGCTTGCTTGGTGGACCGCTGAAAACGACATGACACTGGCGGTCAATGCACTGCAGATTTGCTGTACTGCATCGTCTGCTGCCAGCGAAGACAAATGGCGGTCTACGGGGGCTTCGTGCACCACTATAAAGTTACGCTGTGCAAAGCGGTTCTCATGATTTATTTAGCATCCCCATTTTTATCTTTTTGCAGTTTTTGCCTCTGCTGTTGCGTTGCTTACTCGTACATTACTCACCGCGCGAAGTTGTTTCGAAGTTGAAAAAAAAAAGAAGAAAAAAAAAGAACACTGCATTGTTATTCGCAGCTTTCATAAACAGTGCCCCACTCACGCGTTGGTATCCGGGAACTATGCAGAGATATACAGCCGCTTATTGCCATTCGTTCTCGTAGTACGTTGGTATTAGGTATTTCTTGATTGGTAGATATTCGAACACAATCAGAGATATTGAGATATACTGGAGCACCATTAATGTGCTCAGAGATAGAAAACATAATTGTAACCGCATTAACTGTATGCCACAGTGCAAAAATTATGTGATAGGTGATGTTAGCCATCACTCATTCCCACGGAATGTGTCCATCAAGAAAAAAAAAAGAATTATTAAGCTGCGGACCTATAGGCAGATCTATCTCAAAAGTGATAACAGTGCCCATTTCATGGCAGATTATTTTTCCATTTTTCCTGGAATAGCGTTCTGGCATAAATTCAAGCGCCTGAAATCAGGTGCAGTGTTGAAAGATTTGGTTGGGTTTGGTTCGTGTGTTTTAACGTCCTAAAGCAACTCAGGCTATGAGAGACGCCGTAGTGGAGAACTCCGGAAATTTCGACCACCTGGTGTTTTTTAACGTGCACTGACACCGCACAGCAGACGGGCGCCTTGCTTTTCTCCTCCATCGAAAAGATTTGTTCGTATTCTTAATTCGTGCCTTTGCGCATGCGTTACAGTGCAGGTAATGCCTGTGAAGGCCAGTACGTGATGCAGATTTCCGCCTTATTCCTGAAAGTGCCGCACCGCTCATTCGTTCGTGCTCTGTAACGCTAGACGGACACTCCATCAATATTGAATCTAAAAATGCGTTTTGTAAATGAGTGAAGGCATGATATTTGCTACCGTCAGTTTGCGAAGTAAACCCTGTTTTCCAGTTAGAATGAGACGGAGCTAATGCGAGGAGACTCAACGGAAAAAAGAGAAATCAGTTTGTGCACAAAGATTCGTGATATATATTTTTACAGTATTGATTTCCCCGCAGGTATTGTGGTTTCTATGCAGTTCCGATCGACTTCCTTCTGAGGAGGTACCTGGCATATATACTCTACCAGAGCGTCTAATGCGGTCATGTTAGCGTATGTTGGTATTGTACGTGCGTTGTTTTTCAAAATCTAGCTGTCAGGACACAACAGCTAGAGTACGTAAAGAGAATATTAATCCCGCCAAAGTGTTTTCCTCTCCGAGCGTTTGACACTGCCAATGAAGCAACAAAGCAAGCATCCAGTGAACGACCTCTGCTGGGGAAAGATCAATGGCATGTAAGCTGCTTGTCAGGGACAAAAACGGAAAAAGGCCGGGGTGGTGCAGTGGTAAGACGCACGATTACTGTGCCGGAGCTCCCGGGTTCGAACCCGACCACGGCAGCTGCGTTTCTATGGAGGCCAAACGAAGTGGCGTCCGTGTGCTGTGCGATGTGTGCACACGTTAAGTCGATATTACTCTGCAGCCCTCCACTACGGCTCACCTTCCTTCCTTCCCTTACGGCGCGGTTCAGGTGTACACAGAGCAAGTGTGAGAGATACTGCGCCTTTCCCTTCCGGTGAACCACCCCAACCAACCGAGCGGCCACTCGCGGGTGTGTGTGTGTTTGTGCGCGCGTGTGTGTGTGCGTATGTGTGCGCGCCGTGGTGCTCTTCAGCGGCTGGTGTAGCGTTTCTGGCTCAACGGCTGCTTGCTACTGCCGGCCGGTGGACCAGTGGCCTGCAAGACGCCGAGTGAAACGATCGTCGGTGTAAATTCCTGTAGTTTTCTTCTATGTAGCCATTAAATCAGTTTAGTTTCACCGGAGTTTTTATTCCGTGACCATACTCCAACGCAGACATGCGACAGCAACGACAACGACACTGCTCGCCAGAATGGAATGTAAAAACGTCTTTCAGAATAAAGTAGTGAAAAAGAACATTCCTAATATGTGTGTGTTGCAGTAGTGTTTCTAAATATATTAAATTATTGCTCTTGTAGTCGCTAACTAGTCAACTTATATATCAGTTAAACCTGAGAAAATAGATGCTCTGTCGTTTCTTACACGTGCAGAGCTTGAACATCACATTAAATGTATGATGCATCAAGAGCAGGCAGATTATCACGAACACAAGGTTAACACCTCTTGATCGTTTTATAACTGACTCTATGCCTCAAAGAGCCTGTTCTATGAATGCAATTCTCGGCTAAGTGCTAGTGTGAAATTCAGTATTCTGCAATCTCAACGCTTACATTTACTTTCTACCCTCATCAGAGACTTCTGGGAATTCTACTATGGCGCACTTGGCACACTTTACAGGCAGAAACAATACGAAATGAAATAAGCAAACGCATGACTCCCACTCTTGAGAAGATGACTGCATCCGGTACAGCCTCATATTAAGGTGTAGGGGGATCACACGAAGCATAACCATATGTCCACCTTAGCCTGGACCATACTGTTGTGACGTGAGACTGTTTTGGATGAATTCATCCTCCAGAGGGAAAACCACACACCCACATTTCTTTTTCACATTGCTCCTAAATGTACAGGTCTAGATTGTCGGGCTGTCAAGTTCTCTGTTATGTAAGGTGATATTTGGATTGAAGAACTGAATGTAAACAGCCAGGAAAAAACAAACCTTATTTTTGTTTTCCCACTTACTTAAGAGAGTGCTTTTGCACAACAGCCTTCGCTCGATAAAAATGCTGCCTTAACAGAAGATAACTCTTTAATGAGTTACAAGCCAATGTTATTGCTTTTGAGCGTCAGACTTGAGTAGTCCTGAGTCAAGAATTGCTTTTTCAGCAGGGACCCCAGTCTACTTTGAATTTCTTAGCATGAAGCTTCATTCATTTGGAATGTTGTCTTACTTCCAGTACAGTCCTTCTGCTAAGGTAGTTGTAAAATACATTATACGACTTTACTTTTGGATTAAAAGTTTGATCTTCGTAATCCTTTTGTAGGCTGCTTCTCAGTTTGTTTACTTTTTTGTCACCGTCATTCTAATAATAACGATAAATATAATAATAAAGATAATAATGGTGAGTAAGTGCAATATTCAGTGCTAAGAATATTGAATTTTTTACTAAGTCGGTCGGTTCTTTCAGTGGCTTTTTTTATTCAGTTGTCAACAGAGCTTGCATGAAATGCAGTCACAGAGCTTGAGCAAGGTGCTATTGTAGCCATTCCATGGCTTGGAACACTACCTGATGAAGTCGTAAGCCTTAAAAGGCCTGCACTGAATACACAGCTAGAACTCAATGAGAGACAAGAGCGATGTGGTGACATTGGGGTACAAATTAACATTGATTCATCGCCGTCTCCAATGAACACGCTGGCTGATAATCTGTCAGCAAGGCTTTCACGGGTGTTGAAAGTGCAAAGTTGTTTCAGCTAACAAAGGTTGTCGCAAAACACGACACAGTCGGACTGAGTGTAGCTTTATGGAGTACGTGATTCTAGTTCTTGTTTGCTTCAAGATGTTTGGTCTTTTTGGCGCCTAGCAGTATTCTTTTCAGTTTCTAACTAAATTGTGCACATACACTTTTACAGTACTGTTCGCCCTCTTTGGCAGCAGTTCTGGAGGCAGCACTTCTGTGGTCGAAAAAGCTCCCTCACTACTTCGCAGAATTTATAGATCCAAGGGCCGTGCTTGACTGCAGAGATCTGAAAATTGAAAAATCGCAATGTGCATCATGTCGCATTCTTGCTTACTTCAATTACAAGGGCGTTCACACATTGCAAGTTTTATTGAAGCGTATCCTAGTGCTCTGATTCCTTTCATCTGTGGTAAACACTGTTATCACTTTTACCACTATTATCACTTTTATTAGTGACCACTTTTATCAACACAAGCCTTGCCAGAAACCCGTCCATCAAAATTATACTTTTGGCGGGCGGGCTTCTGGCAAGGTTTGTGTTGATGTGTCTCGTACCCTGAATCAGTTGAAGCCCCTTGAAGGTGACTTTATGGCAGATAATGTCTCCAAAATTGATAGAACATGCACTCATCTTGTTTTAGGCGTGTATCCGCCGCCTTTCTTTAAAACACAAATACTGTATTTTCAACAAGATTCCATGAATACAGACCCAACTGTACGGGCTAAAGCACAGGCGGGATCCCGAAGTGCCCATTGGCGTGAGAAATGTTAGCTGTATCTAACGAAGTGTTCATAAAAATAGCCGGAATTGTGGATATGTCGGCCTCTATGCTACCTGAAAAGAGGTTTTAGCTGTTTAAATAGGTCTAAAATTGAATTTATAGAGGCACATTGTTTTTACAACGGTGCTAAACATAGCGGTACATGTTTATCACGTCCTGGTATCTTCTTTTCCTTTAATCCATTACAGGATAAAAACAGTGTGACTTAAAAGCTTGAAGGAGTGTAGATGAAGAAGCAGTTACCACATCGCACTTTTTTTCATGCTTTTCCTGACCAGCACTGAACGCTGAAATCACAGACATCATTCCACTCTGAAACTAAAATTGTTAAAAAAATGCAAGTACAAATTATTTAGTCATGATAGGCTAATACAACGTGGTGATCTACCTTGGCAAATGCAGCATATCATTACATAGAAAACAACACTCAATATGTGGTGTCTATACTTGTTTTGTGCTGACTGGGAATCTGGCTTGGTTTGCGGTGTTTTAACGCTCTCAAGGAACTCGAGTTACGAGAGACGTAGGGTATGGCTTGAGATAAATGTTTTGCCATCTGGGCTTTTTTAACGTGTACAAAATCGAACACTGGATGGACTGTTACGTCTGACCTCAATCGAAACGTTGCCTCTGTGGTCGGACTCAAACTCGCGTTTTCAAGATAAGCAGTCAATTACCATGACCACTTTGTCGTTGCGACGAGTGGCTGGAGCGTACCAATGTATCAACACATTGCATGGGTATATATAACATATAACATATAACATATATAGCATATCGATATAACATCCCAAAGCCGCATACAAGCTACGAGAGAATTCACTGGAGGGCTCATGTCAACTCAACTTGAATTTCTTTATTCTCCATTGTCATCGCACAGCGGACAGATATTTTTGAATATCGCCTCCACAGAAATGCTGACACCTCAGCAGACATTCATGCTATTGTCCCCACTCCGCGAAGCCAAATGCATCGGCTGTTACGTCACTATGTTGGACACAGTAACGGAACGGTTTGTTGTTGTGACATCTTTCTTATTCTCTTTACTTTGGATGCTCACATATATAGCACCATGGTAATATGCAAAAATTACGAAGAAGCGGGGCGCAGTGATAATGGGTCCGCAATAAATTTCAAACGTGGGAGAATCTGCATATGTGGAGCATGCAAAGTAAGCGCAAAGGCAGCTGGAGAGAGCTACACTAAAGATAAACTTAAAGCGTTTGATAAACCGATGGATATAGCGTCCAGAGACCACATGAAGTTAAAAAGTTTTTATATGAGTTAAATAAGAATATTTGTTTCTGGACATGTTGTGCGATGAAGATATCTGACTGAAGATGGGGGCACTCAAACCATCAATTTTCATGCGTCTTGATAAGTGGTGATAGACACGGTTTCTGTTGAGATCATTTGAGAAGAGAGTGAATGTTTTGTCAGAAAGCGGTCGAGGTGTTGGCACCGAAAACGAGTTTTGCATCACCGCAGGATGTAGCCAACATAGAATTGCGAACAAAACCGGAGTGTAAGGGGAGAAAACACGCAGAAACAAAGTGACACGTAAGTAGAGCGAAATGAGCCCAGGTGTGCTGACATGTTCTCTCAGACTGTAAAGGAGGTACAAATGGCTTTTGTACAAAACACATACAGCAGTAACTGTTTCTAAGAAAATGCTAAGATGACGAATTGCGCGCAAACTTTGACGCACGAGCAAAACTGCTTGTCAAAAAGGAAAAGTGAGTGCCTCGTTAGCGGAAGCGACAAGGAATTGGAGGGGAATAAAATTTACACGACGAAGAGTTCTATTACTTTCACAACGGCAAAAGGAAGTTCATTCACAAAAACATCAGATATTGCGCCCAGACCGAGTAAAGATGGAGTGAAACGAAGGCTGAAATGGCGGATAGTGAATTTTTGTTAAATGTTGAAAGCAGCTGCGAGAAATAAGCACCACCAAATGAGGGGCACACAGGCGCCCGATGAGAATGCACTCTTAGGAGCACTTGCCAGCCCCAAACGCATGCTAAAAGAGGACACATGCTCTTTTTGTTCTAAAATATACCTACTGTTCAATTGTGGACAAGTGCTTCGAATCTCTGTAATCTACCTGGACAGGGCTAATTGGAGAAATATGGGTGATGCCTTCGCCCTGCAGTGGGTATGACGCTGATGCTGATGCTGAGGTGGCCATTCCCCTTTGTATCGGGGGATCATAAAGTTCTAGATCAGGTCAGGAGAAACGGGTAGAAAAATTGAGGAGTGAGAGAAAATTCTATGCTAAATGTTCAGTCAAATAGTCCGAAGAAGTAAGAAAGAGAGAGAAAGAAGAAATTTAATAGGCTTCTCTGTTGCGCCACCAGTCCTCGAGGCGGCGCTTTGTCGTCTCCACTGCCCTCATGATTACCCTAGTCTCTTCGGGTGGTGACGTCGACTGTAGACCGAGTGCTGTCAAAAGCGCCTCCGTTGGTGTTGTCGCTGTTGTAGTGGGGGCGGGTCGCAGTTCTGGGCACTCGATCACTACATGTTGGATGGTCTCGTCGGCCGCGCCGCACCTGGGGCACCGGGTATCCAAGCCCTCGGTGTATTTGGCTCGTATTGTCCTTGTGCGCAGCACGCCGCTCCGTGCCTCGCAAAGCAGCCCGCTACCTCGTGTGTTGTCGTAGAGGTTTGCTTTAGTGATGGTATGCTTGGCACTGGAGTATACCGCCAGAGATGACTTCGCCCGTGTTTCTCTGAGCCATCTCTCTGTTTCCGCTTCCCGAACCTGGTTGCGAATCTTTTCTCCACGCAGGCTGGGGTACCTCTGACAGGCCGGCTTGCGGAATTCCGTACTTTACGGCCAGCCTCCGAGTTCGGAGCATCCACTTGGTGTTGGAGCATTTAAATACTATGTACTTGTACACCTCCCTGGACCATCTACCGTCGGGCAGAGCACTCAGGCGACGCTGCATGGCAAGTTTGGCAGTGGTCTCACGCGCTTCAAAGGACGACCATCGCCCTGTACGGCCTCGTTCGTGACATATCCATGGACTCCCAGCGCAAGGCGGCCAGCCTCACGTTGGCGGACCTCGAGGGCCTCCCGTGTAGCTGAAGAGAGGCTGATGATGATGATGATGAATGTACATTAGGCGTCAGTGTTGCTCACGTATGCATCTTGCAAAGGCTAGGAGGTTTTAGAATACTTTGCTTACGAATCAATTTTAGCTCTGTTGGATTTTGTGGTAGTGCTCAGAGAATGTCATTTTGTTGTAAATGTGAGTGCTTTCCAAGTTGGCTGCTTCTTATTTTTCTGTTCCGACTTTTTTTCGCGGTTGTGTATTGGCAATGTGCTTTTGTATTGAATGTCGCTTTCGATTGTGGACACGATTATTAAACTATCGAAATAGCTATATATGTGGTGAGTTTATTTGTATTGACTAGAACGCCCGTAGCAACTCCCCCATATTATCATATATACGATGAGGAACGTGTTGGCACAACTGGTGCTACGGATAGGCCACGGTGAATCAATGTTTTAAAACTTTTTTTAACCTGTGTACAATGAGTAGCATTATTTTTTCTCTGTACTTCTTTCATATCCTTATTGCAAAAAAAAAATAAATAAAAAATTAGCGATGTTCCATGAAAAAAAAAAAAGTGACGCTAGCAACTGCGCCTAAATGTGCACTCTGGCCCTTACCATAACCCTCTGAACTAATGAATCATTAATGAATGAGTCATCACTAACCTACGCAATCTGTGGATAGTCTGAGTAGGTGAATTCTCTTTCAGTGCAACGGGAGAAGAGATTCCCTCATTATTTACGCATGCAGAGCATTAAGCGCTATATCATGCTTTCCAGGATTGCGTTCGATACTGTTTGATATGTGCTCCGGTTCGCAATGATAGATGCATACGTAAACATATATTTCTTTGTCGCTGGGGGCATGCAGGGCCCCTCTTAACAGGGGACCGAGTCCCTGATTAAATAAATAAATAAATAAATAAATAAATAAATAAATAAATAAATAAATAAATAAATAAATAAATAAATAAATAAATAAATAAATAAATAAATAAATAAATAAATAAATAAATAAATAAATAAATAAGAATCGGAGCTGACCGTTGCGAACATAGCACAAAATCTTTCTCAAATAATACGATCTGCAATAGCGGCTAACGCACAAGTCCAATTACTGTTGTGATATAAGGCACCGTTGCCAAGTGAGCACGCATGCTTGCGTCATCTGTGTAGGGATTTGATTGCAAAGAACGACAACGGAACAATAAACACACAGGTGCATAGCAACAGCGGAGCGTTTCTCCCTTCCTGGTTGGTTTGTTCCTTTCGCTGATTGACTAAAATCGTCCAATTCACAATTTTTCTCAAACATTCATCTTCCTGAAAGGACACTAACGATGCATGATTAGTATTCTACACAAAAACGTTGGCGACACAAATCACGTATAGTTTGTCAGTAACATCACAAAATATGCTGCCGCGCGATGAGCCAGAGGCACACGCAGGACGGAAGAGGGGTGAGCGTCAAAATAGTGCGTAAAAAAAAAAATAAAATAAATAAATAAACGACAATGGCTCGTTGCCGAAAGGCTCACGGTGGAAAAGCGAGCGATCAATGTCAGCACAACGGAGTGACCGAGAATCCAGCGAATAATAAAATAGCGATAAAGTTAGACGGAAAAGAATACCAGGTCGCCTTTTGCGCCGGTAACGAGGCTGTGTACGAGCGCGTGCTAAATGAGCGAGCCGTCGCTGTCGCAACTCACCGGCTATTGGCCAATTAGGAGACGTTGCTCCACGGGGCAGACCATTATTCCCGCAGGCGCCGCTTCGCCAAGCCACGATAACCTTTTGTCCCCTTCACGCGGGAGCGCGGCGGTGAGGCTTTAGAAGAGCGCGCGTGTGTGATTCCGAGCGCACTTCGCTTCCCCCCGGGTTTTCGGCTTTTCCTCAGGCGGGCGGCTAGCCAGTCCACAGTGTGCAGAGCAGAAGCGTCGCAGCAAAGCGGCGAGAGAAGGGAAGACAGGACGTAACGGCGATTTCGCAGGAGTTTCGCTCCCGCGCGCGAATCGGCGGAAGGAACCGAGGGAGGGCGCGATAAGCGCCTCCTGCGCCTCACGCGAAACGCGCGCGGGACAGACCCTCCTATCGTGTCCAACGCCCTGAATAATCCCGGTCGGGCTGCGAGGTGGGCGAATGGGCTTTAACGTGACAACAAAGTGCGAGACAGTCTCTGACAAGGAACAGTAGGGACACAGTGGCCGCTTGGAGATAGGCTGAACGTAGCTAAGCCTAACGTGACAGGCGTGGTGGTGGGGTGCCCCCTATGCGACTGAATGGAATCGCCCTGCTCGATCACCATCCCCTATTCTGGCAGTGACCCACGCACGTGTTCGGTTCACAGGGCGGGAGCGTTGCAGCGGATCGAGATGCGGAACACCGGGGACGGTGGCGCTATCTTCACCACGCTCTTTCGGTCTCGTGCCCGGGGCTCAGTGCTATCAGGCGAGCTGGCGCGAGCGTTCAGTTTCGCCGATGCACGGTTACTTCGTTGCGAAGGGGCAACTGGGCTTCGTTAAATTGAGGCTTCTTTATCTCCAGGAGCACGTATACGCGGTGATTGATGAAAAGAGGAGTGGTCGCGCGCTCGTGCATGTTATGTAGTGGCAGATGCCTATCCCCTGCATTTTAGAATTTCCCAGCCAACCCCGGGGGTTTGATGGCGCAAACTGTGCGATTGATGATTAGAGAGGATGGGTCACTGAACTAAAGCTACATCGTGCCCCTATGCAGCTCTCGCGATATGGCCATGTGCCTTGTTGCTAAGGATGGGCGCGACGTACATGGTGATTGCTCCAAGTTCCAGTTCTCGGGCATGGATACGTGAAAGACAGATCGTCGTTCGCCTGTCAGCAATGGACCTCTAGCCACTCGAAACAAGCTGTAGCAAGCAATGTCAATAACAAAGTTTCCGGCGCTTTTAGATTGCACATTCTGTGTAGTCGATTAAAATTGATTAAAACATATAACGACGGCTGAAAAGAAACTCTGCATGTAAATTCTGGAAGGAAAAAGCAATTATAAATAAATGTGAAAGCATAACCAAATTAGCCGAACTTCATGATTTGGTGAACAGGCAAGGTGTGCACAAAAATGGCGACAGTTTGGGCACAGTTGCAAGACGTAAAAATGAAAATGAATAACTGTTGTCCTTACGGGAGAGAAGGTTCAACTTTCACAAATTTGCTCTGTGAAAGATTTAAGAAACATTAAGTGAAATAAGATGGCAATAAGTTCAATTTTATCCCCCCCCCCCCCCTTCTTTCTTCCTTTTCTTTATTTCGACGCTGCCTGGCTGGGAATCATGGTGAGGCGCCCTGCCTTATCCGGTCTGCAGTGCACCTTCTAGCAGCGCCGAATAGAGAAAAAAAGAGAGGTGGTTTGCAGCGGTCTCATTTTAGGAGTTACTGAATCTTCCGTGCCCACTCCGAAGCAGAGAGAAGTGGCCGGCACCGCCTCTTAATTAGTCAGTGAACGGGAAGTCTTACTCCAGCGGCGCCGCGGCTTAAGACTGCCGCTGGAGTCGTTAGTGCGAAAGCACATTATGAACTTGAAGCCCACTCACGGGGTCAGAGAAAGGCGGCCGAAATGGAGCAACACAATCCGAGGAGTAAAAAAAAAAAACTGCCTGTAGGAGTGCAGGCGTTGGCAAACTCTCTCCTCCTCTCCCCGCGTGAATAATTCCGGCGCTGGCACGCATGCCGAAAAAGCCCGGCCCTGACTTTCCAACTGCGCAGCATAATAAAGACGTCTCTCTACTGTTTGGCCTGTGAGCGCTGCGGAGAACCGGTAGAAAACGAACAAATGACCGGGACCAAAAATTCAGAAAATTTTCCCTCTTCTAAGGCACTAAATCAGCTCGCAATGAAAGAGCAAAAGTTAAAAGTGAGAACAACTTTATTAGGGCACACAAGAATGGTAAAGAAGAAAAAAAAAAAAGACAGCTGTGCGCAAGTAATGTACAAAAGGAAAAGGAAGTTTTTTTTCACGCCGTGAAACTGCTCCAGGAGCTACGAAGTTTCCGTGGTTTCGGAAACTAATGGTGGCTCCGAGAGGAAGTAGACGAGCAAAACGGGCCCCTTTCGTGGAAGCCTCGACGTCTGTTATATGGCAACGTCGGCGTCGGTAGCCGTGAAACTGCTACCAATAATAAAAACAAAATCAAGCAATGTGAGCCAGATACGCAACGAACTGTACTTTCTCAAGACGGATTGCATCCTCTGTACTTGCTGAAGAAAATACAGATAGAAAGAAAAGAGAGAACCAAATAACAGTGGTGCCAAAAAAAAAAAAGAAAAAAAAAAAGGCAACATATATTTTAAGAGATATAAGGGATTTCTTCTGCCTCAGGGGTTAAAATGACGCTCTTCCTCGTAACCTCTTCCGTCCAGAAATCTAATGCGCTGCACTCGCGCAACCGATAAATCTTCTTTTATTGGATTCAAGAATAAATTGCGCCCTCATTACCCTTTCACGCTCCTTGCCTCGAAAGACTTACTTAGTAGCCTCGGGCGGGACGCTCGTTTCCTTCAAAGATTTTTCATAATCTGCCCCGCGTTTGCTCCTGCCAGCTTCACAACAGGCCCCCGCGCACAGCGTGAACAGATAGGTCCGTGACAAGCAGCCGAAATTAATTTCCCTTCCTCTATGCGCCCTCTCGACATATCAAACATCGATGCCTTCGTAGAAAATTAGGCAAAAAATGTAAATCCGAAAACAAAAAAGCGAATATCTATTCAGTCCACCGCATGCCTACAACTGGTTTGCAACCTTTCAACGTAGTAGAACTGGAGGGCTAGTTAATTGACCAAAAAGTTGATATCGAGCCCTGCAGGGGCTGGGACGGTAGGTCAACGCCGCTTGCGGCGGGGGCTAGCCAGCCAGCGAATTTTTATCTGTTGTCGGCCGTCATTGCACCCGCCACCGCTTAGGTGGTGGACGATGGCTGTTGCGGCGCGCTCTTTCTCTCCCTCTTTTCTTCCTTCTCTATTTTCTCTTCTGTTCGCACGAGGCAGCGGAGGTGGCTCAGCTACAGAGCCAGTAGCAGGCCCGTGTATTTTCTTTTCCTTCTTCCTACAGCCACAATAACAACAACCCCGCTGCCTAAACTAGTCCCAGCCCCGTAGCAGCTACCCCTCCTCTTCGTGAGTGTAGAAGAGACTGTAGAGGGGCACAATAAGGCACGTTCTCTGGACAGATGCAGCATACGTCCACGCAAGCGCGGCTCATGATGACTGGACAACTCGGTTGTGAGTTCTTAAATTACGTGGGTGACCCCCCGCCTTCCTTCCAAGTTTTGCATGTTTACGCATTCTCCTTCTACCCTTCCCTGCCAGGTGCCCACAGAAACAAGTGTGACAGGTACTGATACTTTCCCTTCCTGTGAACCATTTAATAATAATAATAATAATAATAATAATAATAATAATAATAATAATAATAATAATAATAATAATAATAATAATAATAATAATAATAATAATAATAATAATAATAATAATAATAATAATAATAATAATAATAATAATAATAATAATAATAATAATAATAATAATAATTACGCATTTTTCGTACGTGGGAGCCTATGCGTGCATCCTTGGAATTATCTTTCACTGCGCACCAATGCCGAGTTTAAAAGCAAGCAGCTTAACATGCTGGCTTCCCAGGGAATGCCCCTGGCAGCCTCTAACTCACCGGTGCACAAAAGTGCGGACGAAAACTAGTCCGTACCTAGCATTCTCAATTGAAGCAAGTATACAAGTAGCAGTAACCACTGTATACCATATTGTGCACTGTAGTGGAAGGACTTTCGTTTAAAGGCGCCTTAAAAAGCTCGAGCAATACGTGCATATGGTTTTCGTCCTAATTTGGGATTAGCCGATGACATAATAGCCAGGCAGCACACTGACCAGGCTGTTCCTTTCTGTACCGAAGTAAAAACGTCTAGCTTACAGTATTATGATATATTCGTTGTAACTTATAACTTGAGTGGTTCAACGCCCCGCTGATCTTAAGACGCCGCCATGACAGAAATTGGAACATGGGCCATCCGGCTCAGTACCCGAGTGCGTTAACCTTGTTATAATGTAATGAATTAGTTTAATTACCACGGGGCCCGACAGCTCATAAGAGATATGGTTGCTGCCCAGTGGCGAGGACTACTGCTTTTTGTAGGAAAAAAAAAAAGAAAAAAAACAAGTCATAAGCTCTTCTCCTGCGAGTTGTTGCTTCAGACATGTTTCCTCTCTACGTACTCTCGCGCAAATATTCCTAATGAGCGCAGTATTTTTTTCAGGTCTGTCATTCGAAAAATATTAAAAGCCTCTCCGCTTTTTACCATGTGCGCTATAATCTTTCCCAATAATGACCTTTCTATGGCTGTCAGCCAGTTTGTGCAGCGCCATGGAGAAGACACGCGGCTGCTTCCAGCTCCGCTTTTGGTAAATGACTTCTGCAGCGCGTCTGCCCAGGCAGAAAATTAAAACAAGGAATGGAAAAAAGAAAGAGAAACAAAACTGCAGTTGGATGTGCCAAAGTTAAGTTGCGTATAAGCGTCTTCAAACTATGACCCGGTTTTCCTTACCGTGTTTGCTGTTCCTTCGTCGGTATCGATGCGGCACAAATCCCCGAGGCGGCAGGGCTGCCGCTTTTCTTTTGCCCGACGCAAACTATAACGGCTCGGCGAGTTCTGAGCCCTCGTTCCCGCGTAATACGATATGACAAATTGGACGGAATCGACAGCGGAAGATCGTAGCTGAAAGGTCGTTGGAAGAAAAAAAAATGTAGAAAAGAAAATAACGCTGGTTTGTAATCCGCAGTGCCATGGCGCGGCTGCCTTGTTTTCTTCCTTTTACTTTCAAGCGAAATTGAACCGAAACTTTTTTCTAAAGCCCTCACGCAACAGCCTCGGTAAAAAGCAGCAGCCG
Organism: Amblyomma maculatum; assembly: GCF_055883805.1. NCBI lineage: Eukaryota > Metazoa > Arthropoda > Arachnida > Ixodida > Ixodidae > Amblyomma > Amblyomma maculatum. The sequence goes on along the minus strand of NC_139345.1, from coordinate 60,394,472 downwards.
GGCAGTAGCGTCATCACGATGAGATAATCCCTTGCGATAAGGGGTGCAAGGGGGCTTACTCGGGCCCGTAAGGAAGTGCCACCAAGGGTGGATGACTGAAAGAGGACTTGGAGAGAACAGAAAGTAATCTGAACGAAAGGGTGTAAAATCGGTGGCATCGTAATAGCTTGGTGATGATCCGTTTGGGAATATAGGCCTGAAGTATGGTGGTTGGGCGGATCTCCGGGCCAGCACGCTCGGATCGCACCCCTGAACTTACTTTTCTCACCTCCTTTCCGTGTTTGCTGTGTCTCATAGTTTTTACTTGTCTAGCTTGAGCTAGGAACCGCTCATTTCAGAAATTTACGACCGACTGGGGGCGGAAGTGGGGAACAGACCGTATCGCTTTTACGACGGGTACGGCCAGATAGGCGACGTTTAAGCTCTTTGAAATTATAGCGAAGGTCGCATTAATTTCTTCTTATGTTGCCGTTGAAAGATTGTTATTGACGAATTGCACGGCTCTAGGAAATATCCCCCCCTCCCCCCCCCCCCTTCAAAACACTCGGGACGGCCTCTGATACCGTTGATGAGTTGCGTCATCTTAAGAAATGAGGAGAAATTTAAGGATGCTAAAAATAAAGGAGAGCGAACTGCTAAGACCAGGCTACAATCATGATGACGGTGGCTTAGATAGAAACAAAAACAGCGCGTGTATGCATGGAATATGCAGTACTGCATCTAAAGAATTGTTACACGCAACATCATTTCTTTTTCTGACAATTCATTAGATGCAGTACTGCATCTAAGGAATTGTTACACGCGACATCATTTCTTTTTCTGACAATTCTTTAGATGCAGTACTGCATCTAATGAATTGTCAGAAAAAGAAATGATGTTGCGTTTAACACCTCTTTCCCACTTCGTTGAAATTAAGATGCATTTAAGTTGTGTGAAAGTTTCAGCAAAGTTGACGCTCTCGAAGGCTTTATTACTTTCGGAGGTCGTCATTTAAATAAAGATACGCGTAGTTGCAATGTCCTGTAGTGAGAAATTGACATTTGAAGCTTACTTTCAGAGAATGGTGTTGCCGCCTAGGCCACAATTAAATCGGATATATTATCCTGCTTCGAGATTGTCGAATTGCAGCTGCGCCCTGTCGGGTTGGCGTAGTGGTTAGAGTGGTCGATTGCTGTGCCCAAGGACGCGGGATCGAATCTCGTCCTCGGGGGCCGTTTTTCCAATGAGAGGAAAAGCGAGGCGCTCGTGTGCTGTGCGATGTCACTGCACATAAAAGATCCCCAGGTGGCCGAAATTTCCGCAGTCCTTCACTACGGCATCTCTCATACCCTGAATCCTTTTGAGACGTCTAGCCCCACAAACCAAGCCAAAACAAACTGAACTGCAGATGCATTCAACCCCGCGTGCCGCATTTCAGTTAAATTCAAAGTTTAAAGTGATCTGACTATTCGTTTCGGTTTTTTTTTTGTTTTGTTTTTGTGCTGGTTGTCAACCTGCTACCACGTGAAAAAATATATATATTTAGACAGTCGTATTGCTTTTGGTTATTATGTTAGCGCTTTCTGAAAAACATCTGCCGTCCGCGCCACAATTGTCATCTGGGAATCCTGCTCAACATCACTGATGAATCTCAGTCAACCCACAAAACTCTTACCGCATTCAGCTTAAATGCACTCTCCAATCTGGTTAAATATCAGAGCTAGCCTGGAGAATGCTTCCAACAACATTTTTAACTTGCTTTCTTTATGTCCTGTTAATTACAACGGCTTCATCACATCTCTCCATGATGGTATACTGACAACAAACCGCGGGTCCATGAAGAACCTTAAGTTAAGCTTCGATGTAGGTGATCTAAATGCAGCTAAGTCCGGCTTTCTTGGACATCACTGTTAACTTTAAGACAACTGCTGAATATTATAAGGCCCTATGAGCGTATTGATGGGAATAGTCCAACCTTTCAATTTGAAGCAGACAATTGGCCTTAAAATTTATCCTGCGCTAATAATGAGTAATTAAGACTGTTATAAAAGAGAAATAGGGCGCGTTTCTGGCAATAGCAGAAAACTGCAACTCCCTCTCTCTAGAGAGGATTTCAGGATATATTGATTTGTACGCTAAAAGAGCAATAGGGTGCGTTTTTGACAGTAAACAGCAGAAAACTGCAACTCTCCCTGTAGAGAGGATTTGAGGATATATTGATTTTTATGGTGTTATCTTGCGATATGCGAAAACAAAAAGTGCTCATAAACAACTTCCTGGGAAAAAATGCCCATGTGCAGAACTTTTAGGCATGAATGTGCGCATGAAGTTCAGTTTGACATTGAAATCGCGCTGACCTTTTCCAGAAGTTTCGGCTCACACGCCACGCATTGAAGGCACACGCGCATGTAGCTGTTTTAAAAATAAAAAAAAAGAAGTGTCAGATACGATACACGACAGAACTAGTTCATCGACCGCATCGTTTTTTCCTAGTGGAGCTTATCGCGTAGAGCAAGCGAAATACGCACCACTCAGGACACCTCTTTACTGGCCGGGTTTTCCTGCCCGCGTTTTCTTTTTCTTTAGCGGCGAGGCGTCGGCGGCGAAACCTGCATGCGTTTGCTTCGAGGAAACATGCGCATTCCGAGCTGGGTTTCAAACTTCTCTGCCGTGTTCCTACATTATCTGCCTGTCACTCTCAGTTTAGCGTCATTCGTCTTACTGCATTATTATCTTGCATCTTTTATTAGCCACAGGCATTGGCAATCTTTACCGTTATCTTCTTATTTTCGCAGCACGGAGATGGTGACTATAGGTCGTCAGGGCACGACAGCGTTGACGCCGCACACCGGGGTTGGGTCGAAGCAGTGTACATGGGCCGGCCGAAACGCCTTCCTCTGTTGAGTGAAGCCCGATTTCATCGACCACGAGTATACGTCGGAGGTAAGAAATAGCACAAAAAAAAAAAAGGACCTTACGGCTGATGGTCGAGACAAACATTTGCAGGGTAGAAAAGACTTCCTTTGGCGGATTTCCAATAAAAAAAAAGTAACAAGAAAACAGTAGAGGGCTATAGGTACATGAGGGCGAAAGCGCGCCATTACAAGCAATATAGAAAGGGCGTTGTTGGTCGATAGCGTTGTGGCGTAGTGGGCCCGCTTTAGAAATCAGTATTGTGTGGGCGCTTTTGAAAGAGAATTACAAACAACAAGAAACGAAAATAAAAAGCATAAAAAGAGGGTAAACGTTATGTCGTATTGCGAATGAAGATGGTAAACGAGCAAATTTTTGGTGCCAGAATGTTTGTTATCAAGATTAGAACGAACTTATAGCCTTCTAGTTGCACGCGAACTGCATTGAAATTCTTTCCCGCGCGTGTACGTATGCGCCTTTTCAAGCATTCTTGGGGTGTAATCTCGGCTGTGCCCGCATACACGTCCCCGTTCACTGCTCTTAATGGACCTGTTTACAACCCTGCGTAGGTGGTGCAGACTTGCTCGTTATCACAGTTTTCAGCCACTAATCCACTACCTCTCTTCATTTAAGTATGATAACAGAATAGTACGATATCCCTGTAGGAGTTATGATGAACCGGTACGTCACACCCATTCATTACTGAACACTCAAGAAAAACTAGCTTGTACACTCTTAATCTTGGTTCGACGTAAACGCCGAAGAGTTCACATAAGTTACAGTTAAATTCCTTGTTGCAGTTATTTTATCTAGAACCAGACGCTTTAAAGTGGCTTTACGTGGAACGGTATGCTCAAGGTGCATCTTCTTGCCGATTTCTAGCTGGAACTATGTAGGTTTAACTGAAACGAGCTCGATCTAAATAGAACAGTCGTTTTTCCATCTTTGCTGTGTTACATGTACTTCAGTGAAACCTTGTGGTGTTCCAGATAAAACTCTGTTTATCACAGAATACAAAAATTGGCATCCCACATCACACTAAACACATTTCATTTCCAGCCTGGAATTCTATTATCACTACCTTGACATTTATAGCAAGATCAATGTTGGATTTGGTGAAATTGCATGATACCGTGTGAAGATCGGGGCTATAGCAAGATCAGATGAAAGAAGGATATATAGATCTTGCTTATTGTTCATTTCTTGCTCTCGACTGTTGACTCTCGTTTCTAGTTCCGTGCATTGATGTTGTTTGTGTCTCGCGCTCATGTGGCTGAAGATTTTTATCAAATAAGTTTTTGCTTGATATATGACAACTGACCAAGGAATTTTTTTTTGAAGCAGCCACTTCGACAGTTGAATATAGGCCCGTTTGTCGTTTTTCGGTGTGGTTTTCAGAAGACCAGAAAGGCTGTGATGATTCGCCGTGGAATAGAGTTAATTTTACGAGATGAAAGGTGTATATACATATATAATAATATACAAGAGCGAGGAGATGTTACAAGTTTGAAGTTGAGATGAATTGCTGGAAAATAGGCCGTAGCATATAAAATGTAATAGGGACTCAAATTCTTTCTGCTCCAGAGCACAAAATAATTGCTTTATCTGTGTCCCCCCCATGTACCGCTACTTAGAGTGCGGCGTACAACTGCTCCCAACCTAATGTTCGGAATGTAAGAAGTAGCTGTGGCAATAACATTAAATGCTGGTTGTAACGCACACAATGCGACAAAATTTGCGACACAGAATCCGATCCCATTTTCTAATGTCTACAATCCTGTTCTTGCCTCGTGATATCAGGCATCAACGGGAGGAAGCAGCATTTACCTGGAAGAATTTATAGCACTGAAATTATGTCACTTTGCTTATAACAAAAGGGAGACAAAACAGTGGTAATTCCCATATTCACGAACTAATTACGGTCGCCCGATGCATCGTTACACTTTACCGACTGTGTTAAATTGTGGCTATCATCCACATTCCAAAAATTGTACTCTCACTTCCTGATCACTCTTTTGCAACTTTTTTTACGTGTAGAACTCGGACAGAAAAAAAAAAAAAAGACAGTAGCTTCAACTCAGTTGTTGCCAAGGAATATACTTTTTAATAGCTATTGCTTCAACTGTGATAGGCGTGTCTTTCGACGCGTGCTGTTTGCAGAATAAAGAATGTGTAACCTGTTTGCTTTTTCTAAATTGACCGCATTTTCTCATGATCTAAATTTTGCATAACAGTGATAAACAGTATAATTCTAATAAGTCTATACTGTGATTAATGCAACCCCAGCCGCTTTGTTTCCAGTGAGTGCAAGTGCTTCAACAGATAAAACGAAAATTCAACACAGATTTCTCCCTACCTTCCAGCAATAAACTAGATCCGACACAAGACAATTGCAAGCGCATGCATGGTCACATCAACAGCATACCATCCAGTCCATTGGTCCAAGCAACGCAGATCATGGAAATGTGGGCTCCATGCGAATGGCTCTTGTGATGCCGTTCAATGCTGCCTGAGATTTCGCATGGCTTCGGTTTCAACAGCACTGAAAAAATGCTATGTGAATGCGCTCAGGTGCCATGCAAAATGGGTGCCCCTGTCGTACAGTGACGTCGAACAGTAAAGCCATCTGTTAGGCCAACTATCAGGAAATTTGGACGCCACTGTCGGGCTGCAACGTCTAACAGTGAAGCCACCGAATGGGTCGAAATACGATCCCACACAAAAACGCACAGAATATGTGGGGCGTTGTTCCATTTGCATCTATGTTCCACATAAAGCCTTTTATATTTAACGAGAACGTCGTTCCTGATAGACAATTCCCTTTTTCCTGGAACGCCGCTTTATACCTATGTCGCTGGAACCATTTTCAAAAAGTTCCGTTCACTAACTGTGAGATGAGAGTAAGAGTCTACCTTCGGAATCGTCACTGTGCTGATCTTAGCGCGGTAGTGATTGAGCTTCTACATCAATATCGCACCGACATAATGACGCCCTTTACTTTGGGACGTTAACCTCATAGACCAAACCATATATTGTCGCCCTACTGTAAAACAGGCAGCTTACGTTAGCTTTCATTAGAGGACGCCATTCACGCAGTCTGATTCCTGAGAGAATGCAGCTCGACAAGAAGGAAAGCGCATTAAACAAAAGAATTGCAGCCACAATTACGCTTGATTCATGTGGCTGCGTGCCTGGATTGGAACCACCGACATCTCACTTAACGATATCTGGGGCGAAGCGAACGCTGATTCAAAGGCTTTCTGTTCCACTCAGGAGCTTTTACTATAGTTAAAAAGTAAGCAGAAATTAAGTTTTACAAGTATGACTACTACCGAGTGCGCTGTAAATGGTTCTTTCTTAAATAGCGCCATTTCATGTGGTGGTTGCCAATTAGGCCATCTGGGATTCGAGGCCATTTTCTTCACAGGCCACTGCATATGGTACGCATAAAGTGCAAAATTTTTCTGGTGGAATACACAGCATTAAAAACAGTGACAGAAGAGAATCCATGTTGTCATGTACTGCTTTCTTGAGCGCTCGTATAGCTTTCTGGTTTTTGTCTCAATCGCTGCAGCAAAAAAAGTACACCAAGGGCGCAGCAAAAAAAGATACAAGCCAGATTTATTGGGAGACACGCTCTAGTTAGACACCCTTGAGCCAGTAAATGGGAAAGAGTGCCAGATGCTTTGTTGTACGGCAGAGTAATAATTTATTGGGAGACACGCTATAGTGAGAGACCCTCGAGCCAGTAATTGGGAAAGAGTGCCAGATACTTTGTAGTATGGCAGAGTAAGCATATGTTTTCTGCTAAAGTTCACACTAATTACACAAATCAGAGGAGAACCTTTGAAGCAGACGCTCGCCATGCAGATTTCGAGTGCACTCGTAAACTCTCCGAAACTTCCGCGGCCTGCTGCTGACTGGCCAGGCGCCGAGCAATCCTCGGAGGGCGCAGTCCGTGCTGTTCCACTTCCTTTTATTGACCGCAGAGTTTGTGCCCCCGGGACTGCTCGGCTAATATTGCGGCCGGGTGGCGGCAGCGTTGTAAACCAGCCTGCAGGCAGAAAGGACAAAGCTGCACTCAAGAACAAGGAGACGGAGAAAAGCAGAAGGCAAAGATGGGGACAGAGCGGAGTGCGTTATCTCAGCGGTTGCACGCGCGCGCCCCAGCAGGCGTGGGCCCAGGCTCCCGGTTCCAATTTCCTAAAAATCGCGCAGAACCCCATAGCTGCGACGCCTCTTCCTGTCCGCTTGCTACTTCTGTCCGGATTTCCGGTGCCGGCGTTTGGCGGTGTCTCTTCGCACGCGGCTCGCTGTGACTCTGTCTCGATTCTCGTCATCGATATTGGCAATCGGAGGGCAGACTTGCCGGCCGAAAAACGGAAGGAGCTTGCAGATTTCTCGCGAGCGTACGCGGAAAAGGCGTATGCAAATCACATTGGCGCGCGTAAATCTCAGGCGATGTGCAAGATAATAAAAAGACAGTCGACTGGTCTGGCAGGAGTGACCAAAGAGGTCAGGATGGAGAAATTTTGTGGAGTTTATGAAGTTTTGTTTCTTTTCTTCTGCAAATCTTTTCCTTCGCACATACAAATTCCGTTTCTTAACTTCTGCTGTCTTCACCGAGTAAAGGAGAGGGACGCGAAAATTGTGAAAACGCGAAATAGAATTTCTCTGTCAGAAACAAGAATTTATTGCAAGAAGCAGAGACGAACTGGACGCAGGGCACGACAAGAGGAAACTGTTGATGAAAAAAAAAAAAGACAGAAAAATCTAAACGTGGCGATATTGAGGCGATAGAAGAGTTACAGGGCAGGGAGCACGAGTACGCTCGGGTCTGGCTGGAAAAGTAGGGTTGGCCTCAGTATAGGGAATAAAGGAAGGCCTAGCTTCAGCCTTTGCCCGACTGAGGCTTGCTCGAAGAATATAGGGAAGAAGAACGCGACGGGGCGAGATGGGTAGGCACCCGGAAGATAAAGCGAGGGGCTGCGCGCGCGGCAGGCACTCACTGCTGGCGGGCCCGCGTTCGAAGTCATTTCCTATGGCGTCAATAAGGTTTCGAAGCGGCGACGAGGAAACAGACAGAAAGAACGAAGTGAAAGAAAACACACAGGCGCCTGTAGCTAAACTGCGAGACCGTATACTGAGAGATAGAAAGACGGAAGGAAGAGGAACGGAGATTGAAAAAGAAAAGAAGGACAAAAGAAGTCAATTCTAGGCGCACGGAGGCAGTGCGCTGAGCACGGTGCTATTCCTGCTATTGGCTCCAACCTGTGCTGTGCTGTCCCATCCTTCGCCCGAAGTGAAATCTTTATTTATCGAGTTTGGAGCTTCGTGCACTTGGCACTTTGCATGGGGAGGAAAGGGAGGGGGGGAGGGTAGAGGTTGGGCCGCCACATTGAAATTGTTTCAATCTAGGAGCGATCGATTTTTGCACGGGTAGCCAGCTATAGCAGTTCCGCTTTGAGCGTCCCTCTATGCGCCCAGCACTTTCGGCTTGGCATGCGCTGATCGCTTGGACCGGCCACGCGGAGCTGTTTTCGTCGTACTTGATGAGTTTGAAAGAGGCTTGCAGCGAGAGGGGATTGCCAGGCCTTGTGTACTATGCCCAGACGGCACACAGCAGAACCAGGAGACGCCGATGCGTAAAGAGCATTGCCAGTACTATATACTAGCCTAACTTGTTTATCGCGAACGACGCTAAACTGGCGTCCTTGGCTTACTACGTACTAAGAAAAACAGAGAGGCAGCCCTAAGTGACGAAAAAGAAAGGATACGACAAAGTGAGGTAGTCTAGGAAAATGTATGTACTAAACAGCTGTCTCTTTGATTAGGAGACTGGGGTGCTGGGGGCTCAAGAGGTCGAGGAAAGGGTTTTTTCACGTGCTCTTCTGCTCCCTCTCGTCGATAAAGGCGAACTCATACGATGGAAGCGATTGCGGATATGAAGCACGCGTGCAAGATGTGGCTTGACGCATGAATTTTTCAAGCGATCGGTGCAGAGGGTGGCGTTCACAGCGACGGGGATGGTGGCGACGGTGACTCAAGGCGGTGACGTAAAGATGTCGACGAAGAGAAATAAATGAATGTGCCCTGATACTGGCAGCGGATGTACATACATGGATGTAGATCGACATAACATTCAGCGCTTGTCACTGACGCTGAATTCATTCCCATTTCCAGCAAAGGGACCAGAACTGAGGCAAGGACATTTCATTAGTCTCGAAGATTGGTTTTATGCGTTGGGAGGACAAGTGATGCGAGTGCGCGATATGAATGACCTGTGTACTTCGTGATGCCAAGATAAGCTCCTCAATGGTGGGATCACCGTTAATGCTAAAAAAAAAATAACATTTTTTTCACAAATTACACGTTACATATTCTTGGGTGTACATAAGAAGGAAGGTATCAGGACAGAATTGGCCACTATTTATAAGGAAATGAAATGATTTAAATCGCTGTTTTGTTCATAATATTAATTTGTGATGTAGCTCGTCGCTACCTGGAATCGAATCCATGACACAGTGTTCAATCACAGTGCGTCATAACCCCAAACCATCACCGACGGGGGAGAAAAGAAAGCGTTTCTTTTTTTCTACAGATTAAATTTGCAAACTGCCCTAAGTGACTGCTGCAGATTCTCAAATCACGAAATGAAGCGAGTTGGGTGGATGGAAACAACTTTATTTAATAAAAAAAAAAGTCTTCCAGGGTGGTCCCCTACTAGTCCAGGAGTCCACGGGCTTTTGCTTCACATAGAGCCCGATCTACCAGCCATTTCTGACCGGCGGATTGAGCTGTCCGCGAAGCAGCCTCCCAGGAAGAAAAGGTGGGATGGGGGATGGGGGGCACTGCCTGAGGGTAAGGACATTCCCACAGGTAGTGGAAAAGTGATGATTTGGGTTCGCCACAGGTGTCGCAGTGAGGGGGCAAGCCAGGGTGAAGGCATGAGAGACGGTAGGGGGAAATGAAACAACCCGTCTGCGATTGTCGCCATGTAGCACTGGATAAGGGTGACAAGGTGCTGTGGGGTGGTGGCAGTGTCATGCGCTTGTGTTTGTAGAATGTGGTGATTTGGTGGGATGTAGAAAGGACCGATGCGGCCTCCTGCCACTGGTACTCACAATACCGTGAACGAATTAATAGAAGCTCAACGCACCAACCAATTAGTCCGCCTGAGTCGCACGGAAACAGGACAATGCCTACTGCGACAACTCCGTCTCAATACACCCATCGCCACCCCAGCAAGTGCTACACCTTTCATGATCTCTCCGGGCACGCAGGATCACATATACCAGAAGCCTCTACCACGCAACATGGGCGCTTGCCTTTATCAGGGAAGGCGGAAAGTTAGAGCCAGCTATTACACCAAAAGATACCGCAACCGCTATGATATCCTCTATGTCGACGCGGCAGATAATTCTAAAGTAGGATTTTTCACTGCAGTCGCTGCCTACGAAGATGGCAGAGTGGGGGCCGCCGCCACTATCCGAACTAATTCGCCTGCAGAAGCGGAAGGAGCCGCCATCGCACTCGCGTTTGCCCATTCAGCCATTGACAAAGACATCACCGAAATTTGTACAGATTTTCAGGCGGCATACCGCCACTACCTAAACGGCGTGGCGACACCGGCCGCGCATCATATTCTTACCACCGCCACCTCTCTCGACCGAACGGTTAATCTAACGTGGATCCCAGGGCATGCCTCGATCCCCGGTAATGAAGCGAGTTCTACTGCCTACACAAGTGAAGATATGCCGGGAAGTGAAGAAAAAAAAAGAATTACGATAACTAAAGAAAGGATTGCTATGAAGGGAATAAATAATTTACTTATACGTTGGCTTGGTTTGCGGGGTGTAACGTCCCAAAGCGACTCAGGCTATGAGAGACGCCGTAGTGGAGGACTCCGGAAATTTAGACCACCTTGGGTTCTTTAACGTGCACTGAGATCGCATAGCACACGGGCGCCTTGCTTTTCGCCTCCATCCAAATGTATATATATATATATATATATATATATATATATATATATATATATATATATATATATATATATATATATATATATATATATATATATGATATAATTACCGAGCCAAGAAATCTAGTACCTAAAGAAGCAATTGCCCGCTGTGCATATTAAACATTTCAATCCACGGTCCTAGAAAAGATGTATCGCATGATAAATAGCATCATCTGCTTCTTATCTCTACCACTGCGGCCAATGCGTAAATAAAGGAACAGTAAGCCTTGAAGAGTTAGCACAGGCACACGTAGAATAAAAATACCGCAGGCACAAAGAGACAAAAAAATTAGGCCACTTAGAGACCTACGCTGCAACGATTTTGTGTACAGTGCTTGCGCACAGTTTTGAACTTTGAATTGCTCTGCGCTACGAGCGGTCAGAAGTTCTCGTCAGAGATTATGATCGAATAAACCCTTGTGAAATGGTAAACCACAAAGTCCATAAATCTACGACTAACTGGGCCCCGAAAAGTGGGCGGCATATAGCGTGTATAAGAAAGAACCACTGGATGACTTATAAGCAATGATGTGGCTTAACTGGTCACCCGTTGCCTTTCTGACAGCGAAGACAGCCAAATCGACTTTCATTTTAGCACCTCCGCGTGCCTGTTCTTTCGTGTATGTCTTCTCTTTAAGGCAAGATCCAGAAAGGAGCCAGTTAATACATTTATCAAGGCAAAGGAAAGACTCCAGGTACGGATCATGAGAATGAAGTAGTCGGGAGGAGGAGAATGGGGTGGGGGGCATTGGCAAATGCTTTTAGGACTTGAATGTTAGGTTACCAATATCGCAAGAAGAGAAATGTGCGGATTAGTTGTGTCGTGAGCACTCACCTCTGGCTTGGAATTTTCAGTTCAGTTCAGTTCAGTTCAGTCGTTCAGTCGTGTCCGACTCTTCGTGACCCTATGGATCATATCACGCCACGCTTTCCGGTCTCTCACTATCTTCCTAACATCACATAACTTCATCTGCAGCGCCTCGAGGATGCCATCTAACCATCGCGTTCGCTGCCTACCCCTTCTCCGGTGACACTCAACCTTTCCCAAAATCAAATCTTTCTCCAGCTATTCCTCTCTTCTCATCAGATGACCAAAGTAGCTGAGCTTTATTTTTAGAATTTGACCCTTCAATGAGCAGTCAGGGTTTATGGTCGACAATTGGAATTTTAGCAGTTAACAAATAAGAAGGTAGACTGATTGAAATACAAAGTGCCATGGAAAGGGAAATAACGCGGCTATTGTGTTAAGAGACAGTAAGGAAGCAAGGCAGGTCAAGTGACATACACGACTTATAAAAGACATCGTAACTGAAATCAGGAAGACAAAATGGAAATATGTGAAGCATTATTCGGAGAGAGGCCCGCCTCCGCCAGGTGCCTCATCCTCATAGACTTCACTGAGCCGGAAAAATCAACAGTAGGAAATGAAACGTACAGGGATTCTTATGCGAAAGAATAATAAGTTACGTGTCACTGAAGTACTGAAGTACCGGTGTGGCATGCAAAAGAAGTTAAACGCAACAGAGGATTACTGTGAGTAAGGTGACTTTGCTGTTGGCGTCTACTTTGGATCAAAATGGCTAATTTGCGGCCTTGTCTGTCGACGAACATTTTAGTTAGGCTTCCTAAATACTTTGTGGCTGCATTGTACTTTTCGGTTGGGGCGTTTACCAGCCACCTTTTAACAATAAAAAATGCGATAGTAAGTAACTACAGACAACCGATTATTCCAAGCTTTACTGTCTTGGTAGACGATGCGCGCGCGTCGTCCCCGCAGCCTGGATCGTTTGTATCGATGGTATCTCGCGCTCGACTAGGAGAATATATACAACAGCATATATACAACTTTGGAGACACGTTTGTAGGCTTCGTACTCGAAAGCTGACACGGCGTGCCATTTAGGAAACATCGCTACTTCCTCCGTGAGATCACGCATTTTAAGAGTGACGGCGCCAAACCACTGCGAAAGTGGCTGTAGCGATCCCAAATGTTGTCAGGCCATAAAAATGTGCGCTGAGCGCCCAATTCGTTCGGACGCTGAAGAGGAGAAAGCTTCATATTATTGGGGTGCCCTTATTTGTGCTTTCGTGGGTACGTGAAGTCGTCCTCATTCCATTTTGTTCATTTAGGTTTATGAAGAGCGATGGGTACTAAGGCAGCATGACTGCCCGGTGGCAGAACTTGATCAAAAAAGAAAACAAAAAAATAGTTTATGACACACAGTGTCCTCATACAAGGACACGTGCAGTGAATGCCATTTTCACCATCTGCCCAAAGCGCAATAAAATTTTTCATCGGCAGTTTTTTTTTCAGTTTTTTCCTCTAGCTCGAGTTCTCTTTAGTGAATTTGACAAAAACAAAAAAGAAAAACAAAATAGAGGAGAGGTGCACAGAAAAATGAAGCTGTCAACATTCAGGGACTCGAATTCGATATATGGGTCCGAGACAACGCAGCTTTAATGTTGCAGCTTAGTTGTTGGCTACACTGCGCTAAAATCACTCTGGAAAGAAAATTATTCATTCTAGATAAACTATGTGCTGGCACATTGATAATTTATTGATTGGTTTATTTGACTGCAGCCAATCTATCGCTTGAAGACAAGCATACCGGCCAAACTTTGGTGCTCCTAATGCTATTTCTTGTGCTGTTATTTATTGTTTAATAATAAAACTATATTTACTTCTGTTCTATGTGGCTACAAATTTGGCTCTAAGATCAAATAGACAATAATATTGAGTACCTTTAGCTTGAGTTCTATCTCTTTTCATTATCCGACTAACGGTAACCCAGCCTTGACTGTCTCTTTGAGGCTGACCAAATTCATTACAGCCCTCTTTCGCGCGACGACTGATCCAGCGTCTCGCTACCTACATCGGCTTCGAGAAATGCTATGATATGCAAGCTTCGTCTGGTGCAGCGTATTTCTAGCACTGCCCTGTCTTTACTGACGATGTCGATGCTGACTTTGTTTTAGAAGTGCAGGGATGGGGTAAACGAAAAATTCCGCGGCTAAAGCCTTTGGTCTGCATGGGATTGAGCACAAAAGCATTTTTACAACCATTTTGTCCCATGTTGAGAACTCCCTAGGAAGAAAGCGTCCTAGAGGAAGCCAAAACCTGCACCAATAGGAAAATCGCGATGGGTACTCGGCAGTACTTGTAATCGAACCATCTACCGCGGTGCGAAAACCATTATAGGTCTTTATACAGTTGAGCCCAACAAGCAATGTCCCTACCTTCCTGCCGCAAACCGAGCAAAAACAAAACATTCCGGATTGTTATTTGTCGGGTTCTAAACTGCGCGGAATCCTTGCTCGAAATGTCGCGAGCCGAAGCTCCGGATTCCGCACGCAACCAGGGGCAACGCCAACTAAAGGAGCGGCGGCAGGAACACCGACGGTGGTAGCGGGAGCGCAAGCACTGTATGCCTCGTGTTCTGAGCCGGGATTTCAATGGAAGGAGGAAAAAGGGGAAATAAGGGAGGAGGGAAGAAGAGGGCTTCGTGGTGCGCAACGGTACGCGTCGCTACCTCGGCACGCCGGAGATTGCCCCGGCCAGCCTTGGCTGCGCAAAGGCGCCCATGCAGGACGGCCGGGCGCCACCAAGAAGAGCGGCTATAGGCCCCCACGCCTCTCCCGAAGAAAATCGCTTTGAATAGGGAATCAGGGCCGCTGACGCCGCCACCACTCCCTAACCTTTCGCTGCCGAAGAAACCTCGACAAAGCGGAATAAATTTTCGCTCCGCGTTCTGGTGAGAAGCTCGCCTGACGCCTGCTATAGCTGCGTCGGTCAGCTACTGCCAGATCGGTCGGGTACGCGAGGTTCGCGTCAAGTTTGCTTCTGTTTCGGCCGTTATCGGTGCTATCGCGGAGAGGAGATCCTTTTATCTTTGTGCCTTATTCACTTTTGCACTTACATGAGTGCTCCGAAAAGCGGGAGACTATTCGTTCTGTCCCATCACACCCGCTCCAGATATAACGAAATTGCTTTCAGACTGCTCTTTCTTCTGCTCTTTTTAATCTTCGGTTATCATTCGTAACCTGTCACTGCTTGAAAAATGATTTGAAATACGGCAGTGGTAAGCCTATAAAAACGTTTAGGGTGTGACGGATATAAAAGCTCTTTTTTTTTTTTTTTTTTTTCAGTTTAATACTAGTTTATATTCCAGCTCGAGCCAACACATTTCGTAAGAGGCTTTGCCTTTGGGTTTCAATTTTCAGCGGAAAAATATGCATATAGTTGTAGAGCACAGTATTTTCACTCGCGTAATGCTTATAGGAATCAGTTTCTGACAGTTTAGACTGCACTATGAGGTCATTGTCTGCAGAATGTCTTACCACTGCATAATCGAAAGTGGCAATGCGTACAGCGCGATAGTAAAAAAAGGCTAGACAGGAGGTAAGCAGCAAAACATGTTTTCGAGAGTGTCGGAAAATTGGCATTTTCTCTACACGCCTGTATATTCTTTTCTTAAAAACTGTCTAGTAAGTTACCCATTAATTTTATTCATTTTGTTATAGGAGGTCCCCCGTACAGTTTATACTTCGGGACTTCCTTCTGTAATACTGATAATCATGTACATATATCTCACAGCGAAGATAAAGATGATGATGAAGTTCGATTTTCGGCTGCATATTAGAGCGTTAGCTATATTATTTGCTCGTGGCTCACTATCCCTCCGTCGTCCCCACGAGCATCAACTCCGGTGTCGGCATTGTAAGGAAGACGATGAAGATGAAGAGCCAGCCGCGCTTCTTCGCCATCTTCCATTCCTTACAAGGCAATACAAAGGCAACAAAACTAACAATACCAGCAACCGCAAATCGCCCTCAGCTGTCCGCTCCTTTGATAGTTCCTATCCAATCTTCCCTGGCTGCTCCTCGTTCTTATGGTCTTTTTTCAATGAGTGTATCACTTCTTCAAATAGCGTAACATTTTTGATGCCTCAGCGCTGCTCAGCTGCTTACGTGTAGCTCCGTAGTAGCAAAGAACTTGGTATCGCGCCAAGACTGTGAGCGCCAGTCACCGCACTGCTTTGTGTACATGACTTAAATCACCATATTTGCGGTATTAAGGAGTTCACCCGAAACAAAGAAAGCCCTGCTTTGTTTTACAGCGAACTCTTAGAAAACGCTGATAGTTTACTTTGCATACGATAGTGTGCATAGCGGGTCATATAGTTCAGATGGTTATGCTGTTGCGTTCTGAATCTTTAAATTATTCTTGACGTCATAGATGATGCCTGCTCCTGTGATCACTGTGGTCGCTTTCTCTGTTTGATACGGCTTTATCAAACCTACCTTACCTGACCTTAACTTTGTTCGAGCTGCAACTTGAACCTTAAGGAGAACCATTTTCTGATAACGAAGTTGGATGGACTGAAGCTTGCCTGTAGAGTGCACTGCAACACTTTACCCCTTTTTGCCAAACCCATCGCAAATATCAGCGCAGGCGTCAGTCTTCGGGGCAGAAAATCAATTCGAAGCTCTTACTACACCGCTTGCTTACGTCTGAAAGGAGACTCCTCCAATTACTGCTCGCTAAGCGAATGCCTCATTTCCTCCGAGTGACGTCGACATCCGCCTCAAGAGGGTGCCATCAAGACGTGACGAGATAAGCCTCGTCGGGCTCGCTATGTCATGGCGCTAATGCTGCCGCTTTTGCAGCAGCTGCAACCCGACCAATGGAATGGCGCGAGCCCGACGCCATGTGCTCGGGCCGAGGCTCGAACGTCGGCAGCGGGTAAAGCCTCTCGAGTATGGCGTAATCTCGCGTCTGGGCCTTCTTCATTTTCTCTAAGCAGCGAGATCGGCGGGCCCGCAGGTTCGTGACCCTTCGATCGGCAGGCAGCAAGACAGCGCCAGCCTGTCTCAAGAAGCACGCTCCAGGCGCAGGGCGTGGTCGAAGAGGCCCGCAAAACTTCCCGAAGCACACCGACCTTGCGTTTCAAGGGGCACGAACAGTGATGATAAAAATATCGGGCCCAATTTTAAAAGAAGTAGAGACAAATTGAGAGAAAGAGACAGGAAGAGAAAGACAGAGAACGAAAGATGGCAGCTTCCGAGCAAAAGAGGAACTGGACGGTACAATACTTATCAAGTCATCTTCTCATCTCGTCTTTTATTTTTATTTCCGTCTGAGCTCCCGCACGCAGTCATCGATTGTGCTGCTGGATCAGGTGCGACAAGGAAAGACCAGCAGGGAAGAGGGTGGATAGAAGGACGAGTGGCTGGAAGAGGATGGGTTCAAACCCTTAGCGGAGCCGGAAATGAACGTACGGGCAGGGCATGACGCTGGCACATTTTGTCATCCCCTCTTACCCATCTTTTCTTTACTGAGCTGTTATTCTCGCTTCGCTGTTCCGCTTCCGGTGCGCCTGGAAAATGCAAATCGTGGCTGCTTATTCTCTTTGCGCCCAGCGCACGTCATTCTGCGCACTTGTAGCGAAGTGAGCGAGGCATTGTCGTCATTGTTCTTTCTAGGAAGCGCCTGTCGTGCCGATATATGCGCGTGCGCGTGTGTGTGCGTGCATGTGTTCCCCTTTCTTTGCTCGCATCGGTTCGTGCACGTGACAAATGCTGACGTCCGTCGCTCACGCACTTCCGAGTTGTGAAGTTTGACTTGAGCTTTACGCGACCTGTTCGCTTTATTTTGCATTTCCGGGCCACGTACGCGCCGCGAAAAGCGTCACGTCATTTTGGCCCTGATCAAATAACTGTCAACGCGAACGAGCAATTGCGTTCCATTTCACGCATCGCTGCTGGGAACAATGGCTTTGGCCCGCTGCTTCGTCACCCGTTATTTCTCGACCCGTGCTGCTGTTAGAAGCGATGGCGCAAGTAGAGCTAAAATTACAGCGAGAATATTTGAAACAATGTTTTGACGATTCGGTCAAAAGCTCATAAACGTCGAGGATGGTGCCTACAATGGCCGCCTTTGTTTCTATGCCGTGTTGTCAACGTCGGTCCTGCATGCGTGAATAACCACGCCTGTGAGATCGCATTACGGGTTCAAAAACAGCGCGGTGCTGTTAGCGCGCTCTTCGTGTTGATGTTTTTTGCGAGATACCACGGCCGAGATAACAGCAATCTCATTGAGATTTTACAATTCTGATACGTTCCGCGCATCGAGGACAGGCATGTGCCTCCCGTTAGATCCATGGAAAACATTCATTATGAGTGTTTATCAAAGAACTCGCTGGCAGGCGCGAGCGCACACATACACACACGTGCAGACACGCATGCAAATGTGCGAACCCAGTCGAAAAAAACTACAGAACTGTGTCAAAAATACGACAAAATATCCTGTAGTTCTGTCTTAACCATCAAATTTTTCTGTAGTTCTGTAGTACTTTTCTGTAGTTCTGTAGTTTTTCTGTAGTATATTTCTGTTGTCTGTAGTTCTGTTGCACTTCTCTGTTGTAACTACAGAAATTTATGATGTTACTACAGAATGTTCTGTTGTCACAACAAGTTTCCCGTCAAAAACCGCACAGGAATTCTGTCGTAACATCAAAAAAGTTTCTATAGTTCTTTTCCGACAGGGTGTGCAAGCTACAATTCACCAACTACCTGATATCATCAGACGTGGCACTGACGGTGCTAGAAGCGCACTTTTTCTGGTAATTGCGTGGGATGGCGACCCAGCTGATGACTAACGACAAGGAAGGAAGACTTGGCCCTATTATTCGCGACCCCATCTGAGAGGAAGTGAGAGGAGCATGTTGGTTTTCGGACAGCAGATCTCGATTAAGTGCGCATACGCGTGCACTGAGACCTGTTTTAAGCTTCATGATGAGCCGTTCGAGCAGGATGAGAGAAGGGATGATGCTATGCCACTAGGTATGGAGTTTGTCTTCTTGTCGCATGCCAGTCCCCACGGTTTGTGAATCCCTGCTATACAGACAAAGCTTCGCTTGCTTGCTTGTGAAAAGCTTTATTTCCTGCGTCAAAGGGGGACGCGAGCCGGCGAAAATGGTGAACGCCGGACTCTGTTAGTCAGCAACCCCGAGTTTAGGCCGCGGCGAGTGCCAGCCGCCTCGCGAGCACGGCGGGTCAGGGCCTTTTGGGCCCCGACCGAGGAGCAACCGAGGAGGAAGGCCTTCCAAGCCTCATCAGTTGGGGTGGGATGAGGAGAAAAGTGGGGACTGTATTGCCATGCCTACACCATGTGGGATAAAGAGCAACGACTCTCCCCACAGTGTGGCCGTTAGGGTTTCACATTTGAGCGTCACTCCCCGTACTCCGAAGCGCATATCGCGTGCGTAGTTCATTTCTTTTATACGCACTGCGCTACCGTGATATCATGCAGGTAGGGAAATGCTATGCGTTGACTACGCACATGCGTCAGTACTCGGGAATTCCACGACTGGCCTACAGGAGGAAAATAGTACACTCGGGAGAAAAATTACACGAAATGGCACTTATCAGATGATAAAGGCTGGATTGAGGAACGTTACGGGGCAAACGCGAATACTAAAGCTGACTAAAATGTAGTGTTGAGGTGCAGAAGCAGACGGTGTGTGTGTGTGTTTGTGTGTGTGTGAGAGAGAGAGGGAGAGAGAGAGAGAGAGATAGAGATAGAGAGAGAGAGAGAAAGAGATAGAGAGAGAGAGAGAGAGAGAGAGAGAGAGAGAGAGGTGAGAACAAGCTGGGGAGGATGCATATAGGTAACCAGTTTTCTAGTACAATATGTCAAAAAGTTAACGACCAACTACAACTGGGTGTCACTAAGGGATCACACACGTTCCACGAAACGAGAGCAACAAAGAAGCAAACAAAGAAAAGAAGGCCACAGGACATAGTTACACGCATTTGCCGTGTATTCATGCGTGGGGGGGGGGGGGGGGGGGGAGTCTACTGCCCAAATAAAGCCCCAGGCAGCGCGTCTCCAACGGGGCGCGGTCCGCACGTACATTTTCCATCCAGGGAACTGCGGGACGACTTCCGATCAGACTCCGTAACGAAGTCGACCAGGTTTGTGAGAACAGACTTCACGGCGTTCCACTCTCTCATCCCCCTGCAGCTGATTTCAGACTCGCTCGGCGCGAGCTCCCCCGCCCGCGTCGCCGGAACGTATTCGTACCACGCATCATACCGGGCAATAAGAGGGAGGGGCTGCCGCAATTGGGAAGAACGGAAGCAGCCGCGCGTCCTCCGCGTCCCAGGGATGCGACGGCTGCGCCGGTTCTGCAGTGCACGCCGTGACTTGGCGACGACTCCCGGAACTCTATCTTCTACTTTCTTTTTCACCTCGCAATCCAATCGGCCTTGCCCTCCCGGCTGCGCCGGATGTCTGCACGAGTGCAGTGCGACTACTGCAGGTTCTCCCCGCCCGCGTTCCTAGCGTAGGTGCGTGCTTACGCGCGCTCGCATTCGCCTCAGTGGCTGTCATTCAAAACTTGTGCCCCGAGGTAGGGAAGGGTGAGCGCGGGAGCCGGAGTTGAACCAACGCACACCGAAGACGGGCCGGGAGACGTGGTTAGCGTTCCGCGAGGAACCGGGCTAATGAGCGCCGGAATTCCGGCCCGCACGGGTGATTGATAACGGGGCGCTGCGTCGCTGGCCCTCCTCCTACCGCGCCTCGGGCGGCCGGCGGGCGTCGGAGACGCGAGCCGCTTCGCCCGCACCGCGCCCTGCGGGGAAGAGGGCGGTAAGGAACTCGCACGGAGCTATGAAGACACGCGGAGCGGCCGTAGACCGTTTCTTCGCGTGTGTGCTCATGGCAGACATAGTAGCCATGTCGTCATTCTGAAGGAAGTTTCGATGTTATTTTATGAGGTTTCGGATGATGAGTCTAGTAGAAAATATGCGCTCGACCTTTTGAATGTAGGCCATGCATTTCTCTAAATACCTCGACCACTTTCTTTGTTCCCTATTCCATGTAGCTTTTCGAATATGCCTGTATTTTGCTGAACAATATCAGCCTTTATCATGGACAAGGCCGTTTTGGTGCGTATAATTTATGTCGATGTGACTGGCAAATTAACAAAGCTCTCCCAAATGCAGCTTTCTCTCTCTCTCAAAAAAGAATAATCTAAAGCAGCGTTTATGTTTAGGTCACATTACGCCATTATGTGACTACTCTCGCACACAGCATCGAAAAGTTATGCCATGGGAAGAATTCATGGCATAATCATAGCAGTAGTGGCGTTCATCTGCGCGCGCAGTGCGTTCTCTCGTGAGTCGTAAATGCAACGGAAATAACCTGACGTTCGCTCCGGCTGTGGGCCACGCAGCCTCCTGGTGCCGAGCGGAGAAGCCTTTGCGAATCTCATCAGGATTTCAAATTGCCGCCACGTTCGACAGTGGCGCTAGCATCGGCGGCCGAAGAAGAGTCGGTGGGGCGGAAGCCCGGGTCGCCCCGGCCGATCCCGGTAATTAGATTGGCCGCGCAGCCACCCCGCCGTGCCCGTCTCGGCCCAGCGTGGCGTTGGCGGGGGGATAGATATATACGTGTAAATATAGGGGTGCCTTTACACTTGCCTATTTATCTGCGCTGGCCAACTGCTAGAAAGCACGGCGAGGAATACGCGGAAGATCAAAATTCGTAGGAACCAGCAAAGAGGAAAAGGGCAGCCGAGAAATTTGAGTTTTAAATTTGGCTACGCGGTCGGAGTAACGAATATATTAGCCTATGTTGCCTTCAGTTTAGAATCTCCATTTTCGTATATTTACGTGAACTCATTGCTTGTTACTGCATTTTTGCCCGCTTTTACGTAATCGCACCCCCAGCTAAAAGTAATGGGCACGAACATGGCCAACTGGAGATTCAACGAAATATATGTACGCTTTGTAGAAATCTGTATACGAATAAAAGGCGATAAAAGAAACGTGGATGGGGTAGAGATATGCCGTTTTGAAATGCCAAGAACGATATTCAATATGAAACAAACTGCCTGGTTACTTTTGGTATCTTATTTTGCATACGATGGTGGTATTGTGCTGAAACTCGGTGCATAAGATAGCGCTAGCTCGCATGTTGGCGCGGAGCTGCAGCTCGCGGCGTGTTTACTGCATTTAGTGGCTAAAATAACTGACGGGAAGTCATGCGAACGTGGATGCTTGTGTTGGTTGTGGTCTGCGTTTTCTTTTGCTTTAGAGCGAAGGTAACTCCTCTCTCACATTGCCCCGGATTGATTCTATCACGACTGATGGCTTTTCTGGCAGTTTCAGGTGTCTGCTTGGACGCCAGGAACATACCATTAAACTGCCGACGTTTCCGAGAATCGAGTTTCTCGCGAGCGATAGACCGACGCGTGCACAAGAAATACTATCAACCATAGTACGCACAGGAAACGACTGGGGCAGAACATGCAGGAAGTAGTAAAACATGGTAAGATAGAGCAGGCGAAACAATATTAAACTATTCGAAGCACACCTTTATCAGCCTTTATATCAAACAAATTTTACAACCGTAATAAAACAAACAAAAAACATTGCTAAAACATCTTTTCTTGTCTTTAATGTTGCAGAGGTTCGTGGTTTTGCGTCGTTTGTGGGAGCAAAGTGAAAATAATGTGCAAATTTTGTTAGCAAAAAACCATCAGTGAGTGCAGGCAACCACGGAAGTACCGAGAAGGCGCTACACAAGTGTAGCACAACCTCCTCGCCACGCTTTACCCCCCTGGACTGCCCGTCGTTCCGTACCGCGATGAAATGGCTATCTGAATTTGGCCATATAAATTAAGAGACAATTCTAGAATACTCGAATTCTCACCAGGTTTCACAGGTAGCCCCTGTAACCAAACAAAAATGTTTGAGGTGTAATTAAAATTTGTGTAATTTGAATGTGGTAAAAATCGGATCCAGGACCTTCGGAATTTAAGACGAGCATGTTATCCATAGTTTCCAAAGGCTTGTTGGTTCAAGAGGATTGAATGTGGACTTAGTAAATGCGTGATACGAAACAAGGGTGATGAAGTGTAATTGAAGTCTTTGCAACCGTGTATAAAAATATTTACACCAAGCGATTAAACCAAGTCTGACGAACGATAGCTTTGTTTTGGTCCGTTTTGCTAATACCACCCTAGCGAAAAAACTGTATGAGTAACAATAACCTCATACAAATTTCACACAAGTCTCATACGATCTCATATATCTCTCGTAAGCTCAATGATATTTGTATGAGATGATATGAGATTTGTACGAGTTTTGTATGAGTTTAGTATGAGAAACCTGTATGAGATAATTGTGACTAAGGTTTTTTTCCCTAGGGCAGGCTCGTAGTTTATCGCAAGTACGTAGTGACCTGTGTTGCAGCGTAGCTGTCTTTTAGTTCTGTGTTCTTGTGTGCTGACGTCATGGATGTCGTCGCCTCGGAACGTTTCCTCACCAGAAGCCGGCGATCAAGAGAGGCTATTACTTCGGACAAGGACCGCGAACCACAACCAAGTCACGGCTCATTATGTCAAGCAGTGTAGGAGCTGCGAAGAGAATTAAGCATTGTACCATGTTCAAAACTTATGTATGCCAGGGGAGCAGAATGTGATACAAGAGAAAACCGATCCGATTACCAGAGAAGAAGGCTCAATATGCACGGGAGCGCCGAGGCGGGCCTATGAGGTTCCCCACTGGTCAGTCGTCTGCAAAACGCCAAAACGAGGCTGTCATTCCAGACCTCCCGGCTACTAATAACAGCCTGCTAGTGGAAATCAAGTTTCGATGAACGAAATGGTAAGCCGGTAATCTTGCCTCTGCAATTTCTTTTTTTCGCTTGATAGGCCCTACGCATTCCTTCGAGCGGAGATAACCCAATGCGGTATCTGGAACGACGCATTCGGTTTGTTGTATTTGCCGCCGTAGCTCAGACCGACTGAAACCACCCGCCAATTACGAAATTTGCTTAAAGATTATAGGCGGTTTCATTTTGAGTACGCTGACAACTAGCATGATTCCATTCTCTCAACGGTACAGTACCTCAGTACGGACGGGCGTACGGACAGATGGAGCATCCCTTTTGTAACGAGGCGATGCAGACGACCACCACGGTAGGAATTTTTCCCGTCATTCTTTTCTAACAAATCTGTCAAAGCGACGGTATTATCTATGAATTCTCATTTGTCCTTGCACAAAAATTTGATGAACAATTACGGTTGACCCATGTTTAATGTGGCTGCGTCAAAGTTTTCGTTCTCTAGAAAATACGGCATCGGCGTCGAAGTCGGCGCTAACAGAAAAAAATCACAATCGTGCATCCGGCTGGTGGTAATTTACAAGTGACATGTAGGCGCACTGATTGGTCGGTTACGAGAACATGTGGTATGGACAAGTTAGCATCAGCCGCCAATTGACTCTGGGTAGCTCTAAGATATAGGATGGTAAGAAAGGAATCAAATCCTCCCGGCCCTTGAGCCCTTATTCAGGCTCGTTACACCTAGGCTACGCAGACACGTGCATAGGGCTTGCCTGAAGAAGCGGGGCTTTACTTCTATGTCGGATGGACTTATGATTAACTAAATAAGATTACATAATTAGCTTACGATCGTGTGCTAATGAGTATGGGAGACACTACAGGCACAAAACTGGAGATTAGCGAATAAGCGAGTAGCAAAGTGTCTACCGAACGAGGATATTGATTGATTGATTGATTGATTGATTGAGTTTGTTTCCAAGGAGAGCAGCAGGCGGGAGCCATTGACACTGTCGTGCCGTACTTTCAAAGGTGGAGCTCAAGTGTCCTCCCAATTTTTGGTCTGTTCGGTTGGTTTCACACAAAGGGTTTAACTTCTAAAAGCGACTTGACTATGACGGAGACCTTAGTGGAAGGCTACGGAAATTTCGTCTCCACAGGCTTTTTTTTAACGTGCACTGACATCGCACAGTATACGAGCGCATTGTTTTCCGCCTCCATCGAAAAGCGGCAGCCGTGTTCGGGACCGCACCCGCATACTTCTTTTTTTTTATTTTTTTTATTCGAGAAGTTTGCCATCAGGCATAGTGAAAAGGGAGCGAGGAGCAGGAGAAAGTTAGAAAAAAGGAGTGTAAACAGGTCTCTCTCAAATAATCGCATAAGTTTTCGAAAAACTGATTGTCCAGCGTCCACTTCCTTTAGCCATAGTCAATGTCCCACCGCATGTCTACTCTAGCATTGTCTCACGGGAGCCGTAGCTGGGCAAGTCCACAACAGATGCTTCACATCGCACAGTTCCGGTGAAGAACTACAATGCGGGCACTTGTCGGTCACTTGAAAGCGTTCGTCACGTCACCGATGACGCACAGAAGGGGAAAGAGCCACTCCTGCCCGAATCCGGCGCAAGATACCTCCTCCTCCCGAGTGAGCTTACTGGGGAGAAGGTACAAACACGGAGGAATTAGAGCGCGTGTTCGCTGGCGCGAAAATTCTTTCTCGGAAACATGGGACAGAAACGGATCTGGGAGAAGAGGGGAAGATGGCGGGATGTCTGATGTGTCAAGGTGTGTCATTGTATCCACATGGGTATTATGTAGATCGTGAGAATTGTCACGAATTAACAGTATACGCACAGGACAGGGGAATTTTTTGCAGAGCTGGTGCGTGGATTGCGTAATTTTGAATGTGCGCCGAACAGCCTTAAGCTGCCTAAGAGTGGCTAGGGAGTCAGTTCGAGTGGGAAGGAACTAATTGCATTGTGTATCGCCTGAAGCTCCAAGACAGGGGGGGAGCGCGTGTATCCACGATATATGTTGCTCGGGAGTCCCTCACAACCCCCATCATACTTGCTTGGGGGCCAGCAGTCGATATAACCACTGGCAGCGTCTCTCATAGCCTGAGTCGCTTTGGGGCGTTGAACCCCACAAACTAACCGATATAACCACTGAGACATGCACCACGGCGAAGCGTTTTGCTCCTCCCGCTTTATTCAATATTAACCTATTGCAATATTAACCTTTGACCATTTATTATTCTAATCGGAAGGTGTTCATTAGTTCATTTTTACAGATACGCTACGAGCGACCAGGTGTGGTCGGCGTCAAATTCAGCTCTCTCGACACGTAACGATCACTGTGGATGCCACGCATTGAGCAAACGTAGTCGCTTTCTTCTTTGGCTCTTTGATTTCCATCTTTTCTTTCACATACAGTCCTTTCCACCGTGTTGTTAAGAAGAGCACCTGCCCAACTCCACCGCATCCACTTTCAGTCTCGCGGAAGCAGTGGCGAGGTAGAATCCAAGAAGGGAAATCCCCGGATTCCCAACGTCTAAGCCCGGCTTATGAAACGGTCGGCAGCCCCACAACGCATTGGTAATCGGCATCGTCGTCGTTGACGACGACGTCCCAAAGCACGCGTCTCGCACCAACGGCGAACGGGTAAACACGGAAGCGTTCAGATTACACCAGCTCCTCGATGGCACCACCCCCAATATGCTCGCTGGAAGAGAGAGAGAGAGAGAGCTTAAAAACACACAGAAGGATGCACGCTTTGCTCTTTTTCTTTTCACCGCCCATCGTCTCTTTCAGGAAAAAAAAGCAAACAAGAAGCCCAGAAACAGCCGAGTCTCAGCCGCCAATTAAGGGGGTTAATTTTAGCGGCGCCGCTGAGGGAACACTCTGGTCTCACACACTCCAGTACAGCAGCGTGCGTTCTTCATGATCGACGTGCAAAGCTGTTCTATGTAAAACGCCGGCCTCCGTTAGTTTCCTGGGGCTGCCTTTAACTCCGTTCTCCTTTCCGGCCCCTTCGCTTCTACATTTTTGTTATTTTTTTCTTTTTTTACTCTCCACTCCTTGCAAGCCGGTACTTTGACTTCACTGGTTTTTCTTGGACTATATTTGCATCCCTGCGCCTTAACAATGTTCCTGACTAGGTGAGACCGGGAGTTAACGGCTTCGAAGCGCGCGTAGGAACAAACGAAAACGAGCGGCTTAAGGAGATGGCGTTGGTGATACGCTGCTCGGGTTCTTTTTCTTTTTCTTCCCGCTCCGCATGGTCGGATAGAGTTTAATTACTTTTAATCTGAGGCACGGAGCCTAATAAGATTTTCGCGGCTGAGAGGCTTGATTTCGTTGGTTCTTGCTTTATGTAGATTTAAACTTCTGTCCCTTCATTTGGTCTTCCTGTTTCATTTATTTTTAGCTTAGTTTGGATGAAAGGCGAGTTTAAAGAAATGAGAAATACGAAGATGAAAAAGTAAAAAAAGTGAAAATGAATGCAGAGTAAAGATATTGAATACAAGCTCTAGGATAAGAAGTTAGGTGAAAGGATACGACTGGAAGTCAAAAAAGGTGTCTGTGAGGATAGTAGGGAGAAAGAAAAAAACGTGTAATGACTGACGAAACAAAAAGGAGGAGATGAAGGATGAAGGAAAAAAAAAAGGATAAACAAAGCGGATAAAAAAGAAAAGGCACGAGACGAAATGCGAGAAAGGCCCCGCCGGGGTGGCGCAGTGGTCACGGCGCTCGACTACTGTTCCCACGGACGTGGGATCGCATCCCGGCCTCGACGGCCGCTTTTCGATGAAGGCGAAAAGCAAGGTGCCCGTGTGCTGTGTGATGTCAGTGCACGTTAAAGAACCCCAGGTGGTCGAAATATCCGGAGTCCTCCACTACGGCATCTCTCGTAGCCTGAGTCGTTTTGGGACGTTAAACCCCGCAAACCAAACCAACCAACTGGAATGGGATAAAGGAAAAAGAGAACAAGTATGAAAAGAGAATAATGGGAAGGGCAGAAAAACAAAAACTACCGAGAAAAACAGAGTAATAAACATGCGCAAGAAAATACTCTCCATTTTACCGTTGTATGTGAAAGGCCACCCTACAGAGACTTTGTTACGGGAAGTTCCCAAGCGGCAAGAGTCTTGCTCTAGACTCAGGAACACCTCCAGAACATCAGTGCACACCAACACAACAGATTCAGTTTCAGCGTCATCGTCGTTTGACACAGCGCTCAAAACGTCCCAGTCTTCCGAAATATGGGCTACACACCGTAACAATATAAAGGCCCGCTTAACCAAGCCGCATGAACGTGCCTGCGTGATCTAGTGGTAGCGTCTGTGACTCTGAATGTAATGGTTCTGGCAGGTTCATTCAGATATCACCCTCTCACTCGAAGGGAGAGGCCCGGTTGGCAACTCCTGCCGAATCAGTTATGTTACGGGGTCATGTGACGTCAGGCAACTTTATGTTCAATCAGTGCCCGCCCTTGCCACCCACCAACTACCTACTGCAAGTGCAATGCCCGTAATGTTTCTCTCACAACGCCAATGGAACTACGCCGACGCCGGTATTTCTGAGGAAGGGGACATTTAACGCTATCGCGTTAGAAAGCAAGGGAATAGCCAAGAAGTCAACGGAAGCATCTGAAACATTTGACGATAACATGGACCCCGCTGTTAGCTTTCATCTCAACACAGAACAAGAATATTCATGTTTGAGCCCTAACCATCCTGCTCAAGTTTGTAGATGTTCACCAGCTATAATTAGTAAGCATTAGCGGTCAGAAATGGAGGCTCTTTTCTCTTCTCTAGAGCACTCTAGTTAACTGTTGAGCCATCACTAGGCAGTCATGAATTTTCTGTTGTAGCATATGCCGCCGAAATCGTACCTTTGGTCACTGAGCATTCTATACACAAACCGTACTTCTTTGTAAAGTGCGCCACTTAGAGAATTCGGAGTAAGCGCAGTGGGCGCAGATAGATGTACTTGGAACCAAGGCGTAAAGACTGAAATATTCGGCCTCAGGCAGCAGAATCTTCGCTCTAATGTCTTCCAGTGATAAATTTCAAACTGGTAAGAAAGATAAGACATGGATATACACATAAAGATGGTCATGATACATGAAAAAGTTCGGTGACTCTTGTGTCGTAGTGGAAATTCCTAACAAAAAGCGGAGAACAAGAAAAAGAGGTCTTACCTGTAGAAGCAAGGGCAACTGGTACTAGGAAATGAATCCAGGGTTGCATGTGCACCTTCGACAGACGTTCTTTCTTGCGTAACTGCACCAGATTACAACGTCGACAGTGCATCAGCAATCAAAACATGCTCTCAAGTTAGATATTTATATCCTGTAGTCTCTGTTGACACGGAGGTGGGAAAGAAATAAAAAGGAGCATGAGAAAGGGCTTGAATATCCTTTTCATAGCACTAAAGCAGTAAGGGATCAACTGCAGTGCAGTTCGCAGAAAAGATTGGAGGCTGACACATGTTACCTACGCCTGAATTACACAGCTGTATTGAAAGCATTACGGCAGTTTTTACGCTTGTATTTTTGACTGTTGTTTGCAATTTTGTACTTTAGTATTGTTAATGCAGTGTAGGGTTGGAAATACGAAACAAATAATTAGGCCTGCGGAAAGGATGTTCATTTTTCATTCTGCCGTTCTGTGTATTCAAATAAGCCGATGACGCCTCTTTTTTTTCTTCTACTTAATACATTAATTCTTGAGATCCCACCTTGTAAAGGCCCATTGTAATCGTTTTTTTTTTTCTGAATGGGGTAGGTTTCCCCATGATGCATTCATTTTCTTAAATATGCATTGTGTTAGGTCAGATGCAGATGGATAGCGTGTCGCCAAACTTTCAACACAACCACACGCCCGCCATCTCAGTATAGCAGTAAACCGAGGTGATGTGCGACCAAAGCAGGCGTCTCAGTCTGCGAGCTGTAGGCGCATGAAGCCGGACTCTCTGGTGTCGCGGAAGTAATGTATGACAATCGGGGTGACAGAGAAAATTGCGCAGTGTGATTGCCCCAGATGTACGATGAGCGCCATAGGCAGCTGCGTCCTTCTGACATTTAATTCGGAGAAGCTGGTGAAAGAAGTGGTTTAGATGAGCCTTTGAGAAGTGGCTGGGCGAAAAAAACTTTCAGGAGCGATGCCGACATGTACTCGTGAGGGATGCTTTTATAGAAATGCCTTGATAATTATTTATTTTTTTTTGTTCCGATTCATCATGCTATTACGACAGTGTCCTTGTTATCAGTGTACTATACCAAAGGTTGGTGTCGTACGTGACTGCGCTTGCCCTTTGTCAACGCATGTTTATCTAAGGCGGGCCTCAGGAAGATTACGATTTGCTCGTGTAAACACTTTCTCTTGCGTGACGCTTAGTTCCCATTGTCCCGCTTGCTTCTCTCGCGGCTTCTTCGCTTCACCTGCCCTGCTCAGCACATCCCGCGCATTATCCTAGTCGAAAAAAACTACAGAACTGTGTCAAAAATACGACAAAATATCCTGTAGTTCTGGCGTAACCATCAAATTTTTCTGTAGTTCTGTAGTTTTTCTGTAGTTTTGTAGCACTTTTCTGTTGTAACTACAGAAATTTCTGATGTTACTACAGAATTCTCTGTTGTCACAACAGGTTTCCCGTCAAAAACCACACAGAAATTCTGTCGCAACATCAGAAAAGTTTCTGTAGTTTTTTCCGACTGGGATTGCCAGCTCCTTTATGTTTAGCGCTGAGTTATGTTGTTCTTCGATGTTAATGATTGATGGATACCTGTTCTTATATATGTGACGAGCACAGTAATCTAGACCTTGCCATCCTCGCTAGCAGCAATCGACGGACATTCAGTCATTAATTCGTAGGTTTTACAGGCATAACAGACAGTCCTTGCTTTTATACTCGCATTAGTAGCGAATTTTTGTTTGTAGTGTTTTGCGGTAACTGAGCTAGGCGGGTGCACTGGCTAGAAATCCGGCCTTGGAGGCTGTTGCCCAGTTAGAAGAATGCGAGTGAAAACGCCCTTTTGCTAGTGGACGCGAAAACATATGCGCGAGGAACACACGTTCAAGATATTCCGCAGAACTTTACTACAGCAAGAAAAAATTGGGCAGTATCACTCTAAAATAAAAACTACAATATTTTAGTTCGTTAATAAAGAATTATAAATGAGTCAATGCAAAATAAAAAACCGATTACTGTTTAATTCCGTACGTAATAACGTTTACTTCTATGAGCGGGGCGGGGCGTTCCTTTAACGTTTATATAATCATAATGCCACCTGGCTAGCAGAGAAAGAAGGAGCTCTTACAGTTGGGTTCTACAAGCGCTGACCACAGGGGCTCACCTGAGCGGCCTCTGTTTTGGATATTTGTGAGAATGTTTAAAAGATTAAGGGGACGCTTAAGCTCCGTATTTAAGATTATGGCACAACATACTTAATGGCTCCCGTTAGCCAGCTTCCCTCGCAGATTCTCTTTCGCCTTTCTTCACTTGACTACTAGCATAATCAGTAGTCTTTTATTTGTGCCTCTATTATGCTGCACATATTCATCAGCATACACTCGTAGGATAGTCACACATGAGAAAGACCACGTGGCATACATGTAAAACACTTCTTTAACCAGGCCGTATACGAATGTGCCTGCGTGGCCTATGTTCAACGAGTCGAACGGTTCCAGACGGCTGCGTTCCGATCGAATTCTCTCTTTTCAAAGACAACGTCTGAGATGGTAGTTCCTGCCAGCTCGGCCATGTCATAATGTCTCGTGACGTCATACCACCCAACAATCAGTCAGTGCACGGCCATGTCACCCGCAAGCTGCCATCTGCCGCAGCCATGATTTTTCGCTCACAGCACCACCGGCGGTCGCCGCATAATGCTTTGGAGAGTGGGACATTTACCGTGATCGCGTTAAAGCTTCGCGAGACATCCCTGTGCGCTTTGAACAGGTGAGCTTTGCAGCAAGGCGACGAAGATCAATGATACGGCTATATTAATGAGTAAAATTAACTAATAATGGTCATGCTTCTGTCTCCAATGGACAATATTTTATTGCAGAAACGAATGGCGTCACTGTCAAAGGTGGGCGCCCTTTTAAATTTTGGCGATCTGTTGCGCAGTTTGAAACATCGAATGTCAAAAGAGTGGGTTTGAAAACTCGGTGATTTTGATTTTTCGGATTGCAAATTTTTAAAATGACAACGCTCGAATTTTTTGCGTATCATATAAAACGTCGCTTGTTTGTTTGATATCATTGAAAACTTTGGCATAAGTTTAGAAATTATACTACGCAGAAAGAACTACGTCAATTTGTAAGTATGCAACGCAGTAAAGCCCACTTAACGTGCTCTCAAACGCTGACATTTGGCGCTCGATGTTTGAAACTGCATCGCCGTCCAGAAAATTTTAAACATCCAGTCACCCTTGACGTTGGCGTCCTTTACTTTTAAATGTAGTGCTCTCTCTTAAAATAAAGAAATAAGGGCGAACATTAGGCAATTTTAGTTACTTTTCACTTTATTAATTATAATATAGCCTAAACGTAATGCCCGCCTTGCATCAAGTCTGCCTGCGTAGACCACACTAGCGTACTTCTCGCAGATTTGAAAAAAAAAAAAAAATTTCAAGTCGTAAAAAAATTTTAATGGTGCCCGTAGCCTTCCATGCTCGAAGAATGTGTAAGCATGCCTAGTTTTGGGGGTGGCCAACCAAAAATTAAAGGTCACTACTGAATTATTCATACCAAAATAAGGTTAGACATCAACTTCGGGCAAATGACGAGGTAAATTTCTGGAGGCCCAAAAAAGTACAAATGTTTAGGGTTGTCCATTTAAATTTTGTACCCTGGATCTCCGAAATTTGGCCACCTGGACTAACACTTAAATTTAGAAGTCATCTCCGAGTTGCTTATACGCAAAACCTGTAAGACAACAGTTGTGATCAAATTCACAAAAGTCAAATTTCGGGGCTCAAGGGGGGAAAATTTTTGGAAGTAGCTTCCACAAAGTTGGAAGTCAGTATTGAATTGACTATACTCGAATTAGGTAAGAGATAAATTTTATTGAAATTCTTATTATTGGCGACGGGAAGTTTTGGGGACCAGGGGGCTAAATTTTCGGGGTAACGTACCCAAATGTTGAGGCCAGCACTTAATTTTCATACTGAAATTAGGTTAGTCATTAATTTTGGTTAAATTCTGACGAGGTTGAATTTTCTAACTCCGGTGGTCAAAAATGTTTTCTTTTCTTTGGAAGTAGGGCGGGGGGGGGGGGGGGGGGGGGCAGGGGCCCAAAGTTTTGGGGTAGCTCTACCAAATTTGGAGGTCACCGTTCAGTTGGCCATACAAATCAGGCTAGACAACAAATTTGGTGAACCCTGATTTTGGGAGTCCAGAGGTCCCGTTTTAGGGATGCGGAAAGGCAATTTCTGTGCACATTTTCAGCGTGACACGTTCTGCGGAAGCATTAAAATCACCCGGCACGTAAGTTCGATTATGAACGCCAGGTGATGGGCTGCATTTAATGTGAATGGCTGATGGGCATATGGCTATGCGTAGGGTATCGTATTGTTGGTGTTTCTTCTGGCGATGGAACTGAAAATAAAATTGAATTGCTTCGAAAGACGTTTTTCTTTGTTGCTGGATCTGTCCCGTTTCATATCCCTAGTTGACCTCTTGTGCTAGAAATATATAGAGGGCGAGTAAAGTTATTTCATAGCTCTTAGGCGCTGTGAAAAGGAATATATTTCCTGACACCAAATACGCAGCGGTATACGTGGCGGAGTTTGTGTCTGAGATGATTAGCCGACTTCAAAGTTAGTACGTTTCTTCGTCGAAAGCACTCCGAACCGTTCTTAAAACAGGCACTTGCCGATGGTATGGGAATGGAGCTACAATTTATCTAACATGAGAATGGCGGCGGCCACGACCACACGAATACTCTCATTATTAGCAGCATTGTCACATTTCGGCAGTGCTTTAGGTTTTCTCAGTGCAACGACCGTACATGTAAACACAAGTTGGAGCAAACTTTGCCTAAGGCGTGTAAAACTATTTGATAAAATAAAAAAAAATAAAAAAAAGGGTTGAAGTTATTCAGCGCAAAGGGCGCAAGCAGTATATGCTTGAACCCGGATGCCCGGATGGAACAAAGCCCAGCAGGAACATAAACCCCACTAGCAGCGGTATATGAAGCACATGCCTGAGGGCTTTACGATAGC
Organism: Amblyomma maculatum; assembly: GCF_055883805.1. Classification (NCBI taxonomy): domain Eukaryota; kingdom Metazoa; phylum Arthropoda; class Arachnida; order Ixodida; family Ixodidae; genus Amblyomma; species Amblyomma maculatum. The sequence goes on along the minus strand of NC_139345.1, from coordinate 60,360,695 downwards.
TGGGGGTCGGCCGAACAACTGGAAGTACCCCAATGTACCACCACCACTAACGTGCCGTCGCCAAAACTCAATTATGCAAATGCGCCTTCAAACCTACCACCGACTATTCCTCACAGAGGGAAGGCAACAGAACGCTGCAGAGAGTCAGGCAGCGCGCATCGCCGGTTTCGCTGCCCCGAGGCACTCGAACATGGCGGTTGGGAAAAGTCGAGCCACCGGCTGACTTCGCGCCGCGAGGAGCTTCACTATCATCAGAGCAAGGCGGTGGTTCTCTCTGTAGTAGCATGCATCCGCGGGCTGTAGTAGGAAAAGCAGCCCGCTAGACGACGTGCCGCAGGGGATGACGCGTGGGCTTGGGAACGTCGTCAAGCCCATCGCCAGTGACGTGATTCATGGCCTCTCGTCGCCCGAGTGCTGTGCCGCCCGGCCCACTACCACCACCACCACCCTACTCTCCAGTCTCGCACTCCGTCCTTCTTCCACCGTGGCTTTCCTCTCGCCTAATTGGACCAGCATAAGACTGTTATACCCTTCTTTGCTTCCCCCTCCCTCCAGATACCACCTCTTTCCCGTCTTCTCCACTGGTCTTCCTTACGACCCGTTTCCGTCGTCACCCCTCCTCCGTTATCCTCTCCTGCCATTGTTTTGGCGCGTTCGCTGTTGGCTGCACGCGCGCTTCCCAGCCTCCCCGGTTTCCGCACGGCGTTGCGCATAAAGGAGGCCACGTGCCGTCCCTGCATTAGAGCTCATCTGTCACGGCTGCGAAGATGGCGCGTGCGTGCCGCCAGGCGGTCTTATTAGGACGTCACCCAGGCCGGCAAAAGAGCGCGGCACCAGGGGTGGTGTTGCTGACGTCACACGGCACGCCGTGGTGGGGCTCGGCTCCGATCTTCCTCCTTCTGTGATGAAATGTGACGGATTGATCGCGTCTGGCGGGGTCAGTTTTCGCGGGAGCAGCTCTTAATTTATGCCTTTTGTATTTTAAGACGCACAGCGTGCGTCGTGGATGCTAAACTAAGCTATTTTATGCATATTTGAGACTTTTATTTTGAAGCATGAGTTGAATACTGTCGGTGATAATTATATATTGCCTGCTGAATAGCGTGAACAACAGATTACTCCTTTTTGACGGGCGTTTTGATGCGGCTGTACGGTGTACTTTTCCAGTCAGGAATCAACTCCACAATTTTGTTTTAATTGCTGTTGAGAGCTATTTTATTCGTTCTTCATTAATGAAACAACCAACATTTCCTCTAAGTAAATAAGCAAAAGAAAGGAAGCTTCGATTTTTATATCGAATGAAGAAAACACATTAAAACCACCCAGTGCCTATAGTGTTTGCAGTTTTTTTTGTAGACCTATATAAAGTTTGTAAAATTGATTATCGAGCACGAATAACGATAACTACTTAGTGCATTTGCACTTTCATCACAGTTGGAAAAGAGCTGCGCCAGGCGACTAGGTTGCTTGTTCAGTACTATTTGGGCTCATAAAACGCGGGTAACAGGCGTTATAGTAAATATCGTAGCATGTACAGTCCGCGTTCCTGATGCCCCGTTTCCACATTAGCATCAAACAGACGAAATTTAACAGGTATCTTAGAAACATTTGCGCAACTATCAGCTAGGCACCTGAATTTTAAACTGACTATTAGCAATCAGGACGTTCTATTAGTGATTAAAAGCGCGGTTGATTTGATTCGCGAGTGGCGTTAAATCGATGGCTGAAATGCACCGCGGCATAGGAGACCACGTCGAAGACGTATATAATTTTTTTAAAAAAGAATATTCAAAACTTCCATTTGTTTAAAACATTGCTCAATTTTATTACGTAGTAAACCATACAGCTCTATACACCAAACAACACTTAATGCTTTGCGAAAGGGCAAAGTACTTTTCCTCATGCTTAGTCTTAATGCAACAAAGCCAGCTTTACAGTGTAATAGTGCATATGTATTAACCCGAATACATTCAAATTCGTAAAAACCCCATGACCGAGAAGAAGGAGGAAAGGAGCGGGATACCTGCACATACTACCTTCCTACCCTATTTCCCCTCCATCACAGCTGTGAGTTATATATCTTTAGGACAAGCGTGTTCAGATTTTGATAACCATAGGTTCCAGGCGTGGTTAATACCTGGCTTACGTTCATTCCTGACGTACTTGATGACAGCCTTTCCATCATACATGTTCACATCTCAGGCGCACGTGGCAAGAAAGCTGAAATTGTCTTTTTTTTTTTCGGCGGCAGAAGGCACAAAACTTCTGACGTGTACAGTTTCAAGCACTCCTAAAAGTCTTTTCAGCTTTGAGCGCGCCATCACATTGCGAAGCCGCAATGACTAGAAACACGAAAATGGCATTGCCTCGGACGGGGCGCCAGTCGCACGCACGCACACACACACGAACACGCCCCCCCCACACACACGCACATGTACACACACGCGCGCGCACACACACACACACACACACACACACACACACACACACACACACACACACACACACACACACACACACACACACACACACACACACACACACACACACACACACACACACACACACACACACACACACACACACACACACACACACACACACACACACACACACACACACACACACACACACACACACACACACACACACACACACACACACACACACACACACACACACACACACACACACACACACACACACACACACACACACACACACACACACACACACACACACACACACACACACACACACACACACACACACACACACACACACACACACACACACACACACACACACACACACACACACACACGCGCGTGCGCGCGCGCACATGCACGCACAAAGAAAGCAGCCACACGACAGAATTTTTCTCATGTCCAAGGTAGACGGATGTAGGACGAGGGATGACAGTGAGCAAGTGGGCGGCCCAGCCAGAGTGTGCGTTGTCAATGGTGGTTGGTAGTGCTTCTTAGGGGTAGCAGGTTTTGCCACTCCGTGTTTGAATTCAAGTTTGCCATCAGTTATTCGTTCCAGTGCTGTGTGGGCTTCTAATTGGTAGTGGCATTGTGGAGGGTGGAGGCGTGTTGTTTGCGATAGCTGGTGGGTGGGTAGAAAGATCTATAGCTAGGGATTGCAATGGGCTTATTGCCTCTAGTGCAGGTTTATAAAGGGTGAAAACCTCACTTTTTGATTCTACAGAGGCAGGTATTTTTACTTTCGCCACCGAGATTACTTTCGCCGCAAAAAGTAAGCAGCAGTTGGGTAAACAGAAAAAGTTCCCTGTATGATTCTCAAATTACGCAATTCAGGCAGGCAGCACGTTCTCTTTACGGTGACCTGCACACAGTGACCCGAAGCCTGAGCAAGGTATTGTCACCAACTGGCTCCGGGAGCAAGATGCTGGTGCGATGCGAGTCAGTAAAATGCCAGAACAACTAGAAACTTTTTTGACTTTGGCTTACTAATATTGTTCACGTTTAATCTTGCAAACGATAACGCACTTAACTATTAATACTTAAACGACCCATGGCACAGCAGCAGCTTAGCCAACTTTTTTTTATGTTGTCAATGTGGAGAGATGAAAGAAAGGGACTGAGGGATGGTGCATGCCCTAACGAAAGCTTTGTCAGGTGGTTTTCGAGGAAAATCCTGATGCCACCCTTCTCTTTATCAACCTGGCTATGTGCTTGTCGACGTTTCTAGACAGAAGTTGAGGCGCCGATGTGCGATGTCGTACTTCGGAGCGGCTTACTAACTAACAGTCATGTTAAATTGATTACGCAACACTGGATTTTACCAAATTAATGAAACTAATGTAAGAGAAATAACAAAATCAACAACATATCCTTCTTTTGAAGGCACATACTCTAACATTCGAGGCCCTTAACTAATTTAGCTCAAAGGGAAGCTGTGTGTCCAAAGTGTACGATCCTGTAGAGTTTATTTAGAAAATAGTGAAATGCTCGAAAGAGAAAGTTTCACAGCAAAAGCGTATGTGGGATTTTAGCCGAAATTACATTGTCCTTGTCCGAGTCGCTATCCGGGATTTGTTCTTTTTTCTCGTTGGGCCTGCTAGGCCAGACGCCCGCCATGTCTAGCCTTGTCTAGCGACCTTCTAGCCTTGTCTGGAGCGCCCAAAAAGTCCATCCTTATGTTCCTTAAAACAAAATTTAGTTTTAATGAAGTAGAAATAAATAAAAATATTTAGCAAATTTGTAAAAAAAAAAAAAAAGAGAAGAACAGCTAGATTTTGTGCACAATCATATACTCACGTAGTGGGATAGGACAATGGTACCGACCTTTCAGTGTGCAACTTCAGTTTATTCAGCCTCATATATATGTTTGACCCAAATCGGTGTTAGAATTCTGTGTTTTACCTTCAATCTCCTGAGTTGATCCATCATGCAAGGAGGCCATTTCAAAATTCAAACATGGTAACGTAAACCTGCATGCTCTGCCATCTGAGAACGGCAAGAAAAACTACGACGGAAAATTATGAAATGCAGTGAAGTGGCTCTGGTAATGCTGAATACATCAACGACTACAGAATTCTTCGGATATGTTTCGAAATGATTTGTTTTGTTTTCTTATTCTTTGTGCTACGGATCCGCGTGGCTTTTCAACCTGCAGCCGCGGCTCACGACGCTTACTAGCTATCAACTTAGCATCAGAAGAGGTTGCGATCAATACTAAAAGAGAAATAGAATGAATTATAGAGTGAGCACTTGCAATTTAGAAAGAAGTAGGCTTTTGTATTTGCCAAATAAAGAAAAGCATTAGGCTGAGGTAGTTAAGGGATAGCACCAGTTTTGCGCATATCTTGGTCTTCTGGTCTCCCTTAGAGATCCTATATAGTAGAAAAAATGAAGTTGTATGACGTTGTGCGTCTCCGAGGACGTTTGGTTTATGACTGTATATAACACAGAAAAAGGATTCATAAAGTTTGCATTGCACATATTTTCAAATATAATCGCTCGTTTCAAAACTCTTCGCCATGTTTAAGTCGTTCAAGTGTCTGCCCGCACACATGCACGGTTACACTGGACCTCGCTGAATTATTCATGCAAACCGCGGGGCAACTATACCCGCGCCCGCCGTAGCAATTGTTATTTAATATTTATGATGAAAGCTAGTAAGAAGATAATATTTATCGACGGAAGTAGTCGCGACGCAAACCATTTGCGTTGGAACATTCGTTCCTGCATAATTAGCATACGCAGTCGGCGGGGAACCTTGTTTAAAAACGATTTGGTTCTCCGACAGGTGTTTACCTGGAAAAACGCTTCAAAGCAATGAACGGAAAATTTCGTTCTTTTACAGAATGCTATGGTGAGCGTTATAACCGAATAAATTTTTTATTACGTTGTTGGTGCCTTTATTATTGGGCTCTTTTTTCTTCTGCCCTATGTTTCCGTGCAAATGAGTGGATGCATCGTTATTTTTACAGAAGAATAGCTTCTACGGCACGTACAGTTGTTGCATGTGTCCATTAGATTCGGTGCAAAATTAAATTTTTCTGCATTAGATAGTACTTGCTTAATGTGACCTCAGACAGTGGTAATATGCTTCTTGGTTTGTATAAACTGCATTGTGCGAACACAATAGTACCTTTTCTCTCTCATAAGCCCAAGAAAAATGAACTTCATTGTTTAAGGGGAATGAGAGAGAGAGAGAGAGAGAGAGAGAGAGAGAGAGAGAGAGAGAGAGAGAGAGAGAGAGAGAGAGAGAGAGAGAGAGAGAGAGAGAGAGAGAGAGAGAGAGAGAGAACATTTATTGGCACCCGTAAAAAGGTTGGCGAGAATCCGAGGCACTTTTCTTAAAGTGTGTCTTTGCTTGATATAATATACTAAAAAACTTTTCGGCCAGGTGCAAATAAAAATATGTTACTGCTGGGTGCTATTTTTCTTCTTTGCCCGTGACGCATTTATTCGAACAGCATACGGTATAGGCGCACGAACTTCTCTCTTTATACGGCAACCAAGGAAACATTTATGGCTGTTCTGCAGAAATAGAGCAGCTGGTTTAACCAAATTCTCTTATTATTAATTCGTGCACAAGCGAAAAGAAACCGAGGGGGTAAATGCCATGGTTAATTTAATACCCTTAGATACTACGGCGATGCAGCCCCGCCTTTTTTAACATATACTCACAAAGAGGCCTTGCCGAACTAAGACTCTTCTTGGAACTATTCTAGTTGCTTCCAGACGCGGTGTTTAGATGGGTGGGCAATCGATCGCCACACTGTATCAGCGGTGTAACAACAATTTTCTCAATGGCAGTTTGGAGAACTGCAAATGAAAACCCATGAACAGTACTGAAGAATATGAACAGTACAGAAGCGGATGTGGCAGCTGTCAGTGAGAATGTTTTCTTCGGTTGTTTTAGTGGTGCCTTTCTGTTCATTCCACATGAAAAACTCTGTTTCTCGATGACATTACGATTATCCTAAGGAATGCCTCTAGTAGTCCCACTTACATCCCATGTCGCGTTTTCGATCGTCCCGATCCGTGACTAGCATTGTACATATTGTGAGAGGTATTTCTGAAAACGTGTAAAACCTAGGCACCAGGTCTATACCCTTAAACTACCACTTTTGCGACGTTTTGGCCTCAGGAGGCCTGATAACCTTCATTTCTGTATTTGCCTTACCAACAACAGCTGTAGTATACGCGGGCATCAATCTTCTCCCAGTGACATGAGTCGCAGTTCCCTTTCTATCGTCTCCAGCGCCAGCATTGAACCAGAAAGTTCCGAAGATGTGGGGTGCATTAGTTTATGTAAGAAATGCACGATTCGGCTTTGTTGTTTGCCGAAAATGTGCCTTCCTGGGTAACATAAGTTGACGGAATCGAGCAAGAGAAGCGTTCCGGCGTCAACAGTTGTTACGGGATAATAATTGCTCAAACTGGCTCCCTACTAGACACCGTCGATAAGTTCTTTGTAGAAAAGGAGTGTGGAGAGAGAGAGAGATAAACTGGAGGATGCTTATGTTACCTTTAAAAGCACAGTGCGAGAGCATTTTGTTTTTCCCAGAGAAAGCGAACAGTTGGAGATGCCAAATAACTAAGTTTTGCATTAGCATACAGTACTGTTGTCGACGTCAAAATCATGTCGTCACAAGTGTCCTCTAAGCTTTCTCTCTGGACGAAAGTTCTTCAGTAGTCGAGGTAGTGCACCTCACTGCTGATCATTCATTATTAATTTAAACAGCGAGAAGACGAAGACAAATGACAAGATAAAAAAAAAAGCCACAGTGCTGACTCACAACTATACCTAAGCCTTTACTCCAAGGCCCAGATAAAAACAAACATGACGTAAACGACTAAATCACCTGTCTTTTGTCTTCGTGTTTGAGCTGTTTAAATTAATAATGAATGTGTACCAACTCGCCCAACAAAGTATTTTAGTAAGTCACTGCTGATCAGCGTTCATGACCAGTATGGGAGCGGTTCGAGTCCCTGCTCATCTATTTTTCTTTTCAGCGCAATTTCTCTTCTTCAGAGGAACTGCGTAAACGGTGGTGGAATGACGCCACGATCCTGTAGACTTAAGAGGAATTGTGTAGTGACGTCCTCACTGCTGTACTGTGATCGTTGTGCGGCGTTTGAATCACTTGCGCGACCCTCTCGACAAATTAGGCATTTTTGAACATCATCTAGCATGGTTTTCGTGTGGCTAGAACTTCAACTCTATGGTAATAAAAGGAAAAATGTAATGACCCATACCTCCCTCATCTAATGCCCCATACCAGGAACCTTCGAAGTATCAAATAAATAAATAAATAAATAAATAAATAAATAAATAAATAAATAAATAAATAAATAAATAAATAAATAAATAAATAAATAAATAAATAAATAAATAAATAAATAAATAAATAAATAAATAAATAAATAAATAAATAAATAAATAAATAAATAAATAAATAAATAAATAAATAAATAAATAAATATCCACACCATTGACAGACATGAACCTAGTAACAATTACTATAGTCGGTACTTCAGCTGCTGCAAAAACTTCTGCCATTGTGCTTACTGACTACTAGGGCACTACTTTAACTAGTTACACTGTGCATTGTCTGTGGTCAGTAGTTCATGATACATGCCGCTACAGTTCCTTCAGTTAGCCGATCTGGCACTCCCCCTAATGCTAATATGCTAAAGCAGATGCTGTACTCTTTCTTCTTACATTGCTGCTACAAGTTATAATGCACATCGCAGTAGTTATTGCTACGAATGTTTCTGAAAAAAAAAAAAAAGCGCACAAATGCTTTTACCCTACGCCCTACACATTCAATCGCAGGTAGCATTGCAGTGCAGCAAGCTATTATTGCTGATGCTTGTCTTTCTTCCCTCGTGCCGCAACTACTCAGCCTTTCTTTTTCCCCAGCACACTTTGATCGAACAACTCGAATTTACTGCTGCCCCAAAATTTAAAAAAATCTAGAAATAAGACACAAGAAAGAATAGAAATGCCTATAGTCACACAAGCTACCGCATTTTTGCTCGAAGGCGAAGGACTCCTGGTTGAAACACGGCAGAGCTTTAGGCTGAGCATGTTTCCTATGCACCATTCATTTGCCTGAATATATTTAAATGAAATCAGTTCCCACCCTAGCGTGCAACGCAAAAGAAAGAAGGTGCTTTGTTCGCTCATTTTCCAGAAATGTTTTCCTTGTACAGTATACCCTTCTTTTGAATCCTCCCACCATCCTCCTCATCAGTCTGATTTGACCATTTCTTTTCCTCTTCTTGGTGAGTGCGCCCATTTTCGGAAGGCCGGGTCCGCTCGCTTTTGATGACGCGAATGACTAAGTATTTTGTTTGCATTTATCGAGCTAAAATCCCGCGAAGTAAAAGATATGAATGATATTCTTTGCTTACTGTGCTTATTCAATTCACTCAATTTAAACGATGTCACTAAGTGAGCAATTTGGGCCGCTTGTAGACAAGTAACTCCGTTCAGCATGTAGAAGTATGAGTGCGGCTAAATTTAGGAATCGTTTTCTTTTTTGTCATCCGCACGATGGAGTATCTTTCACAGCGTCGACACTGGATGTTTCACATGCAAGCGACATCTTTGTGTAAAACAATGACGTCAAATCGTCTTGTATGAGTTTGGAAACAGGGAATTATTCTGCCAAGCTTGAATTATTTACAAGTCCCCGCCTGCAACATTTGTTTCCACTATTAACGAAAAGATTCACTCATTTCCGAACCTCTCTCAAGGCACTTGGGATATTTTAAATATTTACGTGCCACCGAGATAAGATTTAACACAACTTTCTGCAGTGGCGGTAAAAGTCAGATTTTGGCCCTACACTGCATAGAAGCTCAAAACGCTGCGCGAGAGCAGTTGATGATCTTTTTTCTTTATTGCACACCGGAAGATTCAGTTTGAATACTGTTGTAACTTGGAGCACTCGCTTATCCCAAAAAAGATACATTCTAGGTTTTTTTTTTCTTAGTTTCTCAAGTTTATTATTTTGTTAATTTTGTACTAACCTCTGAAGTTTCGTCAAAATATTATCTTTTCCGCTCTTTAAGCAGCGTATATCCTGAATTAGCGTTTATGTTAATAGGTAGCGAATAATATTAGCTACACCATGACTGGGGTAAAACAAAAAAATGCTTAAATACAAGAGAGGAGGAAAGCTTTACTCACACCACTGCGAAATTTACAGTTGATATTTAAACATAGTGAAGGTGATGTGAGCTCCAATGATTGCTTTCCCAGAAAGAAGAAAAAGCCGCAAGTAAGATCACCCATTGCTAGCTCCAGAAGCAACGCAGTTAGGAAAAAAAAACACGATTTAACTGATTGATTTATAGGAAGGGAAAGGCGCGGCAACTGTCTCACTTGTTCTCTGCGGACACCTCAACCCCGCCGTAAGGGAAGGGAGGAATGTGGGAGTGAAAGTGGAAAGAGAGAACTGGGAGCCGTAGTGGAGGGCTACAGAGTAATTTCGACCACCTGGGGATCTTTAACGTGCGCTGACATCGCACAGATAAAAATATTCGAGGCTACTGTTTACGAAAAGTACAGCCAAACTACAGAAAAGAAGAGTAGGATAGGCAGGGACGAGAGCTCAGTTTTAAGGCGACATCGACTAACGTATACAGTGACGGAAAGTCCGGCGTCGGAGTGGTGTCGAGAAAGTTTTAAGGCGAAAGCCTTTAATGCCTCATCGTTGTTGACATGTCAGCAGAGATGTCACGCTTTCGAGAGCGAGAATTAACAATATTTTATTGTTGCAGTCGTTATTTTATTGTATATACAAAATGAAGAAAAAGATGTTTGCCCGCCCCGGTATCTGCTATCTGATATCTGAAGCACCTGAACTGAAGCGGCGGAAATAAAGGGATAACGAGGAAGGTGTAAATGAAATCAAAGAGGTGAGCGATAGAGGGAAAGGACAGGGTAGGTAATATATATATATATATATATATATATATATATATATATATATATATATATATATATATATATATATATATATATATATATATATATATATATATATATATATATACAATATGGCACAATATACAGTAGTTTGCTTCAGGCCCACCCGCAGATGTCTCAGGTCACTGAGCACTTGGCACATCGGGCGGGTTTCCGCAATAGCTCCTTGTCTCTACCGGGAATCGAACCTCCATCCCTTGGATCGGGAACCCAGTGCTTTACCAACTGCATCACGCCCCCGTTTGTTTTATTGCCGCTCAACAAAGTACATACATGCATAAAAATAATTAGCCTAACTTTGGCCTAAGCGATGTATTAAAGTTTTTTTCATTTTGATCAAACCGTCGATCACATTCATCCACTGAGGCTGCTCAGGCTGACTACGGAGAACATCTCTGAGAAGTTTTACGCTTTCAATGAGGTTTTCCCTGACCGATCGTACATTTTCTTCTACATGCCTAAATGCCATCCGGGTTTTCCAAATGCTATGCAGGCCCAGCACCATAATCATGTCGTATGGGACCTCGTCACAGAAGCAGACCCAGATTCTAGAAGGCGTTATTACAGTAGACATCAGCGGAGTTTGAAATTGATTTACAGAGTAGAAAAGGCGCAGTATTTGTCACAATTCTCTGCGGACACATGTGCCGTAAAGGAAGGGAGGAAGGTGGGAGTGAAAGAAGAAAGGAGATAGAGGTGTCGTAGTGGAGGGCTACGATCCACCGGGCTACAATGGCTTTCGCCTCATCGCACTTCAGTGGTCCAAAGTGCCCTTTAGAATTTTTTTATTGGTTGAGAGGAGTGTGATAAGCAATTGTGCTCACAAAAAAAAAAAAATAATGGTTGGAGAATTGTTAGAATTTTGTTTCTTGGGTTGCGAGAAGGGCACGCCCGCTCTACGCCACCAAGACAATATTTAATGAATGGCCAGGAACACAGCCTAAAATGAAAATCTCCAACATACCCGTGCGCCCCGCCGGGGTGGTGCAGTGGTAAGACGCCCGACTACTGTGCCGGAGTTCCCGGGATCGAATCCCGGCCTCGGCGGCTGCGTTTCGATGGAGGCGAAACGAAGAGGCGTCCGTGTGCTGTGCGATGTCAGCGCACGTTAAAGATCCCCAGGTGGTCGAAATTACTCCGTAGCCCTCCACTACGGCTCCTCTTTCTCTCTTTCCACTTTCATTCCCACCTTCCTCCCTTCCCTTACGGCGCGGTTCGGGTGTCCACAGAGCAAGTGTGACAGTTACTGCGCCTTTCCCTTCCTGTGAACCATTATTATTATTATTATACCCGTGCCTCGCCGCGGTAGTGCAGTAGTTAAGACGCCCGACAACTGGAACGGAGTAACCTGGTTCGAATCCGACCGTTGACAGCTGCGTTTCTATGGAGGCGAAACGGAGAGGCGTCTGTGTGCTGAGCGATGCCAGTCAACATGCTTAGAGTTGATGTCAGCGCACATTAAAGAACCCCAGGTGGTCGAAATTACTTCGTAGCCCTCCACTACGGCTCCTCTTTCTCTCTTTCAACTTTCACTCACACCTTCCTCCCTTGCCCCAGGGCGTGGTTCAGGTGTCCACAGAACAAGAGTCACAGATATTGCGCATTTGTATCGTGTGAACAGATTATTATTATTATTGTTGTTGTTGTTGTTGTTGTTCTTCTTCTTCTTCTTCTTCTTCTTCTTCTTCTTCTTCTTCTTCTTCTTCTTCTTCTTCTTCTTCTTCTTCTTCTTCTTCTTCTTCTTCTTCTTCTTATTATTATTATTATTATTATTATTATCATCATCGCACGTATGCTGTGCGATGTCAGCGCACGTTAAAGAACCCCAGGTGGTCGAAATTCCCGGAGCCCTCCACTACGGCGTGTCTCATAGCCTGAGTCGCTTTGGGACGTTAAACCCCACAATCCAACCCAACCCCCCATTATTATTATTATTATTATTATTATTATTATTATTATTATTATTATTATTATTATTATTATTATTATTATTATTATTATTATTATTTATTATTATTATTATTATTATTATTATTATTTTATTATTATTATTATTATTTATTATTATTATACCTGTACCTGAGGTAAGGGGGCCGCTCAGTACAAGGCAGCCATACCTCCACAATTCACCGCCATAAAAAGATGCCAAAATTCTAGGACGTGCCCAGAGCCGAAGCAAAAGCGCTATTCTGCAAAACTTGTGTTCCTGTCCATTTTTATAGCGTTTTCTTTTACTCTACAATGCACTTGCTGAACACTATGAACGAGAAATAGGTGAATAATGAAGCTCAGATATGGGTAGTAACCAGTCACAGCCAACTTTCTTCGAAAAAGAGTAAGCAATGGCGATGCAATACTACCTAGGGTATTTCTTATTCGCAATTATGCGGCTCGCATAATTGGACCTTCTGGAGATTAGCAGTGGCTGCTTACTTCTCTGCAAAACTTTGCGCGAACTTAATCCGAAAACAAAAGTGTTTCACTGATGTAGTGTGCTTCTCGGAACCGCCAATCCCCTGGCTTTACGTATAGCAACGCCACCGCTCTTCGAGGGGAAGGCACGCTCAGTGGAATTCGAATTGGTGTATCGTCCTGCCCGTCTCTAATGCGGGACTCGCAAACATGGCGAAGCGGCTGAAGTGTAAACATCGGCACCGAAGGGCTTCGCGAAAGAAAACAAAAACGAACAGATTTCCGTGGAAGCTGCGCGAATGGGACTAATGCATCGGGCAATCCAGCCATTTTAAAATGGCAGGTCGCCCGAAACGAAACAAGAAAAACAAAACGTGGGGTGCCACACCCGGCGGATTAACGAACGCCGCGGCCGAGCGCGATAATCTTTGTTTATTTATCGAAAGAATTAAAAGGACGCGTTCAGGCATTGAATGGAAGCCTGAACAGGGGAGGAGGGGGGGGGGGATGACAAGGGCTTCGTGACAAAGGAAAGGGGGAGGAGTGTTGGACACCCTGAACATGCCTGGCTGGAGAAAAACCGAAAAAATCGCGCGAAAACGCGTTATTACGTGGCCAGTTCTTATTCTGCTTCCCGCTTCGCCGCTATAGAAGCCAGCGGGAGCTCAGCTGCTGGATACTAAGCGTTCCTGCTCGATTCCGCGGGTCCTGCATTGTGCGCGTACTCGGCGGGTAGAGAAGGGGGAGGTGACCCTCGAGAAGAATCAGCCGCGGAGAATAATAAGAATCTAGCCGTGTGGGCCCGGCTAGAGGACGTGACTCAGCGTTATAAGCGACTTCCCACTACGCTCTTATGCGACTGGTGCGCCCCCTGCTGCCGCCACTTGGCGACAGGCGGCGCGCACACGCTCTACCTCTGCCCTTCCTCATCGCTTCCACTTTTGCTTTTAGCTCCCCGTTGCTTCCAGCAGCGCTGCATATTTATTGCAGAGATTTTTTTTTTTCCGCGTGAGAAATAAGAAAGGACATTGGCGACTTAGTCACGGACAAAGAAGAGGGTCCGAACGGTGCTTCGAAACCAAAAGATGCACTGACGAGCGCTGTGACTCCGATGGTGACCGCGCTGTTTTTCTGTGCGAGTGACTCGACAAGTTCCCTTTTGTGCGATCAAACAAAGGAGCAGGAAAGTGGAAGGGGTGTATTACGGCGGTACTGGGGCCACATGGTCTCTAGGGTTCCCTGGATGCCTCTTGCGTTTAGTAGGCACCCTATAGCGATGCTGACAAATGATGCCATAAACTGAGACAGTGTGAATGCAGCCTCCAAGGTCAAGCAGTGCTGGTGAAAGCATCAGTACTTGAGCGCGCTTCATCTCTGCCCCCCCCCCCCCCCCCCCATTTTTCTTTCCCACCCACCCACACACAAACAAAACAATAAACAAAAATACAAACAAATAAACAAACAAAGAGAGGAATCTTAGAAGCCCCATCGCTTGTTTAGAATAAGCGTGTCTATGCAAGGTTTGGGTCAGGGGATGTCTTAACGCTTGGAAAATTGTTACCGGAAAAACTAATAAGCCTTGCCAATGTTAGTTCGCTGGAGTAAAATAGCAGCTGCGAAAAAAAAAATGAGCTAAAGCCACAAAACTTTGTCGCCGACTTAATGTTTTATCTGAAATAAGAAAGTAGATTCAATTCGTCGGTGTTTAATGAAGTCCTTGAAAGGGTGGATTCAACATGCATACAAATCACGGACTGGCAGAGCTTCAGACATTCGCTCTCTTCGCTACGCTCTGAGCATCAGGACCGGAGCTCTAAAAACCCAACTTTGACTCCTAGTAGTGCACAACAGGGTTGACTGTCCAACTGGTCAAGGGGGCTGCTGCTGTGCAGGTAAAGGTTAGTACTGGATTTTCACTGACAGCAATGCTGCAAGATTTCCATTCTTGATGTTTTTGTTTTCGATCTGTCGTTTCGCTGGGACACCCTTGTGGCACCAGCTCTACCGAAAGAAAACGAATCGAAAGGTGAGATTAAAGCAACACGGGCATTATTTTTCCAGCTTTTGCTTTTTTGGGTACTCGTTTGCCCTTATATCCTTGCTTATATATTGTCCAATAATTTTCTCAGGGCCAAAACCTTAGCCTTGCATGATATCAGGATGGTCTCTAAGAGTAACCAATTGGATTCCAAGGGGAGGCAAGCGTAGCAGAAGGCGGCAGAAAATTAGGTGGGTGGATGAGATAAAGATATTCGCCGGGGTCAAGTGGATGCAGCTAGCACATTGCCGGGTTCATTGGAAGAAAATGGCAAAGACCTTCACCCTGCGGTGGGTATAGTCCGGCTGCTGCTGCTGCTGCTGCTGCTGCTGATGATGATCATGATATCAGGCATGATTATGTTCACTCTTTGACTACCCTAGCTCTTTTTTAGCTTTTTGAGACACCGGTCTGTTTACTGTAAGACAACTGTTGGCTATTATAACCACCTGTTATGCACATGGTCTTGGCAATCAATAAAGGTTCCGCTTCGTAGCCAAATTTTGTTTGTAAAACTTTTCCTGCGCTTACGTCGATAAGTTAAATTTGACAGAGAAGATAAACACGCTGCGGTTTTCAGTATAAGTCTCTGGCAACTCTGGAATATTATGAGGTACTTTTCATGAACGTATCGATAGATATAGTCTCAGCTTCCAATATGTACCAAAAAGATTTGCTTCTGGCGTTCCACCTGCGCTCACAATTAATTAGGACTTCCAGAGAAAACAAATGAGGCGCGTTTTTAACAAGTAATAATAAATTGCAGGGTGAAGTCTCATAACACACGAGAAAAATTGCGTTCAAAAATTATTTCCCAGAATATGTGAAAATTTTTTAACTATGAGAACGATAGGATTGTTTGAAGGTTCTACTTTGCCTGGATCTGGTAGAACAAATACCAGTACTAAGAATTTGAGCACGAAGGTGATGGAATTCAGGAGTTCTTTATGGCATACATATTGTTACGTATATGCCACCGAAGAGGACGACGATAGAAAATAGAGTGAGAGACGACGAAGCTGAAGAAACCGTTGGGGCTTGCCTGAACACCTGCTGTGTTCTGCTCTGTTGTGCTGTGAACACTTATTCATCGCCTGCTGTGGTTTCCTTTGCTAGCTTTCTGCCCCGTATCAATATGCATTACTGGACGTTTCACATGCGCCGCTGCGTTTGGGGGTGACTCTGTAAGCAACATGTGGAACCGCGGAGTTCGTACACCACGGGCAGATTGCGACTGCCTTCTATGTTCAGGTTAGTTGTTTAGTGTTCAAGAAGGACTGCACTTATAATAACGAGCTTAATCATCAAAGAAACAAAAAAAGCAAGAAAACAAACAAATCAACCCCCTATTCTTTCTTTGGGATCAGCGGCTATTGGCTGTTTTCGTTCAACTATAAGCATTGTTTCTAGGTTTAGTTTAAGTCGGTACTAATGACGAGAGCTGTTAGGCGAACTCAACTTTACGTAATGAGGGCAGGGAGGAATTTATTCTGCTCGGTGCAATATCCAACCGCAAACATATATAGTAAGGTATAATAACCCTTGCTGAATAAGGAATTTGCTAGCGGTGCACGCCATGTAATAACGAGCACCTATAGTAGTTAATTTGCGAACCCCCGAACTTCTGCAGAGCTCGAACAAGAGTCAACGAGAACTTGCAGACCACTTTCGTTAAGGAAGGTACTAACTAGTATGCGATGGCCTTCGTAACTGTCCAGGATATCTTATCGTTGTTTTTTCCTCAGTGATTCCCTCCTTCCGGGTAGAGCTCTCCGTAATTATGCCCTCATTGCTGAAGCGGGCCTACCGCCTCTCCGCGCAGATAAATCATCCCCCGCCGTAGACACACAAAAGCGCCGCTCCCTTTTCGTGCCCCTATGCAGATCTCGTCTGGGCACGAACGCAGAGATAGAGTGAGAATCGAAGCACAAAACAAAGGAAGACAAAGGAGGCTGGCTGGGCCAGCCCGTGTTTTTGGGGAGGGATGATTCTATACTACAACCCTCTGTCCCCCTTTCCATCTACACCGTGACGAATCACTGCCGGCGGGCTGAGGCAAAGGCGAGCTCCGGCGGGGTTGCCGCATGCAAGCGGGACTCAAAACAGCGGCGGACGGTTTGTTTGGATGGGTTTTAAAGCCCCATAGGGGAGCAGTCTCGCAAGCGTCACCATTGATGCGTGCATGCAATCTCGGACCGACTTTGCGTGCTTAATTGGAGCGTGCGAAATTGGCGCTCTGGGGAATGGTGGTTGGGGCGGCCATGAGTTGGCTCTGAGTGATGGTCGGGAGGCAGCTAGGGGCTTCACTTTCCTCGGGGAGCTGCGCAGACTGCGGTATCAAGCTTCGCCCGCTCAACAACGTTCCGCATGTCTTTGTTGTTTCTTCATTTTTTTTATTCCTCCCGGAGTAGCTGCAGTTCAGGGAGTTTGAGCTACATGCCATATATGTAGTGTTTTAGCGGTTAACTCCTATGAGTCGTTATGAGTCTATAGTTCTCCGCAAGGGAAACGCTTCTCAGTGTGTAGGTGATTATGCTTTTGGATCTGTCATTGTGCAAAGTGCACATTCCTGTTAAGTGAAAGGAGAGAAAGAGAGAGAGAGCTAGAGATAGAGAGAGAGAGAAAGTGACTGACTTTGTCTGAAGTCCAGGTCGCAATTTCCAGCTCATGGGTTGAAGGGGTTGAAGTTGCAGCTTGGAGGGTGGGGTGGGCTACCAAATGCGGTCATAAAGCTGATAAACGGTTACAATGGAAGACAATTTCTGTGCATCTATGCAGTGGTAGAATTGAAATACAGGCTGAACAAGATAAAGGCAAGACAGAGAGGGAGGGAGGGCAACCATTGAAACTTCTACTACTATATGAAAAAGACATTGAATATGTGCAGCATGGTACGCTTTCTATAGCGTCAAAAAGACATTGCAACAAGGGAATTCATATAAAATGGGAGCATCTAAATATAAGCATTTTGTTCCCGGTCGCCTCCGTCACCTTCCCCTCGCCTCTATTCTCTCTCTCTAAACCACCCCATTCATTTTCAGCAAAGCGGAGTCCACTAAAACATGAAGGCGTCTTCCAATGACCTCTGGTTTCAATGTTCCTCCCTAAAGATGCTACTATATATTCATTTTTTGACTTTATAGTCAGCGTGATGCCACTGAAACCGGCGTTTGTGAGCTAGTGCGTATATAACTGTAAGACAATTTGCGATGTAATGAGTCAGCAGTTGTACGCTGAAGTGTTCATGTGCATTACCTAATTTGAAAATTACATTTGTGATGCCATCCTGGAGCCGCTGGAAAAGTCGGCTCATTTCAGCATGAATAATAGAATACGTGATATTTGTTCCGTGTGACCGTATGATTGTATGGAATTTACTTGGCCCTCCTCCTCTTCCTTCTTCTTCTTCTTCTCCTTCTTTTTTTCTTCTTCTTTGTCCTTCATGGTGCCACGCCGAATGCTTAAAAACATCTAGCGCAGTGTAGCGTTCGCTACAAAACATTTTCTTTTACATTAGCTAAGCATGATATAGTATAGTAAAATACTCAAAATATCCTACATTGCCTTGAATGAGAGAGAGAGAGGGAGAGAGGGATTTTAGGCATTAGGCGCTGTTTAAAAATAGTTAAATGCGCTCAATTTCCAGAGTATGCTAAAATTCCTTGCCTTCGTACTACTCAAATTGCAGTGTTGTGCCCATTATTCACCGTTAGTTGCGGCTGTTAAGTTCGCGATATGATAAATCATGGGAAAGGAGATAAGGATACGTTGCATAAAGTAGGATTGCCAAAGCAGGCCACCTTGTGTGTCCGCAGACCAAATATATGGTGAGTGAAAAAGAGGTTTTGCCTAAAAGGAAAACGCACCAGTAGTATGGCGTTTTTTGTTTTTGTTTGTTTATTCCGTAGCGAGCGTCACATCAGCTGATCCCCCAGATAGGTGTCGTGTTGTGCGTAGTTGGAAGTACGAAACCACCAGGACCTCCGAGGAGTTGAGCTGCTGAGCTTCTGCGGTTCTGCGCCGCTGCTAACCGAGCAACGACGGATGCGCAGGAGGCGTGCGGCAGTTGGCGGAGAGGGAGCGCGCTCAGATGGGCACATGATTAATTGCGCCCTCGGCGGACGCATTTTTCACGCTTGCGAGGCACATGATGACGTGGCACACTCCAGGCAGCGACCCTCCTTCATCGTCTTCCGGTGACGTCACTACTTAAGGAGCGTTATTAACGACAGGAAGCGTCGGCGAAAGAGCTACGAACGGGTCAGCAAGTTTTACGCTATTAGTATTATTTTTTTTTTGTCATCTATTTTCCCTCAAGTTCTCTCAAGAGTCTACCAAGCGTTGGGTGGTTTGGTTGAAATGCTTCCTGCATAAAAATGTCTAACGAATCACATGGTAACCCGGCACTTTCTTCACAGAAATCAAGTGAATAAAAATAATAAACACGCGAAGAAGGCAACCCGTTACAACTGCGACCACCTTCAAAGTCGTTAGCCTGTCGCGGTCATGTTTATAGTGATTCGACAGCATTACTTTTTCATTACGATAAAAGACAACGGCGCGAAGTTGTTCGTGGTCCCAGTATAGTAATAAATATTCCAGCCGTGGCAAGGAAAAAAGAGTGGCGTAATCAAACGACATTATGACGGCTAACGGACAGGCAGGCAAGCAAGTATGCATTTGCGAAATGCTAGAGTGGCGTTCTTAAGTAGTGTATTAGTTTCCCGGGGTTCCGACGCCTGGTCTTTCTTGGGGCTCCAACACAAATGATCATTGGCAGGGGCTGCTTCGCAATAATCAAAACAGGCTACTAGATGACGCTCAGTTCAGTAGCAGGGATTGCTCTTCACCTTGCTCCACTTTCTCATCTCCTTCGTCTTGTGTTCAAATAAATACTTCAGAGTCATGATTGTTCGTTTAGTAGGACACTTGTCGGCCGTAGAATCAATCGCTTTATAGAAAGCGGACACGTACCTGCTTTACATATACCGTTGAAATTGCCGTTTTCTAGGGATCTCAATTTTAGGCGGGCGCGAAGGTTCTTCGCTTTTATTCTTACAGTTTAAAGAAAATCTTTTAAACATAAAGTCTTTGCACTTAGAGCAGATGTATCAGATCATTTTTTAGCGAAGCAGGCGCGGCGGCCAGCCCCATAAGAAAATGTGAGGGTAAAAATGCGGGGCACACTAAAGCTCGTCTTTTAATTGTATGATGCAAAGCGTTAATAGCTTCACTACGGCTCCTTTCGGGGATGCTTTTTCTCGTACACGCACTTGTCCTTCCAGTTTTTACATTAATAACACCTTAAGTTTTGCGTCTACTTAATCTGTATGTGAAAGATCACGTTAGATATAAAGCCAATTTCTATGAACTTGCCCGCTTGGCCTGTAAAGATAGAGTGTCTGAATTGGAACTCATTATGGATCCCGGTGGCTTTGATTCCCATCTCACCCTTTCCGCTCAAAAGAGCTGTCCGAGCTTGCAGGTATTGCTATATCGGCCATGTGACGAGGTCACGTGACGTCACAGAAACGCCTCACCACTCAGTACCAAGACATGTCACCAGCCACCTAGCTACCACCTGATTTTCGCTCCAAGTGTAGACGCCTACACTGACATCAGCACCGACAACACTTACAATGCTGATTCCGATGGTCAATTTTCTTAATAATGTCGCCTTTAAGGTTGTGTGTATAAAACCGATCGCGGCTGCAAGTAGAGGTGTGGGCGTTTGAGCGCCCCGTCATCTGTACAGACCACAACGAAGCTACTGACTACCAAGGCGTCGGCGTTCAAATCAAAATAACGCAGCCATATTTTGAGGCGAGGTTGCTATACAATCCGCTGAGTTTGTAGACCACTTTTGCAGGCTTCTTTTGCTTCCTCTACTAAGGATTATGTGCTGGGCAGCAACGAGCCATGACATCACTGCTGAGTGGTCCATGTCTGCTGCACTGGCATCAGTAGGGTACTAAGCACAACACCGAAGCAACGAAGTACAACACGGACGCACCACCTGTAAAACAAGATCAAAATATACATAAGAGCAGCAGCCGAAACTACCCTAACTCAGAGCACGGCACAGCACCAAAACACATAAGATGGCCGCACACCTCACAGGATAATGCCCAGAAATTCAACTGAACGTAACAAAAACAACAAAACAACGAACCAGAATACGGCTCAAATCAAAGATACGACACAAAGCACGAGGCAACACGACTCAGACGGAGCGGTAGATAACGAACTCAGAGGCATGCAAACAACGGTGCGTTCATAGAAAACCATCCTCAAAAATTCTTTTTTTTTTTCCGTGAAGTACAAGTGCCACCTCCGACGAGCACTCGCTTTTTCTCTTAAATAGAACGTATTTGGCGACGAGCGACGTAGTGTGTTCAGCGTCACGAAAAGAGCGTTGGGCGACGGCAGAGGGAGCACGTTTGTCTTCGTTGCCCTTTAGCAAGGGGGCAGATGAACTAAGCAGCGAAGAAAGGGACGTGCCCAAAGCACGAACATCTCAGAACAAAAGGCAGTCGGGACAAAAGGAAGGGAAAAGCAGGTGACGACAGGGAAGCGCTTCTACAAACAGTGCGCTCCTAGCTGCATTCGATTTGGACGACGCAGCCCAGCAGTGTTTGCCGCTCTCTGACGGCTCGCCGCTCTGAAAAACACGGTTCCTCTTTAATGGCGGCAGGAGTAAGGCAGCGTACACTTTGCTGATGTCCCTAGTCCTCTTTTTGCGCCTGAAGGTGAGTTTTGTAATGAAAAGACGAAACAATGCAAGACTTACAAGAAAGATCCGCGCGAAACGAAGGAAACGGAAATAGAGGAGAAGTGTAGGAAGTGTAATAAATTCTGCCTTCGCACCCTCTGCATTTCCTTCCCTCTCTCTCACTCTGGCGTGTATTTGCTCGGAAAACTTAAAAGCAGCCACGAATACGACAACCAAGGTTGAAACCCAGGAGACGGGAGAAGAGCAAACAGAATTGAAGAAAGTGACGCATAGGAATGAGGGCAGAGACACATTCTTTTTTTCGCCGCGAGACTGTTCTTCTCGCCTCTGTTCTTCCCGGTCTCGGGCCGTGTATTCTCGCTTCGGCGTCTTCTTCAGCAAGGAGCGAAGCGCGACCGTTTTGCCGTCGCAAGGGTATGAGGTGGGGGAGAGGGCGGGAAGGCGGGGGTTCACAAAAAGCAGGGAAAAGGTTACGCCGCTGTGAGCCATGAATTTGAAAGAAGCGAGCAGAAGCGGCGGCGGTGGCGCCAGCTTCGACAGAAGGGACGCGGGCACCGGAGGGAAAATTCGTCGAGTTTGTTCCCGGCAGCTCCGTCTCGCTTGAATTGCGTTTGAAGCTGTACAACTATAGAAAGAGGATAAAGCAAGGAAGAAGAAGAAGAAGAAAAAAAAAAGAATCTGCTAAACAGAGATGACGAAGACAGCGGTATCCAGGCATGGGTGACTTCATTTCCAAATTCTCCTCCGGGACTGCGAAGTACAATAAAAAAAATTACAGACTAAGAAAGACCAATATTTTAAAGAGTAAGTACCAAGAGAAAGCAAGTAAGTAATGAAACTGTGTTTTCACGTCTGCCTTTTCCCCGTTCTTTGCCTAAATGAAGGTCGTTAGGAGACGGATCGGTATTGCTTGCTCTTTTACTCATGCGTTTGAACGGTGGGAGCCAGGCCATTTTTGAAACTATCAATGTTGGGCGCAGTACAGTTAAAAAAAAAAAAAGCAAACAAAAAACAGACACCAAAGCGAGAAAGATTCCATTGCGATGAACAATCCTGGGTGAAGAAGAATATTGTTTCGTCGCGTTCTCTAAAGTCATCACGTCTCCTCTCGAGGCTGATCGCATGGCGTTTTAACCGGATCCAATGGAAACAAAAATGAAGCTTTTCTAAGTATGCGATTACTTATGCGAGGCTTAACCTAACAGTGTGAATCGATGCGTACTTAGGAAAAGCAGAGTGAACAGCAGTTGTCACAGCGTGTGGTTCTCGTTCAGCGCAGACTGTCAGCATGGGTGCAAAGCTCAGTTTGAACATTTATGAGGCGCACATATTTTAATGGCTCTTTCTTTAGCAGGCTTAACGCTCCTAATAATCGTAAGGAGCCACAACAAATAAAATGTGAGCATAAAACAATACCTTTGTCCTCGTTACTTTTTATTTTTATTTCATTTCTTACTGTAAAGCACATTACAGATCCAAGCAAAGCAAATACAGGAGTAGCTATTACAGACCAGAGGACAGGAAATGAAACACACAACCAGAATAAATCATGCAGCATCACTACGCATCGCGAATCATTATTGTCGACAAACACCGCTTTCTTATCATACGCGGGAAGAAGAAAAATTTAAATATATCACTTCGCATGAAGGGCGTGGTTAGTCAATTGAGATAATGGTCACGTGTGAGGCGTGTAACTAAAATGGTACGTAAGGAGCAGAATGTGAAAGATCAAGCGCCAATTTTTTTATTTATGAGTAAATAAAGTAATTCTCGACAAATATTTCTTCTTGTAGCCTCAATGGGTAGGATGACGTTGTAATTCATTAGTTCAGATGGAGAATGTATTTCTGAAAATTTGCTATAAGTAAATATAGGGCGTTTCTTTTGGATTCATTGAATATTTTATGATGATCCCACATCCCACATGGGCTAGTAGATCAACCTCAGGGGCTTTCGAAAAGTTGTTCCGCGGAAAGCACAGCTTGGGAAAGGCGGACGAACTAATATTCTCACATGCGGGCCAGATTGTTGGCTGACATTACACCTATTGTATTTAAAACTGGAGGTTCATGTAAAGGTGATTTCCTAAGGTGACACCTTTGATCAAGGACAATTTGTTTTTCTACGGGTCATGCGAAGGTTTTCTTTCCTTTTTTTTTTTAAATCTTGACCATGCAAGGGTGTTAGCGAGAGGCAAAATCTGTCTGGTGCTTAGAACATGTAATGTTGCGACAGAGCACTTGATCATCTACAAAAGAAAAAAAGAAAAAAAAAACAGTGAATCTCTATGCCAAGAACAACTGTATCGGCAATGCCACAATTACTGATCAATAAGAAAGAATAGGAGCTTGAGTACACTCATCTCAGGTATCCCAGAAGTGACTGCAAGTGCGTCCGATTCATCTCCATCAATTGAGGTATACTGCTTACGGTTAGTTAATTAGGCTGAAATGCAGATAGCCACATCCTAGGAAAACCAATCGCTGTAAGCTTCGGAATTAATTTTTCAGCAAATCAAAAGCTTTGCTGAAATAAAAGATAATTAAACAATCTTGAACATTACTGTCCATGTCAAAAGAAAGCGAATGAACGATTGGTATTAAGTGCGTTACTACTGAACCTTCTTCACAAAAGCTATGTTGAAATCTGGAGAGAATAGAGCGCTGATTTGATAATTTGTTTACGCGATTACTAATAAAGTGCTTAAAATGTTTTTAAAGAATGCTATATAATTGAAGAAACTGGGCACTATTCAGCTAACATTTAAAGATCACCTTTTATAACTACAGGGGTGATTCGGGTGGTCTCCCAGTCCTCCGATTTCCCAGTTCGCAAGGATGCATAGAGTGTTGCACATAAAAACTTCGAAATTTATTTGAAGTATCGCGGTGGAAAGATAATCGATAGGATATCGGGGCTACACGCTTTTTGTTTTTGAGGTTTAGCATAGAAAGTACTTTGGCGTACAGAACAACATTTGCTTCCGCGTGATGGCTTATCACGCGGTGGCTTATCACAGTTTCAGTATGTCAACCATTCATAACGCATGTCTGTTAGCCCAAGCGAAACCACCCAGCCGCTTGTGGTTATGTGTGTCTCCTCCCGGGGCCGGCTGTTATTGTCATGTCTGCCGGAACATGCTTTGCCCTTATCATCGCTCCCTTTCTTGATATATGCACTCAAGCCGACAATAAACCTAGGTAATTTTGTATACAATGTTGTGTCATATGGTGGCTACTAGCGGCGTGGACTCTGACCATCGATTTGTAACAGTGGCGACAGGCTCAGAACAAACCAACGACGGGAACAATACTCTCACAAAGGTCAAGAAAGGGCCGCCAAGCCCAACCACATCAGCCATGGTGCAACACCAGCTCCTCGAATATGACGACCAGCGTGACAATTGGAGAAAGTATCTAACAAAGGTCGAAGCTTACTATAAAGCAACCGCAGCCACCGATTTGACAATGAAGAGGGGTTGGCTCATTCCTGCGTCAAACACACGTACGGTACTAATGCTTTCATTAAGAGCAACAGCGCAGAAGCTAGATACGTTGCAGCACAAAAAAGCACTTCTGTATGCATATTTTGATCAGAAACGCCACAAAATATCCGAGAGTTTCCGCTTTTGAAACATGCGCCAGTCGGAAAATGAGTCTCTTCACTAATTTATCGTAGCAATCGGTCGCATCGTGCACAGCTGTAAATTACAGCTGTGCCCGAATTTTTCGTGCACAGCTGTAAATTCGGATGCATCCTCGATGGAATTGCTTCCCGACAGGACAGTCTATGGGGTCAGGCCAAGTACCTCGCCGAAGCAGCTGTTGACGAAGACAGCTCTCCGATTGCAAGAAGCACAAGAAATAGTGCCGAGCTCCGAGACGGCATAAAAGAGTGCGGCCACGATTTCCTCGTGTTTGACAGGAGTAGTGTGCTGTGCGATGTCAGCGCACGTTAAAGATCCCTAGGTGGTCTAAATTACTCCGTAGCCCTCCACTACGGCTTCTCTTTCTCTCTTTTCACTTTAACTCCCACCTTCCTCCTTCCCTTACGGCGCGGTTCAGGCGTCCACAGACAGAAGTGTGACAGATACTGCGCCTTTCTCTTCCTATGAACCAATTATTATTATTATTATTATTATGACAGCAGTAGTGAAGTTTAACGCACGGCACCGACTATGCACTGGACGGCGCTGAGAGAGAGCGAGAGAAAACTTTATTCCAAAAAGAAATAAAGAAAAGTGCGTTGAGTGCGGACACTGCGGAAGCACTGAGTATAATGAAAACACATGAAGCTGGAAGTGAGATTCGTGCTGCCGCTTTTGCAGTTACGGCAACCTTGCAAAATGAATGCCATAAGTGAGTGAGGAAAAAACGTCAAAAAGCCTGTGAACGAAATGAGCGAAGTCAAGCATTGAACGTGGCCTAGGAAACCGTGGAATAAGACGCGGGAAGCAGCATATACAACCCCAAACTTTATTATCAGAAAGCCCAGTTGAAATTTCTGATTCACCTCACGCTCGCTTCGTGTAACAGCGTCAGACGGATGATCGTCGATGTTGGTTTTCCTTTGTGCGCTTTGTGTAGGAAGATTTTCGAGCAATGCAAAAAACACTGGCCGTCACTAGGCACCTTGTCGCCTGAAGATTACCCGCTACATAGGGAAATTATCATTGTCAGGACATTTGGGTGTGCTTGTTTCTTAAGACGGGACTGCCTTCGAGGGCTCGTTAATTGTTCTCGACCGCTCAGGGCCAAGCCTAGGCTGACGTGATTTGACACCACAGCGCAAGATCACCAGTGCTCATCGTCGAAGCGGAACTGGAGAGAAGTTCAAGAATGAACTGTGTGTAAGCAGCTTTTATCGCCTTTAATGTAGGAATATAGCGTTCGTGCAACTGCTATAATTTTTTTTTATTATTTTTATATTTTGACTCTTCTACACCCAGGTTGCGGTATGCCTGCGTGACTGCTAAGGTTTGCGATCATGGTCCATGATCGTAAACCTACAAGCCAAACTCTCCACTCTTTTCAGTTTCATTGCTAAGGTTTCGAATGAGGCGAGTCCTTCCACGTAATCTATGAGGACTACTTGGACCTAACTTGGAGCTAACTTGGACCAAAATTTTAAAATAATACGGTTTGCCCTAGCACAATGAAAAAAATTCGGAGATGTTCAATGTTGCCTGTGCTAACCTCCAGTATATTTTTCGTTCATGACAGTAAATAATTAGTAAACACTAATTAGCTATTTTTTATTGTTGGCTTGAGAGGAAACGTGTGAGTGCAAAAGTTGTAGATCTTCTCGAAAAACGGATAGCTCTTTGTTTCCATCACCCTACGACCCTACGACCCATCACCCATTTATAGGCTTTCGAAAATGCTGTCACGTGACCAGCTGTTACTGTAAATAATTCGCCAAGTGCGTACAACTAGCTTCATGATAGAGAGCATGGCCCAGAAAAGCGGGGTTGGTTATTTTGGACGCGTCTCGAAGCTTTCAAGTGACGCTGCAGTCACTAGGAGATTTTTTTTTTATTTTCTGTTCATTGCGCCAGGCGTCGTTTTCGGCTGGTAAAAATATTACTTTACGTAAATGCTAGTTTGATGGAACCAACGTAGCTAGCTGTTTTTCGAGATCTACAACTTCTGAATTGACACTTTTTCTCTCAGGCCAATAATTAAAAAATAACGCATTAGTACTTACTAATTAATCAACTGTAGTGAACGAAACAGCATAAACAACTCTGAACATCTATGAATTTGTTTGACTGCGCTAGGGCAACCCGTGCTTTTCAAAACCTTGGTTAGCAGGGACACCCGGTATAGAGTTGGCTACTTTATGGGCATTTTACTTTCCCCTGATTGTTAGTGAGAAATTGCCGAGTATCCTTTATGAAAGCGCGCCTGCTCCTTTATTTCACGGAAGTCTAATCTTGTTCTGATTCTATTAGGAATTACCTTAATACATAATCGACATTAAGGTGGTCGGTTTATAACTTTTCAAAACTGTTACATCCACTTTCTTTTGAATTAGGATTGAGCGTTCTTGCAACATTCCGTAACGCGTTCAAGATGACAATTTCCCGTAGCACAATCACCCCGCTGTGATTAGACAGATCTGCAATTACTGGTTCTTGCCAGCTGTGTTTTCCCTTTGAACGCTTTTATGACTTTCTTTATATCTTATATTATCTGTGCGATGCCTTATCCGTCTGCTCTACTGCTCTATCATGATGATAATGATGAGGATTAATTTGGCAGGGTACTGCATAGACCAGTGCAGGGCTTCTCGGCCACATTAAATACCTTACCTATATCTTTAATGACAATGCTCAACTTGCCCCTTAGCCATATATATAATTTTTGTCTATGCCTAATTTCCTTTTGACTACTTATGCTGTCTACGTTTTTTAGAGCATGCTAGATTCTCCCCATACTATATATCTTTGCCAGATACCCTCCGTTTCTAGATTGGCTTTGACAGGTTCGCCAGTTTCATTCTATCTGAGGCGTTAGAGTTGTTTGTGCTTTGAAGCTTCTTAATCAGATATTCGTTTTGTTGAGATAGCTTATCAGAATGTTGCCTCACTATCGTACCGTCTACTGGCACTACGCACTCCGTAACGACATTTTAGAGGAGATTGTAATTAATTGCTTGAACGCTATGGCCGTCGTCCATGATTAAATCCGAATATCTGTTATGAAGACAGAAACCGAATTCACCTACTTTACGTCTTGTCACTAACTCGTTAATGGGTTCCTTCCTTAAAAGCTTCTTCCGTTCCTTCTTCACGTCTAGGGTAATTCAAGACCTGACCATGCAGTGGCCACTACATCATCCAATTTTTAGGACTCCCACTTCTTGCTTGATTCCAGGAGAGCTAACGCGCAGCTTCAAGAGAGTTAAGAATTTCATTTTTAGCCTGCCAATTTAGACTCTTCCACGTGCGCTTCCTATTCTGTCATTTGGGGTAGGAGGTAGTCGTGATCCGCAAATATTTCTTTCTCCGAACTGTACTGATAACCAATAATTATAACGGAGATAACAAACGTAGACAGCTTCAGGCTGGTCGGATATTTATACCTCTCCTCTGCCTATGAATGCCCCTTCTTCCTTCCGCACACACACTCGGCCGCGCACCATCGCATCCGATAAATATCGGCTCTGCACCGATGCCGACGGTCTGCTCCGCAGACAGGTCACGTCTCTCACTGCACCTTGTGTCGTGATTCGCGGAGCATGACATCAAGACCAGCTTACAGGGGAGTATGCGTGGAGATTCCCATTTTAGTTTCCTTAAATTGGCTCCTTCGCTCACAAAAATAGCGGCTGTCAGTGAGCCGGAAGGTGCACAAAATTAAGCATCAACGTGTTTGGAGAATACGACAGATCGATGAAGCACGTTGAAAACACCCAAGTATGATGATCTTTCAAACATCGGGAGTGCTTCTGTGCCACTGTCAGGAAGCACATATTTCTGAGTCAAATACCATCTCAGTACTTCATAATTGTAGTTTCCGCAGCCCTCGGCTAAGGTTATGTCCATTCGCTAGTCATTATAGCTTCTTGCATGCAGCGTCGAAGGGGCCGCGCGAAGCCCCCCCCGTTCCCCAAAACTCTTCACCTTAACAGTGCCTAATGTAGGTCTGAAGCGCTAACCTGAACAACGGAGACAAGACGAGTGTAGTGAACACAACTGTGGACGAAGCGGTCGCCTCAGTTGCAGCTCTTTTGAAATTGTAACAGTGACTGTGTGTCTGACCTCGTACTGACAACCGTAGACACAGAATACCACGAACCTTTTGTACTTTGATCTGGCAGGGTGTTGCTGAGTATATATATATATATATATATATATATATATATATATATATATATATATATATATATATAT
Organism: Amblyomma maculatum; assembly: GCF_055883805.1. Taxonomy (NCBI): domain Eukaryota; kingdom Metazoa; phylum Arthropoda; class Arachnida; order Ixodida; family Ixodidae; genus Amblyomma; species Amblyomma maculatum. Next base: position 60,331,133 of record NC_139345.1, on the reverse strand, counting down.
ATATATATATATATATATATATATATATATATATATATATATACATACATAGGATATATAGGACATATAGTATTTAACGTACTTGGCCGCTTAAAAAATTATAGAGCGAAATGTACGCTTCATTTAAAGAAACATTTTATTGGACTCGACGTTTCGACCAGAAGCTGGCCTTCATCAGGAGTCCTGATGAAGGCCAGCTTCTCTCTCTCTCTCTCTCTCTCTCTCTATATATATATATATATATATATATATATATATATATATATATATATATATATATATATATATATATATATATATATACTATGACTGTGGTGAAAATGATGGGGAATCTAAAAGAAATATGTGCCAGAAAAGATTAAAGCAGCAGCACCAGCGGCTTGAGTCACGTTAATCCCCTCCGGCATAATCTTATACAGACTTCTTCATACGGACACGATTCATAGGCTGCTATAGCAGAACTCGCGAGGATTCTTTCAATCAGCGACCGCCGCCTTCCCCAATCTTCCGCAGCGACCTCAAGCACTATTATCTCGCGTCCCTTAGCTTTCCTGGCCGAGGAAATTTATTCACTGGCAATCCCCGCTGCCGTTTGGAGCGCATTCTCATCTGGGCGTTGCGAGGCGCCTCTTTGTGGACCCACCACCACCACCACCGCAGCCAAGCAGCGGCGCCATCACCACTATCACCGCCATTCCAGCTCAGGGCGAAATGCGGTACTCCGGGGCCATCGCTTAACGACCCGTCGGGTCCACGGCTCATCGCGCATTTTTCATGGCGCCTCGCACCCACGACGCCGCAGCACTCCTTGAGGCCACGCAGGATGCCCCTCGCTTCAGCCAGCTGGGTGCTCGTCGTTTGTCATCGGGGGCATCCCACCGCGGGCGATGCCCGAGGAGGGGGCATCTCGATGATCTTCACTTCCCTCCTCACCTTCCCTCCATTTTTTTCTTCATTGCTTTCCTTTTTACAGGCTAAGACCGCTTCCCGTTTTCCTCATGCTAGAATCTTATAGCGGACTATGCGTCCCCATACCATTTTTTTTCTATCTAAAGACGAACTGAGCATATACAAAAAACATGTGCACGAAAGAAGAGAAAGAAAGGCTCGGAATTCCAAGTGAAAGTTTCGAGTGGAAGTTTGCGCTGAAAGTTTGCGCCTGTCCGGTTCTCCGTGTTCTCGGTATGTGTCTTTTATGCTGGCGAGTTGCCTGACTTTATAGATAGCCTTTCAACGAACTTACTCAGGAATAAATTTCGCCGAACTACCCAAGCTATATCTTTCCTTTTTGTTTGCAAGTGTGAAATTAGAGAGTATCATGTTTTCCGGTGATTAAACTGCTCTTGCGTGTCCTCAATGTTCACATGCTTTCACATGATCTCAAGTGGTCAGAATTCGAACTGTTGGATACACTGGCGGGGCAAATAGTAAGTTTTGTGCATAAATTAGGCATATTGGCTGCTCTTCAAATCTAAGTGTTGCCTGTCACTCCTGCTTAGAAGCTGCAAGCAACCCTAGGTGATGGCAAATGAGGTGCTTGTTCGAAAAAAAAAAAAAAAGAAACTGCATAAGTCTGCGAACACGGCCTCAGTGCACATGAGCTCCTTTCTTTTTTCCTGCGCCATGTGGAGAATACCACCTTAGCAGTGTGCTGCTGTTTGCATGTGTTGCATGTGATAGCCCAGTCTGAGTTATCTCTGTGCAAGAGCTAGATTAGGAAGCGGAATAAACTGCCGTTAAACCTCACTACAACGAGGTCGAAGGGGCCCTGCAAAGCGCTCGTGTTGTGTCCTTCTACTCTTGGTCCTCGTTTTTCGCGCTACCTTCAAAATGGCCCTGCATCTCTTCGTAGTATCCGTTCGTTCGTTATTGCTTTACATGGCCTTCGTTGCAACTGTCGGATTCCAATGGTGCTGGAGTTCAGCATGCCGCCGATGCGCGTTGCGGGAGCATGTGACCTGCGGGCCGAGCTCCAGACAGATATGTTATGTGCTCACGCTTTGTGATTTGTCTTGAAAAGCTTTGCAGAATTCAACTTTCTCCTTAATTAATACACGTACTAGATTTATTCGGAATGCAATGGGATGTAGTCACGGTGCAAGTATATTATTCTTACACCGTGGATGTAGTTAATATTGAAACTAGCCAGGGGAAGGGGGGGGGGGTGCATTTGGTCTGAACGTCGAAACAGCCAGGCCTCTCGCCGAAGTGAAAACTTCTGTGCTTTGCCCCGTGCGACGAACAGCTTGAAGGAATAGAAACAATGGAAGGAATAGAAGAAGGAATCAATCAAAGAAATAGAAGCAATAGAAGTTATAGAAGCCATGTCTGGCTACAAATGATTTCCCTTAGACTTGGCAAGACAAAGATTGCAGCAACCTGTTGCACCTAAACTCGGCACACAGGCGTGCTAGTTGCGATAAGTCTTGTTGTCCCCTAATCTGACCGCATTATGCGCTGATGTGCGACTCATACGTGTCGGTTTGAAATGAAAGCTAGTGTCTATGCTCTAGAACATGGTAACCATACGGAGGACGGTCTTTTGTTTTATTTAGAGGTTGTAGAACGTATTCTACAATCGTACTTGTATTATTCTGGCCAATTTAATTTTTTTCCTGACTATCCTGCCCCGATATTGAAAACAAGTAATAAATATTTAGGATTTTTTTCTCAAAAATTGCTTCCTTTATGCACTTAAACCAGCCCAATATGTTGGCCGTGTCAAAGAGCGCCCTTGTCTACCATGGTACACACGGGCTACATCGCCTAGGAAAAAAAGTCTTGGGGGAATAGTGGCACGAAACAGAACAGGAAGGAACGCACTGAGAATGGTTAGCCTTTTTTGTATAGGGGCTGAAGCTGATGCTGGTTTTTGTAAATGTAGGTGCACAAACAATTACCGTGCATGCCCATTTTAATTTCATTTCTTTATCTGCCCAGAAAATATTCTGGCAGGGTCCCACGGCTAAAAGCTGGTTGGCTTGATTGATTTGTTGGCTTAGGCGCGTGGTTCTCAAGCCCGCGAGCCAGTTATTTTGCCAACTTTTTGCCACACACACACACACACACACACACACACACACACACACACACACACACACACACACACACACACACACACACACACACACACACACACACACACACACACACACACACACACACACACACACACACACACACACACACACACACACACACACACACACACACACACACACACACACACACACACACACACACACACACACACACACACACACACACACACACACACACACACACACACACACACACACACACACACACACACACACACACACACACACACACACACACACACACACACACACACACACACACACACACACACACACACACACACACACACACACACACACGCGCGCGCGCGCGCGCACGCACACACACACACACACACACACACACACACACACACACACACACACACACACACACACGCGCGCGCGCGCACGCACACACACGCGCACACGCACACACGCACACACACACGCGCGCGCGCGCACACACGCACGCACACGCGCACACACGCGCACACGCACACACGCACACACACACGCACGCGCACGCACACACGCACGCGCACGCACACACACGCACACACACACGCACGCACACACGCACGCGCACACGCACGCGCACACGCACGCGCACGCGCACACGCACACGCACACACACACGCACGCGCACACACACACACACACACACACACACACACACACACACACACACACACACACACACACACACACACACACACACACACACACACACACACACACACACACACACACACGCGCACACGCACACACACACGCACGCGCACGCACACACGCACACGCACGCGCACGCACACACACGCACACACACGCGCACGCGCACACGCACGCACACGCACACACACGCGTACGCGCACAAGCACACACACGCGCACACGCACACGCACACACACACGCACGCACACACGCACGCGCACACGCACGCGCACGCACACACGCACGCACACACGCACGCGCACACGCACGCGCACACGCACACGCACGCGCACGCGCACACACACACACACACACGCACACACACACACACACGCGCGCGCACGCGCACACACACACGCACGCGCACACGCACACACACACGCACGCGCACACGCACACGCACACGCACACGCACACGCACACACACACGCACACACGCACGCACGCACGCACGCACACGCGCACACACGCACACGCACACGCACATATATATATATATATATATATATATATATATATATATATATATATATATATATATATATATATATATATATATATATATATATATATATATATAAAGGAAACAAGCCAACAGTCGGCGAGGCCAAGGAAAGCGTTGGGGATGGTATGTTTATGCCATTTTTTTTTAATGTTTACTTCGATAACCAAAGAAATTAGTAATGTAATCTATTTAGAGGAAAGATAATTAGACACAAAGTAGAAGAAAAACAACGTGCCGATGGTGGGATCCGAACCCACGACCTCCGAATAACGCGTCCGGTGCTCTACCAACTGAGCTACATCGGCCGCTGTCCCCCCTGCTACTTTCTTAGGTATTTATGTTGTCTGTATACGAACCTTGAGAGTGTTCACCAGCGATGTTATATATATGTATATATATATATATATATATATATATATATATATATATATATATATATATATATATATATATATATATATATATGCAAGTGAAAAATTGCTTCATACTGTTTCCAAGTTTATTTGGAGTCGACGTTTCGGCAGGAACCCTGCCTTTCTCAACTCGCTAAACTGCCTTTCTCAAGTCTTGAGAAAGGTAGGGCTCCTGCAGAAACGTCGACTCCAAATAAACTTGGAAACAGTATGAAGCAATTTTTCACTTGTATGTAACCTTTAGCAACCAAGTACGTCTATTTACTTATGCAATATATATATATATATATATATATATATATATATATATATATATATATATATATATATATATATATATATATATATATATATATATATATATATATATATATATATATATATATATATATATATATATATATATATATATATATATATATATATATATACTTTGTCACACCCAGTGGGGTAAAGTTCATGAGAAGGAAATGGCGATGCCTCCACTCGACATGATGCATGAGAGTGTGAAATATTCTCGAGACGATTGGTGCGCAGTACTCAATACAACCCGCATGGCGCGATATGATTTAACGGTATTAAGAACCGTATGCAATCACCTTCCCGCTTCGTCTTGTACCCCGTCGCGGTGGCGCAGAGATTAGGGCGCTGGACTGCTGTATCCCAAGGATGCGAGATCGAATCCCGGCAGCGGCGGAATCTTTTCGATGGAGCCATAAAGCAAGGCGCCCGTGTGCCGTGCGATGTGAGTGCACGGTAAATAACCCCGGGTGGTCGAAATTTCCGGAGTTCTTCACTACGGCGTCTCTCATAGCCTGAGTCGCTTTGAGATGTTAAACCCCATAAACCAGTAACCAGCTCCGTCTTAGCCTTTTTTGGTAACATTAGCGCGTTGTCCGATGCGCGCTAAAACTGAAAAGGCGGCTTTACATGGCGCGTTTCAACTCTGCCTTACATCCACAACTAACTCATTTATGAGTTATGATGCCACTGCAAAAGCCTGCAAAATCAACGCCATTTTCATGATTTTAAACTAACCGTTCATCTTTTAAGAAAAATGAACGTTCTATTAAACGTGGGGCATGGACAGCACAAACTCGAGTGAGTAGGTATGGCTTGGTTGTAAGCTAATTACCTCTAAAGCGGTCCTCAGACCTGCGTACTGCTTTCCCAGAGTTCTTCAATTTTGAATGTGAGCAATGTAACCACTACGTCTCGTCGAATACAGCCAAGCGTTTTTTTACAAGGAGGATCTATGCATCCGTAATAGCGTTGGTTTCTCGACGAAAGCGGCTAATATATGCGATTACACGAGCTTTTCTTTTATAATACACAGAAAGTGAAGCAGCTGTGCTCGAAGACAGGCGCAGGTGGGAAGCAGCAATGCGAGGGTTGGAGCTTTTATCTATTTGAGAGCGAAAGTGCAGGCCAAGAAGTCGTACTTCAAAACGAATCTAGGAAATAACTGCTCGAGGCGCTTTATGAGACTTCGTTGATTTCGTTGAGTAGCTGCAGGCAAAAAGAGGATCGTTTTCGGGGCATCAGGTGCCGCAAAGAACGGACGACGACTGACGGCCGGGCCGATAACTTATGGAAGGGGGAGCAGGTGGATGTCCTTGGCTTCGCGCTCGTCGCCGCTCTGTTCGCTAACGGCTTTCTCTGTGCACATCTGCACATAAGCAGACGAAGGAGGAGCAGGAGACATTAGAAGTAGAAAGAAAGAGCGCCGAGAACGAGACAGGGCCGCATATAACTGGTCAGAGGAGAGCGAGTGGGGCTAGGCGAGGCGCCGGGGTGACACGGGGGCTTCTGTTTTCTTTATGAGGGTCCGCACTCCGACGGGCATCGTATACTGCTTCTAATCCTATAGTCTGCGGCGAACGATGGACAGCGGCACGAAAGATGGGCCTGGATGGTGGCTTCGATTTTTGGACCTAGCACACATACATCCCCGAAGTTTTTCCAGAATCTGGCCAAACAGATCAATAAACGTGCACCCAATGCGTACTGGCTTGTGATAACTTTACACTTTACCTCTTTCACTTCGTTGTTTTTTTTTTTTTACTTTTACCTTGTTCTTTTATATCTTTATTGTGCGGCAACAAAGTTCCCTAGACAGTTGTGTCCGGAAACACAATAGCACACGAGAACAAAATTCTGCCCTTGCAAGCCATGCGGTTGGTGTTCGCGTCCGGGGTTTCGAAAGCGCTGAGAAGTTTCCTTTTTGGCTAGGTTTTTTCTTTCTGTTCGTTAAAGGGAAACGTAGCTGTCTCTCGCATTTATAAACCGCCACGAGAAAAAAAACGGCGGTTAATAAAGAAAATGATACAGTATTCACGGGGTGATTGACCTGCGTAACAAAAAGGGAATGCTTGCCAAATGCAAGCAGCCAAAGGCTTTCAGCAGTTGCAAAGGAGGCTCTTTGACGCCTAAAATTATGGTGCGCCTGTTCTGTACACTTTTGGATTAAAGATGCCTGTGAGTAGCTTATATTTTAGTGATATAGGATCTACCCGCCATACACAGTGTCCTTTTAGTGTACACCCCAATGACATGAATTGATAATTGCGAGCAATAAGAAGAATGACCGGATTATATATTACCATTGCATAGTTGACGGCACACTAAAAATTTATATGCCACAGTGGACTGCTCATACTGGGCAGCAAAAGGGCTGCGGGTTATTTCCGACCACTAAGAATGCTGATGCATGCATTGAATTCCTTAATAACAATAGCGCGCATATTTATTTCGCGGATCCGCCTCAGGCGCAGCTATACGGACATGAAGATCAATTAGCAAAAAGGCTCATTAGCGCAGTCGTTCCCCCTTTTCAAGAGAGGCATTGTGAGTTGAAATCGTACAAACTAATGGAAAGGCACTCATGAGAAGAGCGTTATTGCTACACACAACACCTGCAGCAGGAGAAAAAGCCGATGCTGGTTAGCAGTTCTTCCACTAAATGGAGAGGGGAAGGAAAAAGAGGGGCCATCTAGCGGGGACGGGAAAGTGGCCGAACATAACAGATGTTGCCGACGGCTTCCACCGATGCTGATGACGAAGAGGCAAGGGCATTGAAGAGCGGGGTAAAGGGAGGGGTGGGTAAAGAAGAGTGGAGGAAAGTTAATGCAGCAGCTGCTAGAAAGAGAGAGAGGGAGAGAGGGCACCACAACCAGGGCTGACATCAACGCAGCCACATTGTGCGCACGCGTCTCGGTCGTTGCGCGAATGCGGCCGTTTTGCCAAGCCGCGCTCAGAGGCACGCTCTCATTCATCTCCACAGAAGGAGCCGTAATTGGAGGCGCGAGATTTTGATTCAGGCACAATGGGAAGTCGTAATGCCCTTTCCCATTCATCTGTCTTACGTTCTCGAGAGCCACACATACACACAAAAAGCGAGCGAAATAAAGACAATGCTACTGTGAGGCGTGCCGGCGAACACGACGGGTGCGCCGCGACTGCAAGCACCTTTCTCGCGAATATGGTCTGGCCAGCAGCGCCGTCTAGCGATGCAATAGGGTAATGGTACACAAACACACAAACAGTGTCGTTTGCTGGGAAAAGGAGGCAGCGGCTCTGTGGCAAGTTTCGTAGGTTCATTTCGGTTTGGGGCACCTTTTACGCTTTCTCCTCCTCCTCCTCCTCCTCCTCCTCTCCTTCCGGTTCCGGTGATGCGTGGCAAATTGCCCTAATCGCGGTCACAATGGCAACGATTTCTCCCTTCCCCGGTAGCGGCGCAGACGTTGGAGGCACGCGCGCGTGAGGGCATGCGCGAGGGTAATCTGCGCGGCAACAAGACGCCCCGGCGAGCTTAGAACAAAGGTAATTCCTGTCGTTTCCCGCCCGCCCGCGTCGCTTTGTTAGCTTGCGCCGACGTCCTCCACGCTGGGTCGTTTTCGCTTCGCCGCTCGCTGTACGACGCCGACCTCCCTTTATCCGGCGACGCTGTTTGTCGCGGACGCTAATGCTCGCTGGCGTGTCCCGTCATACGCATCTGTAGCACAGGCTGAGGTTCCTGGTTGTTGGGCTGCACCTGAGCACGGCCTTCCTGCCGTTCTGCGTTCGCGGAGTGACTGTTTATTCTTGTTTGTTTGTCCGAGATAAGGCGCAGCAGGAGCGGTCATTAGCTCGACGTATTGTGTGATTGCTGTCCTTTATGTCATATGAGTTGTGATGGAAGCAATGTTTTTGAAATGGCCATAATACAGCGGGTTCCGATTTTTCAGCTGGGGGAGAAAGGAAAGGACAGGTTTAGACCAGTACACCGAGATAAATGTTATCCTTGCTTTGAAAGTACCGGCGAAGTCCAAGATGAATGGATCAGAAGCGATAGTTACTTATTTTCACTGCCAATACAAAGGATATGAGGAGGGGGACGGAGCGCTGTAAATCCGTTATACAAAGCAGTGGCTCCAGTTCGTGCGAAATGAGTTGACGTATAACGTTCGTAATCAGCGAATGGAGCTCCGTAACGCCCCTAACATTTTCCATCCGTAACATTTTCGGATAATCGTTTCTTGAACAAAGACGAGAAGTGAAAGCAGATTTTCGTCGTGAAAAGTAGTGTATAGGTAAAGTACACTAACTCCAAACTGCTTTTAACTGAAGCTCAGGTAGCAACAGATACTGAAATGGCTCTGTTCTCGTGTTGAAATTGTGTATGTAGCAAAAATTGATGATGCGAGAACACGTACATTGACCGCTTCATACCATGGCGTTGTGCCGACGCTGGAGGAAAGGGCTTTTAGCTGCTCTGCGCTTCACGCCATAAGCAACGACGATAATGCCATGGAGTAGCCACAACTTGCCGCGAACGTACAACACTGCCACGACTGTGTTCAGTAGATGATAAATGTTATCTTAGTTTATAGAAAGCCCTAAATTTTCGTTTCAGATCTTCCGACCTGTTCACGAAACTCTCAAAGTTTTGGCAGGCCGCGTCGGGCGCGCCTCCTTGGTGGTTCCTGGGTGCTTTCGCAAAGTGTTCGTGTTTCGACAAAGCACGTGACGTGCGCTATTCTTTGGTCGCGGATGTGCGCTGACCTAGCCATACAGTGACGTAATTGAACACATTTCTGAGTAGCTGGCAGGCTCAAAAACGATTGATTAAACGTTAATGTAGAACTGAAAACGAAGCCGTAACTGAAGTCACGCTACAACTCCTTAGTGTAAGAATACTTTGAGGAAAGGGATGTCCTTGTAACCTGAAATGCGTCGTTACGGAACGCTGTCCTCAAAACGTTTTACTCATATGCGAATAATTTCTTATAAATGACTTGTGTGCTGTGACAGATCTGAGTTATTTTATTGTCTTCTCAATTTTGAAAACTACTTTCTATTTCCTTTTTTTCGCGGTTCTAGCTTATATCTATATCTTTGTAAAGTTGCTAAAGATAAGCACACCCGTATACATTAAATGAATCAACAAAACTTAGTTTTTGCATGGAACAGCTCGGGCTTTTGTGTACTTCCATTCCGTCAACGGCACATGCTATAGGCTCTCGGCTCGCCTGAAATTTTTTTTAAATGGCGATTTTATTTAGAGGTTCCAGGAATGCAGCCTAAAATTTGACAAGCACTCTGAGAAAAATTTGAAATTGTTTGCAGCATATCTGCTTAAGAAAGAAAAAAAAACAGTCGAGAAATATTAGTTTTTTCTTTAGGCTGAATTGAAGAGCTGGCTTCTCTGAAAAACATATTGTAAGCACAATGCGTGAACTTCATCTTCATCTGTAAATATTCATCATCATTGGTCACCTAGACCCGAGGAGAAGACGAAGTGTTGACTCAACATGCTGTTTGGTAGCTGCTGCTTCGGTAGTGTCGCTAGAATAAAGTGAATCCTGTCCTGCCGGTGTTGCGTCTTGTCTCACAAGTGGTGGAGGTGTCTCTTGATCCCACCATCCTCTATACGGCACTTCCTGGAGCTCCTTTCTGGTCGTATTGTCGGCCTACCCTCAACCACAATGGCGCAAGCTTACTCACATCACTTTGCTGAGATTACCGGTCCGATATCTGTCGCTACCAGCGTGCATTCTCAGAGTACTCATGCTTCCTCTGCGAGCCTGACGTCCCCTGCTGTTCTTTTTCCTCAGCCCTTGGAACAGCCGTCTTGGTCGGTTAGCACTCGCTTGCGCGGCCCTCCTGTTTTCATCGGTCTCCACAAATCTGAAGTAGAACGGGGCTCCTTAACTGCCTTGTAAATGTGTCCAAATAGGCCGCCAGGCCCAGATGTCTTTGAAAGTGGCAACTGATGCACCACATTATCAAGGCAAGATAGACGCTTGAGCATGTCGGTTAGACTTATCGGTGCAGTGCGTATGACAAGGCTGTGTCTTTGTCTCGTCTCGTGTTCGTTGTATGCGTGCACCGATAGTAACACATTATCAACTTCTACTTAAGTTATATGCCATCTTATTTTCGAGCTCTCGTCGTCTGAAATCGGCTTCGCACGTTACACCTTCAGCCTCAATAAGGGGAGTAAAGTAAAAATAATTAATGGGAGTACCATCATGGCGCTACACGAGTGTAGCACAACCTCCTCGCTGCGTTTTACCCCTCTGGTCTGTCCAGATAGCCCAGTGTCCAGTAGGCTTGCGTTTTTAGTAATGCAAGGTACAGTGCCGAATTTATGTCACTACTTTTACTCATCACAGAACGATCATTGGGGCTATGATCCTGATCCCGAACAATCCTGGACGGTTAGGGAGATGCGTAGAGGGTACGCCCATGCTGCATGACAAATTAAGCATGACTTCGGCGCCTCCAAACAAACACGTATCTGAACAGAGCAGAGCACTATGCCACAAGATATGGCCCACACGACACCTCTAAATTATACCAAGCATGGAGATGCAGGGATATCTCCATAATGACTAATATAGATAGCCCTAGTCCTGAGCAGTGGGAGTACGTTCTAGCCTACTCGGACGCTCAGCATTAGCTCATGCTTGTGCAGCGAGCCAGAGCCGCAGCTCAGGCCAACGGACGCCTGGACCAAAGATTGCCGGCCACTGCTCTCTCACCATTTCTTTACTAGCCCCATATTTCATTTAGTAAAATCAATCAATCAATCAATCAATCAATCAATCAATCAATCAATCAATCAATCAATCAATCAATCAATCAATCAATCAATCAATCAATCAATCAATCAATCAATCAAATTCAAACAACTTGGGGTTGAGAATGAAGAACAGCAAGTAGGTTTTTAAATAGAAGCAGTAGCTATGCCCGATCATTTAAAGAGTAAACATTGTTGAACAGCCAAACATCACCATGAATCCGAGAGTCGCAGCATATCAAGGGCTTCTCGGTGGCTTCTGGGTAGACATTCAGAATAGGGGATGCTCTTTCATTCTTTATAATAGTGGATAGTACGTCGATACCCCCCCACTTACCCCCACCTCCACAAATTGCGACAGGCAAACATTGTAATCGACTAGAAAAAGCCGGAGAGGTCTATCTATTGCGTTATTACTTTCTATCTTGGTCTCTCGTGTATGGACGAAGACAAACTGACAACTGCAAAAAAAAAAAAAAAAAAAAAAGACCGTTCCAGGTGCGTCTGTTTTTGGAGCATGCAAATATTGGTGACGTTTTGCTCAACTGCATAAGGCTGTGCTATAAGAACTCTTATACAAAGCTAATTGTTAACCAGGAGCTAACGAAACAAACACCACTGGACTCATCTGTTCGTCAAGGATGTTCACTGTCTCCATTATTGTTCGCCCTATATCTGAAAACCCTCTGTCTCAGTGTAATTAACAACGCAACTATACGTGGTTTCTCTCTTGCACAATGTGAAGTTAAGATTTTAGCCTACGCTGATGATGTCACCCTCTTTTGTTTAAGAAAAAAATAGTGTACTTGATGGTTTGGTTTGGTGTGTGGGGTTTAACGTCCCAAAGCGACTATGAGAGACGCCGTAGCGGATGGCTCCGGAAATTTTGACCATCTGTGGTTCTTTAACGTCAACTGACATCGTACAGCACACGGGCCCATTGCTTTTAGCCACCATCGGAAAGCGACCGTCGAGGCCGGGTTCGATCCCGCATCCTTGGAACAGTTGTCGAGTGTCGTAACAACTGCTCCACCCCGGCGGGCTAAGAGTGCACTTCAGGCTTTTTACTTGACTAAACAGTTCTGCGATGTATTAGGCGTGACTCTTAATTTAGATACATTCAAAGGCTTTTGGTTGGGTCAGTGGGGCAACGACGCTGCCTGTCAAGACACTTCCTAATGATAAGGAGGTGTTTGTGCCCTGCTCGGTGAATTGTCGTCTGTGTAGCGTGCCCGAGACAATTGATCATTGCTTTATTCTGTGCAGTGATGCTATGTTCTTCTGCGGCATATTGCGACGAACTCTTAAGAAGGATATTTAAATTACACCGTATACGATTAGAATTTTGCCTGTTGACAAAACCTTTGTTGTGCCTTATGATCTATTTGTGTTGATGGGACTATTCAGTCTTTGGAAAAGCTGTATGATGGACAGGTATGCAGAGCCACCAACATTGTCCATATCCGTGTTTCGTGAGCAGCGTGTTTTGGGGATGAGTGTCCATGATGCACACGAAGGACCTCCAAACGTTCTGCCGTACCTCGATACATGTGTGTGCCTGCCTGAATTTTGATGCTTTGATGGTGGTGCAGTGTCGGGTTAGGGATATGGCGGGCTCGTATTAGCAGCCCGGTAACTTGAGACATGAATAAGTTTGAGTAAATGGAGTTTTCTCTTTTTTTATGGGTTTTCCCATGCAACAAAGAAATAAAAAAGCTTATTTTGGCGTAGTGGCTTGCGCGCTCGACTGGGGATCGGATGCATCGTGGTTCAATTCCCGGTGGAGACATATGTTTTTTCTTGTGTCAGTTGATGTGCACAATGCTGTAGCCCATATTAGCCAAGAATTAGGCTTCCGCCTTATTATACACTTTTATTGGGAGCAGGATCGCTTACAGAGCATCATATCTGAAATAGAAGAAAAATGACAAGAATAAATTGTTCTTTCTATTATGCAAATCATAAAAAGGAGTTTTTTTGTATCTAGGTCAGCGGGTTAGCAGAAACGCAGCAAAGTACGAAAACGAAAACAAATTGTAGATGAAATTATTAGGGATCATTGGATTTCGCAGAGAATACGGGTATCAGAAAGCAGGACGGGAATGGGCTTACTGGAGCGGCGCTCACCCGCACGTGATGTACGGGTGGTAAGCAAGCTCCCCCCCCCCCCCCCCCCCCCACACACACACACACGCACCTTGAACAACAAAGCCGGTGTCGTTTTGTTTTACTTCCATAGCTGTAAATTGATTTTGTTTTATGTTTTTGCCTCTGCCATGACTTATCTGCATTTGTTATTGTTTTCTTTTTCACCTTGTTTTACCTGCTGTTTCTATTTTGTGTTTTTATCTTGTTATTTTCTATATTATTGCTATGCTTCTATATTACTTTTATATTTATGATCATGTACGACTGCTGAACAACCCTGTACCCCCCCCCCCCTTATTTAATGTCCCGAACGGGACCTTTAACGGTTAATAAATAATGATGATGATGAAATGAGCTGCATATCTGCTCTGTGAACGTGAACTTATAAGTATGTGGGTATAGCAAGCAAGGACTTGCGATAATTGCACTTATTTGTGTTGCTCACTCTTTCTGACACGAGACGGTGAAAAATGTTACAAGATGTTGTTTTAACTGTTTTGAGACCAGAAAGGTTACGATTTTTTCAGAAATTTTAACTTTTAAACCCTTTCCGGTGCAACAAAAGCTCGGTTGTGCAAGTTGATATTCCAAACCAGAGTGCTAACTTCTACTTGGCTTAACATAGGCCCGGTGTAGAATTTTATTGCCTTGTGAAACTAAAATCGATTACAACAAATCTTGTGGGTCGATTTCGAATGCAGCAGACTGGGAGCCATCTTTCTGCAAGATGACGTATTTGTGGATCCTGGCGTGCTTGCCACGACAACAAAATGACGCACGCAAATGCAACATTTCACGTAGTGGTCATGTGAAACGCAACTGATCTTCCGCGAAGCTTCTACAAAAAACAAAAAAAGAAAACAACACCAAGAAAACGAAAAGTGCAGGCTGATGAAAGACTTATAAGCATAAACGATAGCTGAAGCTCGCTTGGTTTTGCATTCATCTCAGGGCACGTCGCCGTGGAGCTCCATAAATTTCGAGCTTCCATTCGGCGAGGTTTATGGGTGCTGACAGAGGCACGAAAGATGACGGCGCACCGAAACAAGTGAATCTTGTCCCCCCTTACAATCACACTGCGACAATAAAATACGCAAGAGCGACACCGTGGTGGCTGCGCAGCGTCAGCCGTTTCGGATGACGCGCGAAGAAAAATCATTTGATTTCTCTGGCATATTGATACGGATGGAGATAGGGGCAACGTCGCGGGGCCACAGAAGCGCAGGGAGCGCGCCTTGACGGGAAAATAAAACGCGTATGGCGCACCGTCGAAATGCCGCGGGTCGCGTTGACACTTGGGAGGGAGGGCCGCCGGAATTCAAAGCAGTTGCGGCGGTGGCGGTCCGCGCTGAATTCATGCATGGCTCGGCCGCGGTTGCGCATCTTGCGATCGCGGGTGGGTCTGCACCACAAAACGAAGTTGACGTCGCGCTGCATTTCTTCTTCAAGCACCCACCGGCTGTGGCGGTATGTTCGATCCTTTCCTAGCGCTACCGCGGGCGCGGCGTTTTATCGACAGTCGGCCCTGCGCCACCGCTGTAAATCCCGAGCGGCGCCCAGCCGAACGTGACAAAGCGCGGACGCCGACGTGCCTGGAATCCTCGCCCGCGAGCCTGTCCGTATAGCTGCCGCCTAGCGAAGAACGTCCGGGGTGTATGTATGCTTTGTCTCAGGCTCTTGCGTGCAGCGTACAAGTGCACGGAGAGCAGGACGTGAAAAGCGTAATATCGTACTGCGACGCAACGCGGGTTTTCCATGTTCGAATCCAAGAAACTATTAAATGCGGTGTTTATCCCATTCTGTTAACCTTAATACTGCGAAATGTATAGGAATGCATTCAGGGTTGATTGAAAGTTACACGACCAGAGTACTCATTTGTGTTCGTCGCGGCAAGTGGTGGCGCTATAGAACACTGCGTCCAACTCGTTTGCACGAGGGCGCGACTGTTTTCGGCTGGCTCGCAGTGAAGGAGGTGAGGAGGAAGAAGACCGACCACGGAAATACCCCCTGACGAATTTGTTTTCAGCTAAGCCTATATTCCACGGATGCCTCTCCTTCTTCGCGCACTCGCTTCCTCGGAGCAAACACAGGGGCTTCGTCGGCGGGTGGAGTGGGTGGAGCTGGAAGGGAGGGGTTAGTGGGGAGTCTTCGGCGAGGAAGCCGTGTGTCGGTCGCACCGTTCGAACCCCTGATCGATTTCTGTCTGCAGTCGGCACGCGGTATGCGGGCGTCGGATAGTGGGACACAGCCGCCGCTTACTGTGCATGCATTGCGATCCTGACTTTCTCTGGGAGCAGTCGATCCACGCGTGCACTGCTCCGGGATGCGGGTGGGAAGCGTCTTGCTGCAAAGGGGGACGGCGGTTCGTTCGCAGGCGAGTCTTTCTTCCTCGTGTGGTCATTCCCCCTCCTCAGTGAGGTTAGGCCTTGCTATGAAACGGGCAGAGGCGAAGCGTTCGTTTGGGTTCTTTGAGCATAGCGTCTTTATAATTTGTGGTGCCCTTGCGTTCATTTTTTTCTGGCTGATAAGGGCTCGTAAAGAAACGTATCTCCTGCTGTACACTTGATCCGGCCTCCGTTCAAATCTCTGTTAAATTAATGCAATGAAACAACGCCAGATAATAATTTTAGGCAAGGATCTGAATAGGGTCTATAGAGACGGTCTGAGATAGTATTGCCGAAACGAGACATGGTTTAACCGCGCGATTAACACGGACATGCAGGTTAGAAGTGACGCAACATGACCCAGCTTTCTGTCCTCCAGATAGTATTGACAAATGAGTGCTGAACTGAAACCGAACAAAGCTAACTCGCAACAAGGGTTAAAGTTCACGGAATAAAATTTGTCATTTTAAAGGATAAAATTACATTTCGTGATGGACTGGGAAAATTACAAAGCATCCTTAACTGACTTTAATGCCCTCATGCGCCTAATTGGTGGCTCAGGAAAACTGATGAACCGTCTTTGAATTTCTTTGCCCACCTGGCACGACAATCTAAGTAATCTAAGTACTAAGGAGCGAAAGACTCTCACGGTGAGTAGGACTGAAAGCAAAGAAGAGTAAAGTCAGCATCCTCTTAAGGAATAACGAAACTTTATCAAAGGTCTCTATTATCTCGAACAGTGAAAAACAGCTCCTGCGAACTAAAATGCCCATGGCTTTATTGACGGAAGTTAAAGAAGGAAAAAACAAAGCTTGAGAAATGAGGTTGATCCTAAGTTCTTGGACAGCCTATAGTCTAGCCTCACACTACGGAACACCCTGTATTGTTATCCAGCCTGGAGATCACAGTAAGTGAATGGCCAGCTTCTGTCGGCGGGCACAATGCTCGACGAATAGAAAAGAAAATACGCCCAGGAAAGAGAGGGACGGGATTTCGGGATGCGGCTTCCAAATGGCCAGTCGGGGCGGCTCCCGTAGGAAGCCATCGCGGTCGCCACCGAAGAGTTATATCGACCTGTGCCACGCGCCTCGCGGCGAAGAATTTGTTTTCGGGGCTTAGATGTATACGCTCGATGGGCCGCGTGGTCCTTCCTCCATCTGCTCCCTTCTTCGGGCGTCGACTTTGTGGGATATCGACACTGCCGGCATACCTCGCGGTGTAGTGCTGCTGAGGCTGAAAAAGAGATTGGGAGAGAGGAGGAGGAAAGGAAGGGCGATCAGCCCAGCCGCCCGAGACCTGTATGGCATAAATCAGGACGTCTACCGCGTCCGCCGGGCCGTCTAATTGGCTGTTTCTGCCCGAATTGCTGTGATCTCCGTTGACTTTATAAGCTGCCGTTATCCGGAGGACGTGACCGTGCCATAAGGAGACGCGGAGAGAGGAGAATAGAACCTACAGAAACAAACAGCTGCCGCTACCTAAAAGAACAGCGCGTGATACGAATTCGAAGCACCGCGGATGCTGGTTGCAGCTTGCTTTTTGGCGGTTGTCGCATCCATGCCGTCTAAAATATATGGTTTTCAAGTTATAGAGTTCTATATGACCTCCATTGCGCGATGTTTAGTGTGAAGGTGATAAATTTGCGAAACGTTTGGCACAAGAACCTGTAGTTATTTGGCCCGCTGGCTGGTACTATTCTGCTGAAGGTTATAATCGGTTCAAGTAACTGTCCAATAAGTTGACGGAATTGAGTGGAAACAACATTAAGAATTCAGTCCAACTACTACTACAGCTTCGATGGCGTCATAGGAGCTGATTTTCGCAACCCTAGTGCTTTGAGGACCGTCTTACTGGAATTATATCTGCAAATCCTTTCCTGCGCTATATGTAACTCCATTCAATATTCCCGCTTGTGAAGCAATGACCTCCACACTACCTTGCCACCACACCCAGCCGCGGTTACATCTCGACATGAACATCGCTATCGATTTGGATATCTTGCCTCATCCGCATCGATCAATTTTCTCGGATTGTGGGAGTGTGATTGCTCTTTTATTCCGAAGCAAAGTAAGGACACTTTTACGTTTACCACGAAGCACTATTGAATTTTCTTGAATTTGCGAGCTGGCGACGTCGTTACAGCTAACGGTCAATGAATGCTGGCGGGGAGCAGCGGGCCGAATGAAATGCGGTTTGCGTGTGCTGACGCCGCAAAACCAGACAGGTTGCGAAAGGTCAAGTCTTGCCTTCGTAATATGTAAAAAATCCACTCTCTGTGTATGGCGGAGGCGGATATTAAGGAGCCTATAGCAGCAAGGCTATGTCGGGTCACTTTAATACTGACCGGGGTTTCGATTCTGAAGCAAGAACAGAAATTAAACAAACCATCCAAAAAGACGAAAGGGACACCGAGAGAGAATAAAAAGTCTGTAGCGCTGGTTTCGTGACTCTTATATGTATGTTGAGGGGCTACGGGTGACGAAACTTCACTAGCGGAAATTTCGGTGGCACGTTCTTCATTTCCTACATTACCGCTGACCATTGACTGAGCGTCGCTGCAGTAAAATCGATGGTGCCGTGCTGAGGCACTCAGGACACGGAGCTACCCTGGTTCGGGGAGAATTGCAGTAAAGAGCAGCTATCGGGGACGTGCCCACCGTGCTCGACTTGCATGATGGAGCCTGTGTGCTAATCATGCAGTTGAGTATAAATGTCGAAACGTTCCTTGTATGGCCTTCCACAGTTATTGCTATGCATGAAGCAACCTCACATATGTTAGAACAAAAAAAAAAAGGCACACTTTGTATGTCAATGAGTAGGATCTCGGCGACCGGTTCTAGCGTTAGGCTGTTACTAGGCAAGAGAGTAAAGGAAGATAAATTCTCAGATAGTAAAAAAAAAAAAAAAAAAAAGAAAAAAAAAAAACAGAAATGAAGACACGCATGAAATTAAACCCCTTTCTGGTAAGCGCTGGATAAAGTCTTTGGTGTTGCAGCAATCAATCTGAAAACGGTTTCTGGCAATGAATAGAGCGTTCATTAACATTTCAAATAATCTCGGCCTGACAGAGACGATCTGGCTCAAATCATTAGGTAGCGAGGTCTGTGAACCTTCAGAGACCTCAGGATGATGATAACGAGCTTCATTTGATTGTGCAAGGTTCTATGTCAGGCAAATAAGGCGCTCTAGATTTAAATTGGCCTCTTCGAGAATGGAGAACGTTCTAGCGTTCATTTCCTTGAATGATATTTTTCAGTTAGGAACTTGGAAATGACAAAACAGAGTAGGCGCACTGGTCCAACGCTTTCTTTGTTGAGAATCAGTAACCGAAATCCACCGTGACCTTACTTTTAAGAAGCGTCGACTCGTTCGATTTTTCTTACTTTCTACCATCCTTGAGCGAAATCATGCGGACTAAAGTGTTGTTGATGCTACTTGTCATATGTTTGCCTCAGCTTTAGGCCACAAGCATAAGAATGGTTCGTCGGTCTTCATATACGCAAAAACTTCTCTAACCGAAGATACGCCCGAAGACTAGTAAAAGTGCTCTTAAGAAAAAAAGAATAAAATAATTTTTCTCTGAGAATTTTGGCTTCAAGATTCCAAAGCGCTATTTCCTCGATTTGAGCTCGCCTCGCGGCGGTGGCGCAGTGGTTAGGAGGACGCTCGACTGCTGTACCCGAAGGATGCGGGATCAATTCCGAGCCGCAGCGGCCGCTTTTCGATGGAGGTGAAAAGGAAGGGACCCCTGTGCTGTGCAATACCAGTGCATATAAAGAAACCCAGCTGGTCGAAATTTCCAGAGCCCTCCACTAAGCTGTCTGTCATAGCCTGAGACGCTTTAGGACGTTAAACTCCATAAACCAAACCAAACTAAACTAATCGATTTGAGCTCGTTGTGCATGTCCGTCCGCAGAGGGCGTCACACCATTGGCAAGGACCCAAAAAATGGCCATAAGCATTTACTAGTTATCAGTTACTAGTTTTTAGACTAACCACAGCACTTCCTAATTAACACTAATTAATTAGCACTAATTGGATACCAATTACGCAGACTAGTTAGCACATAGTAATAATTGACACTAATTAATCGGTACTAATTGGTACTAATTACACTATTTATTTCGCACTTTTCGGGTACTAATTAACACGAATTAGCACTAATCAGCCGCAACTGATCGGATACTATTTATTACTAATTAATAATCTCCAACTGGGTGCTAATTAACAGTAATTAGCTAGTAATTAGCACTAAAATTGTAGTGTAGCAATGTATAGTACGACATGTGTGGTCGTGCGCACGATAATTGTGCTCGAGATCGATCATATTTCGCGAGATTCCGTGAGTTGTGTTCTTGTCCAGCGTTCCTGCCATCTGCAATCCCACACTTGAACGCGCGCCAAGGAACGCCGCGCGACAGGAGCGATGGTGTACTGTCCAAACTCACACTTGCCGGAGAAAGTGTGACAGATAGTGCGTTTTTCCTTTCCTGTAGACCAATTATAATTATATGTAGCACTGCAACGAACGCCGATAAGAGGCAAACAATGAGAGGCAAATGATAGGAGAGGAAGTGTAGGTTTTCGCCATTCTCCTCTTGAAAGACATGTGAGAGACCCTCTAATTTTTTGAGTCTGTGCAGGTTTACGCTGGCGCAGATTCAATATTCACACGCCTTAAATACAAGACGTGTGATGTTGCCTGATTTAGGTAGAAGTATAGGGCAGTGCATGCATGAATGGCGTTTCGTATCTCGATCTGCAGACTGATAGTCGGCTCTCAGAAGGCATGAATCTGTTCAAGATAAATAAAATGTGACCCGTGTATTTGCTTCATCCCAGTGATGGTACACATGCTCGATTCGCTTTGCGCTTGTAGTACTGCGGATGACGATTATTGCTTAGAAAAGAGTCGATTCCGAGGTTCATGTAACGTAATGGTTGGTGAAAGACATGGAGCGAATTTAGGCGCCATGCATTATAAATAATTAGAAAGGCAAGGAGCAAACGATTTACAACTACTTTCTGCACTTTCATTTCAGTATAAACGTGATGCAAGTGATATCTAAATGAGACTCGAGCAGTAAAATCTGCTCAGAAGTGATTTTAGTACCCGCAGCATTGAATGCGTTTGGAAACAAATTCGTCTCCATCACACCAGTAATTTATTCAAAGCTATATCTAGAAAATAAACGTTATGACTGTATATAGCTCTTTTGTTTTTCACGATACGGCACAGCCAAAAGAACAGGATTGGCACAGCTTGAAAGTTGTGAGCGAGAAAATTAAGTTTAGTTCGACAGGCACTGTAAATAGTACGAATGCCAAACATGCCATAATATTTATCATTACTGCACGGAAACACTTACACTGCCTGAAACCGCGTTTGGCGTTCCAACATGTATAACTGCTTAACTTCAGTTATTTGTTATTTAATTTTATTGACTGCGGTCATGATCAAGATTATAGCAGCCTGGATACGTCAATGAAAACGGGCATAGACGAAGACAATATAGCAACATTTTTCGTTTTCCTTCAAACCAAGTTGATTAGTCGAGCGTAACTACGTTCTTATTAAGGTTTTTCTAATCGACCATGCCTGGCGGTGAAATATGAATGTTAAAAAAATTATTTCTTTAACGTTAGTACCATTTGAGTTAGATCGTGTGTTGTTCATTTAATCACTTGACGGGTCACCAAAAATAAATAGTAAACCTTTTCTTGCAATTTTATGGTATTGTCTGAAGTGTACAATAAACGTAGAAAACCAAATTTGAATTGTTAATTAGCTTGGACGTACCTGTCAAAAGCTGGGACTTGAAGTCGCCGAAACTGTCTGGATTCAAATACTGAGGGTTCGGCTGTATCAGTTGGAATCAAATATCAACATTTATTTAGAAACTATAATGGTGCAATACAATGAAACATATAAAAATTGCTTGTGCCATCAGGTCAGGCAAATAGGCGGCTATGCTGTGACTGTTCTAAACGATATTTGGATTGCAATCCCCGCTTTCATGAAGGTTTTAGCTTGCGGATCTCTGTTGAAAATTTCTATATCAGCCTATAATATGGATATAGATAGATATCAGTAACTTGTAAATATCGTCTTCCTATCGTTTCCGTATACCTTTCATGTCGTCATGCGAATTGCGTAATTTCGACATGCATAGTCCACATGGCCTATATCCGCTTTATGCATTTCATATGCTGTTGATATGAGCCTAATGGAAAACATGATATTATGGAACTAATCATGTGGACAGTATGGTGAACGCTTTTCAACAAGTTTCGCTATAATAGTTTAACCACTAGTTATCGGATGCGAGTTGTTTTGTAAGCCCCTGCATACAAGTAACGACGCGTAATTGTTTACATAAAAATAGCTGGAGAGGTCATCCGCCCCATTCCTAAGGCTCCTAAGGCTCCGGTACGCTTTCGGGATACGTACGGAACAGCGATTATCTCAGCCCACAGGCGCTGCTCGATGTGACCGAGAGGTAGAACTAAGGGTCATTGAGATGATTTTCATTGATTCTTAGAGAGAGAAATAATTGAGGGTGAGCAGGTTGTTGCAAGGAAAGCGCCGAAACGTTATAGCGAATCGTTCTGCGCTCTGCATCGCTTCACTCTAGAGGGAATCAATGGCGGCCCTATGTCGTAACAGTGCGGGAGAGAGATAGAGAGAGAGAAAGAGAGCGGGGGAGCCTTATTAAACGATTCCTCATCGAATCGCGGCTGTCACGGAAGCAGCGCTATGACACACGTTACAACGAACATACCAGTGTCGACTGCTTCACCACCGGCCGTCTTTTAGCCGGCAGATCTCGTTTACATTGATCAGTCTCTTTTATTCATCTTTGCTTGGATGGTAATCAGAAGAATCAGCTGGAAAAGTACTCGCTCGCAGAGTTGAGCAGGGCGCAGTCTCGTAGCCGGTGCTTGCCGAACGTTTGGTAGCCGAAAGCAGGCGCGCTTTTCGATGGTGGTGGACAAAAGTAACGTTATGAAATAAGCGCTGCCGCTGCCGCCCCGGGCCTTAGCATAAATGAGGCAATCCATCACTCGCCCCTGGAATATTATTACGGCTCGGCGGCAGCTCGGGAGGCCAGCATGGCGGAAACCAATCGAGATCAGGAGGCGCTGCGTTCCTAAGCCTGGAAGGAGAACGCCGCACCAGAGACGCATTAAAGCGCCCGGCTCACTTGCTATGATTTCTTTCGTCACGAGTTCTTTCACTCTTACGCTTTTTTCTCTGCCTTTCTTTCGCGGGCTCTCGCTTTCCCGTTCCTTCATTGTTGACAGAGAGCAGCTCGGTTTAGCACGTTGAACTAGAGAGTGCCAGCTCCGCTCAAAACCCGCGACATTCGGTTGACCCTTACTCTCTTGCTGTTTTTCTTTTCGTTTTATTTTTTCTTTTCTGATCGATTCATACAGGCGCAGTGTCTGGTGAGAGAGAAAGAGAAAAAGAGAAAGAAAAGCTGTCTCTGCTTCCTGCGGCTCATCCTTTGTATGGAGAGAGTAGGCTCTACTGCCCCCCACTTTTTTTTTCTTTTTTCTTTTTTTTTTTTTTAAGCCGGGGAACAAATATCGAGCCCTCTCAGGGTGCATGCCTGTGTGTGACGGGGTGCTGATGTTTGTTGTTTTAAGTGTCTTTTGGCGAGTTTTGTCTTCATTGCTTGGTTCCATCATGTCACCAACACTGAGGTAATGAAAAGAGAAGAAGAAAGTGGCACGTGTGTGTCCTCGTTGGAAGCAACTTGACGTCAGTCACGCTTGTTTAAAAAAATAATCCGCATTTTATTTTTTGTTCTCGCAGTAAAACTAGTGACGCTACGTGGTCCACACACATTGCGCGAAGCTCGTTTCTTTTTCTTTGATTGCTAATTCCGCATGTGCCGGTCAGAATAAAGTTTTAACTTGAAAAGGAGGAATGAAAGCAAGGGTTCGTTTTTGTTCGCGTACGTTGTGACATCGAGCAAATATTTACCGTGAAACACGTGCCGTGAAAGATTTCATTAAATTTGCTCTTCATCGAAAATTGCGCGCTCAGCTGTCAGCTTGATTGTCGAGCCATTTTGTAGTCCGGCTCAGCTTTGCGCGGTAACCGCAGGGAAACTTGCAGCCGGCATGCGCCTGTATCAGGCAATCGTACTGTGCAAAAAGACGTTATACATGGTACGAACTATTATACAAATTCGCGGGGCTTGTGAACAAAATTTACACGTGTTCATGCTGGCTTTCTTAGCAAAATGGTTCGCGACTGCTTTCACAAAGCAACGCTTGTAATCAGAGTCTTGTTCGACTAGTGAGGTCTAAAGATATCCAACGCTCACTGCGTTGCTTCTTGTGCGAGGACCGCTGTCAGACGCTTTGGTCATCATAGCTGAATATATTGCTGACCGGAAATCAGGTAGAAGGAAAGTCTCTTTAGAATTGGTATGTACAAAGGGAGCCAACAACTCCTGCTATGTGACTTTCTATATGCGAAGTCATTTCTGGTTTATGTAAAGACCCCATCGGACCCTTTTGGACACTTTTTGTAAAGACCGGAAGTGACATCGTGTCACTTCTGGTCCTAACTATTGCTGTGGCTACAATTCATGGCTGTTTGCATGATGCATCTGCACTACTTTTCTTTAGATGTCTTTGCATAGCAATCACCACCAAAATAAGTGGTCACGATTAGTCTTGATATGACATGCTTTTCAAAGCCACGGATCACTCTTATTGGGTAGTGATACGCCTCACTTTCCTACATTCACAGGCTCAAAATTATGCTCAGAGCGATGAATTCCATACATAACAATCACCACCGATTAAATAAATAATCATGCTTAGCCATGCCATTTTAGATTGGTCAATTATCAGGTGTCGATAGCTATCTTCATACACATCCCTGCAAGCGCACATGCCATGTTTGTCACTATACATGCATCTCCAATAGCTGATCAGCAGCAGCAGCAGCAGCAGCAGCAGCAGCAGCAGCAGCAGCAGCAGCAGCAGCAGCAGCAGCAGCAGCAGCAGCAGCAGCAGCAGCAGCAGCAGCAGCAGCAGCAGCAGCAGCAGCAGCAGCAGCAGCAGCAGCAGCAGCAGCAGCAGCAGCAGCAGCAGCAGCAGCAGCAGCAGCAGCAGCAGCAGCAGCAGCAGCAGCAGCAGCAGCAGCAGCAGCAGCAGCAGCAGCAGCAGCAGCAGCAGCAGCAGCAGCAGCAGCAGCAGCAGCAGCAGCAGCAGCAGCAGCAGCAGCAGCAGCAGCAGCAGCAGCAGCAGCAGCAGCAGCAGCAGCAGCAGCAGCAGCAGCAGCAGCAGCAGCAGCAGCAGCAGCAGCAGCAGCAGCAGCAGCAGCAGCAGCAGCAGCAGCAGCAGCAGCAGCAGCAGCAGCAGCAGCAGCAGCAGCAGCAGCAGCAGCAGCAGCAGCAGCAGCAGCAGCAGCAGCAGCAGCAGCAGCAGCAGCAGCAGCAGCAGCAGCAGCAGCAGCAGCAGCAGCAGCAGCAGCAGCAGCAGCAGCAGCAGCAGCAGCAGCAGCAGCAGCAGCAGCAGCAGCAGCAGCAGCAGCAGCAGCAGCAGCAGCAGCAGCAGCAGCAGCAGCAGCAGCAGCAGCAGCAGCAGCAGCAGCAGCAGCAGCAGCAGCAGCAGCAGCAGCAGCAGCAGCAGCAGCAGCAGCAGCAGCAGCAGCAGCAGCAGCAGCAGCAGCAGCAGCAGCAGCAGCAGCAGCAGCAGCAGCAGCAGCAGCAGCAGCAGCAGCAGCAGCAGCAGCAGCAGCAGCAGCAGCAGCAGCAGCAGCAGCAGCAGCAGCAGCAGCAGCAGCAGCAGCAGCAGCAGCAGCAGCAGCAGCAGCAGCAGCAGCAGCAGCAGCAGCAGCAGCAGCAGCAGCAGCAGCAGCAGCAGCAGCAGCAGCAGCAGCAGCAGCAGCAGCAGCAGCAGCAGCAGCAGCAGCAGCAGCAGCAGCAGCAGCAGCAGCAGCAGCAGCAGCAGCAGCAGCAGCAGCAGCAGCAGCAGCAGCAGCAGCAGCAGCAGCAGCAGCAGCAGCAGCAGCAGCAGCAGCAGCAGCAGCAGCAGCAGCAGCAGCAGCAGCAGCAGCAGCAGCAGCAGCAGCAGCAGCAGCAGCAGCAGCAGCAGCAGCAGCAGCAGCAGCAGCAGCAGCAGCAGCAGCAGCAGCAGCAGCAGCAGCAGCAGCAGCAGCAGCAGCAGCAGCAGCAGCAGCAGCAGCAGCAGCAGCAGCAGCAGCAGCAGCAGCAGCAGCAGCAGCAGCAGCAGCAGCAGCAGCAGCAGCAGCAGCAGCAGCAGCAGCAGCAGCAGCAGCAGCAGCAGCAGCAGCAGCAGCAGCAGCAGCAGCAGCAGCAGCAGCAGCAGCAGCAGCAGCAGCAGCAGCAGCAGCAGCAGCAGCAGCAGCAGCAGCAGCAGCAGCAGCAGCAGCAGCAGCAGCAGCAGCAGCAGCAGCAGCAGCAGCAGCAGCAGCAGCAGCAGCAGCAGCAGCAGCAGCAGCAGCAGCAGCAGCAGCAGCAGCAGCAGCAGCAGCAGCAGCAGCAGCAGCAGCAGCAGCAGCAGCAGCAGCAGCAGCAGCAGCAGCAGCAGCAGCAGCAGCAGCAGCAGCAGCAGCAGCAGCAGCAGCAGCAGCAGCAGCAGCAGCAGCAGCAGCAGCAGCAGCAGCAGCAGCAGCAGCAGCAGCAGCAGCAGCAGCAGCAGCAGCAGCAGCAGCAGCAGCAGCAGCAGCAGCAGCAGCAGCAGCAGCAGCAGCAGCAGCAGCAGCAGCAGCAGCAGCAGCAGCAGCAGCAGCAGCAGCAGCAGCAGCAGCAGCAGCAGCAGCAGCAGCAGCAGCAGCAGCAGCAGCAGCAGCAGCAGCAGCAGCAGCAGCAGCAGCAGCAGCAGCAGCAGCAGCAGCAGCAGCAGCAGCAGCAGCAGCAGCAGCAGCAGCAGCAGCAGCAGCAGCAGCAGCAGCAGCAGCAGCAGCAGCAGCAGCAGCAGCAGCAGCAGCAGCAGCAGCAGCAGCAGCAGCAGCAGCAGCAGCAGCAGCAGCAGCAGCAGCAGCAGCAGCAGCAGCAGCAGCAGCAGCAGCAGCAGCAGCAGCAGCAGCAGCAGCAGCAGCAGCAGCAGCAGCAGCAGCAGCAGCAGCAGCAGCAGCAGCAGCAGCAGCAGCAGCAGCAGCAGCAGCAGCAGCAGCAGCAGCAGCAGCAGCAGCAGCAGCAGCAGCAGCAGCAGCAGCAGCAGCAGCAGCAGCAGCAGCAGCAGCAGCAGCAGCAGCAGCAGCAGCAGCAGCAGCAGCAGCAGCAGCAGCAGCAGCAGCAGCAGCAGCAGCAGCAGCAGCAGCAGCAGCAGCAGCAGCAGCAGCAGCAGCAGCAGCAGCAGCAGCAGCAGCAGCAGCAGCAGCAGCAGCAGCAGCAGCAGCAGCAGCAGCAGCAGCAGCAGCAGCAGCAGCAGCAGCAGCAGCAGCAGCAGCAGCAGCAGCAGCAGCAGCAGCAGCAGCAGCAGCAGCAGCAGCAGCAGCAGCAGCAGCAGCAGCAGCAGCAGCAGCAGCAGCAGCAGCAGCAGCAGCAGCAGCAGCAGCAGCAGCAGCAGCAGCAGCAGCAGCAGCAGCAGCAGCAGCAGCAGCAGCAGCAGCAGCAGCAGCAGCAGCAGCAGCAGCAGCAGCAGCAGCAGCAGCAGCAGCAGCAGCAGCAGCAGCAGCAGCAGCAGCAGCAGCAGCAGCAGCAGCAGCAGCAGCAGCAGCAGCAGCAGCAGCAGCAGCAGCAGCAGCAGCAGCAGCAGCAGCAGCAGCAGCAGCAGCAGCAGCAGCAGCAGCAGCAGCAGCAGCAGCAGCAGCAGCAGCAGCAGCAGCAGCAGCAGCAGCAGCAGCAGCAGCAGCAGCAGCAGCAGCAGCAGCAGCAGCAGCAGCAGCAGCAGCAGCAGCAGCAGCAGCAGCAGCAGCAGCAGCAGCAGCAGCAGCAGCAGCAGCAGCAGCAGCAGCAGCAGCAGCAGCAGCAGCAGCAGCAGCAGCAGCAGCAGCAGCAGCAGCAGCAGCAGCAGCAGCAGCAGCAGCAGCAGCAGCAGCAGCAGCAGCAGCAGCAGCAGCAGCAGCAGCAGCAGCAGCAGCAGCAGCAGCAGCAGCAGCAGCAGCAGCAGCAGCAGCAGCAGCAGCAGCAGCAGCAGCAGCAGCAGCAGCAGCAGCAGCAGCAGCAGCAGCAGCAGCAGCAGCAGCAGCAGCAGCAGCAGCAGCAGCAGCAGCAGCAGCAGCAGCAGCAGCAGCAGCAGCAGCAGCAGCAGCAGCAGCAGCAGCAGCAGCAGCAGCAGCAGCAGCAGCAGCAGCAGCAGCAGCAGCAGCAGCAGCAGCAGCAGCAGCAGCAGCAGCAGCAGCAGCAGCAGCAGCAGCAGCAGCAGCAGCAGCAGCAGCAGCAGCAGCAGCAGCAGCAGCAGCAGCAGCAGCAGCAGCAGCAGCAGCAGCAGCAGCAGCAGCAGCAGCAGCAGCAGCAGCAGCAGCAGCAGCAGCAGCAGCAGCAGCAGCAGCGGCGGCAGCGGCGGCGGCGGCGGCGGCGGCGGCGGCGGCGGCGGCGGCGGCGGCGGCGGCGGCGGCGGCGGCGGCGGCAGCGGCGGCGGCGGCGGCGGCGGCGGCAGCGGCAGCGGCAGCGGCAGCTGCAGCAAGCAGCAGCGGCAGCGGCAGCGGCAGCGGCAGCGGCAGCGACAACGACGACGACGACGACGACGACGACGACGACAACAACAACAACAACAACATCATAAACAACAACAGCAACAACAACAACAATGTTGGGCAAACGCCTCAGCCGGAGATCACTCCTTTTTGCTATCGCATAACCATCCTGCAATATACAGGAAACGGGAGTTCTATCCCTGTTTCTAAGGGGCTAGCTTTCTTTATCAGAAGGTGCCCCTTTAAAGCGTGCTTTGCTGCCTATAGAGTCACCATGCCAAAAAGCCAACCTCAGACCTAGAGTACAGGTATATCGTCATTATTTGCATGACGCGGGGGAAACGTCGAAACACACGCAGAAAATTGACACAAAAAATAAAAGTAACAAAAAGGAAGAGAATGGGTGGTTTGTAGTGAAGATTTATACAAACCTTAGCACCTTTTCTACCAAAATAAATTTGAGAGACTAAGCATGTTCTCCTATGTAAATAGCGTTTTATGTGGTTTTTATCGACATAGTTTGGTAGGATACATTGTTTCAATGTCAGGAAATAAAAAAACAATGTCGACGTATCCCAGCACATGTTATAGGAGTCGTTAAGTCTAGAATTTAGCGCAGTATAGACTGACCCGAAGACATCCTGAAAAATGGATTGAGATGTTAGAGAAATCTGGAGATTCAGTGTTAGGTGCATTCCTTCAAAAAACAAAAACAACAACAACATGTGTGGAATGAAGTAAACGGAGCACACTATTTTAGTCTAATTGGAATCCCACAATACATATTTGAAGCAAAGGAATACATGTCTGCCCATATCTGTCCATCCCGCAGTAATATATGTTCATAACAGAGTGTAACGCGCTAACTAACAGATTGTACATAATCCGGCAACCAGATTGGTTAGGGAACGAGCGAAAAAAAAATATAGTCGTCTACTTAAGCTTCCTTACCTACGGAAATGAGAATGTATTGCGCGTTCTGTGCCTGGCTCCGTTATGAACTCGTTCTGGGTTTATTTCTTTCGGACGTTGTCAACTTTACTTTTAGTTTATTTTCTTACTTTACTTCTTGTTAGTGCTTCTTTATGTTTGTTATGCTCGATTTTTATTTTTGTGATATCTTATTTTCTTTTTCTTCTTTTTTTATTTTGTATTTATTTTGATTACTTCTGCGCCCACGCGGCTACGTATACATGGCGGGCGATGGCACTACAAGCGTGCGGCTGCCTTTGACATTTCCTTCGTCCTCCTCAGGACCGTAGTGATTTTTTTTCCTCAACGCCCTCTCTCCTTCATACTCACACCCATTCCTTCTCCACCCATTGGCCTTCCTAGTACATTTAGGTCTTTAAATTTGACAAAATAGTTTTGCGAGGTACCAGGGGCAGCTCTCAATTTTGTCAAATCGCAAGGATTTTGGTTAGGACAGTGGGGTAAGGGGCCGAGCCCTCTTGGTGGAATAAGATTTGATTGAGCCCCTTTCAATAGCTAAGGGTTCCTCTGCATTGGAGCATATTGTAATTAAGAAATCTTTTCTCTGAAGCCCCAAACCCAGACTTGGATGTGCCGGAAGCTTTTGGTGTTTGCTCGGGCGTAAATCTCCAAATCGCCAGTACTATTCACAGCTTGCTTAGAGGAAGTATTCAGAGACTTGGAATGGGAGCAGTTAGGGATAAGAGTAGATGGAGAATACCTCAGTAATCTCCGATTTGCTGATGACATTGCCTTGCTAAGTAAGTCGGGGGGTGAACTGCAAATAATGATTGATGACCTAGATAGGAAAAGTAGAAAGGTAGGCTTGAAAATGAATATGCAGAAGACTAAGGTAATGTTCAACAGCCTCGGGAAGGAACAGCAGTTTATGTTAGGTAGCGAAGCACTGGAAGTAGTAGGCGAATATGTATACTTAGGACAGGTAGTGATCGCAGATCCGGACCATGAGAAGGAAATAACAAGAAAAATAAGATTGGGACGGAGCGCATTTGGCAAGCACTCGATGATTATGACTAGCAGCTTACCAGTATCGCTCAAGAGGAAAGTATACAACAGTTGCATCGTACCTGTACTCACCTATGGGGCTGAAACGCGGAGGCTAACCAAGAGGGTTCTACTTAAGTTGAGGACAACTCAGAAGGCTATGGAACGAAAAATGGTAGGGGTAACTTTAAGAGATGGGAAGCGTGCAGAGTGGGTCAGAGAAATAGCTCAAGTTACTGACATTCTAGTGGAAATGAAGAAGAAGAAGAAATGGGCATGGGCAGGACTTGTAGTGCGAAGAGAGGATAACCGATGGTCGCTTAGGGTAACAGACTGGATTCCAAGAGAAGGAAAGCGTAGCAGGGGGTGGCAGAAAGTTAGGTGGGCGCATGAGGTTAAGAATTTCGCAGGGGTCAAGTGGATGCAGCTAGCACAGAACCGGGTTAATTGGAGAAATATGGGAGAGGCCTTCGTCTAGCGGTGGGTATAGTCAGGCTGATGATGATGATGATGATGATGATGAAATCTCCAAAACATTCTTGTTTGGGCAGCTTGCCTACGTTTTGAAGGTTATGCATTGGCGGCCGATACCATTGTATCGGCTGCTTTACTAGGGATTTGCAGGCACTAGCGTTTTAAAGTGCGTTAAGCGCCTGTACATTCATCATCATCATCATCAGCATCAGCCTGACTATACCCACTGCAGGGCGAAGGCCTCTCCCATATTTCTCCACTTAACCAGGTTCTGTGCTAGCTGCATCCACTTGACCCCTGCGAACTTCTTAACCTCATCCGCCCACCTAACTTTCTGCCGCCCCCTTCTACGCTTTCCTTCCCTTGGAATCCAATTTGTTACCCTAAGCGACCATCGGTTATCCTCTCTTCGCCCTACATATCCTGCCCATGCCCATTTCTTCTTCTTAATGTCCACTAGAATGTCGGTAACTTGAGTTATTTCTCTGACCCACTCTGATAAGCTCCTGTACATTCAATGTGCTGCAAAGCTGTTATTTAATTTATACTGACCAATGCTTCCTGTAAAAGCATGACTTCGTGTTAAGGGGATGTGTTTGCAATGGCCGGTGAATTTATTCCTGTGCAATACGCCAGATACCTTATCGATCACAGTTTCATACTGCGGAATAGTGCTACGTCCTTCTGGGACAACCATGAACGCTTAACAAGGACATTGAAATTACACCGTATAGTACTTGGGCTCTGACTTCTGAGAAAAAATATGACGTGGCGTGTGATCAGTTTATGTTTGTGGGACTATATTCAGTTTGTGGAAGAGCCGTATGATGGAACGCTATGCCGAACCTCTACCATCACTGAAGTTTGTATTTGAGAGCAGTGCTCTTTGGGGCGGGGAGTATATGTTGCCCTGGTAGAGCCGTATTTTGATGCTTGTGTGTGCCTCCCAGACTAATGAAATTTGTAATGATGGGGAGTATGGCCGACTAGCATTATACAGCCCGGTGGTTTGAGGGATTAGCTGTCGTGTTCTTTTTTGGGAGCTTTTCTACTCGAATAAAAAAAAATAAAATCGAGAGCACTGCGGAATCTACACTGCAGAAATGCGAAAGCTTACGCGTTGCTGGTGCGTACTGTGCATTACGTACGTTTGCTCTCATTATCATTATCAACTATATGCACTGTCATTGTCATTGCTAATACCATCTTTGTCGTTATCACTATTTGCTGCGTCATTGTCATCGCTACTATCATCTTCAACGTTGACAAGGAGAATTATGATGTGCGCTTCACGATCCCGGGCGTGGCGCTGTTGGTTGAAGCGATCCGCTGGGGATCCAAGAGATGGAGGTTCTATTTCCGGTGGAAACACGATATATTTATTAATTTTTACCTGTCTTCCACGGGGTAGACTGGCAAATGATGTCACCAGGTGATGGCGCCACAATCTCGCGGTATGCCGCTAAATCTCGCGGAGAAGTGTGACACTTCACGTGGCTGGAGGGACAGGGTCATGACCGCGAGTATGAGCCATTAAAGGCTCTACCGCGTTAAGCTGGGGCATGAAAGGGGGATGAATCGCGCCCTGGTGTGGACATGATGCACTTAGTTTTCTTTTATTTCTGGTGAGGAAACATCCTGGCCCCGCCACTCATGAGGCTAGAAATGCTTTACCAGGAGAATCAGTTATGGACTCGTTCTCAGGAATTCGGCGTAGAGTAAGAGTTAGCGCTCTCTGCTGGGGCACGGAAGGGTGGTGGTTCCAGTCCTTGCGTCGAAACGATTCACTTACTTTTCTTTCTTTGTCGTGACGACATACATCCTGCCCAGAGCTCGTGGTGACGCATCGTATTGATACCACTCATCAGGCGAGGAATACTTTCGCAATAATAGGTCGACTGAAAACTTACGCTCCACCTGTAAGGGTATCACACGACAACGTTAGTAGCTCCCACCTTCTGCTACCGTTGCGGATCTCCTTTCGCTTATAAGCACCTATCTACTTACCTAGTTACTATTCCTTTAATTTGTGCCTCTGATAGCTCATACATACGTTTTAGATATAGGGAGCTAGTAAGAAGCCTGGGCAGTCCGCCTTGTCGTCATCGGCATCACACGACTCAGCACAGCATAGCTGCAGTGAATTGACCTCGAGTGACTTGTCATTTTCGACGGTCCACCAAGCACACGGGCACTCGTGCGCTGCCCCTACTTGCGTATAAGATGCCGCCAGATTCTCCGTTGACGCTGTGTCCGGACGATTGGGCGCGCTATGAAGAAAATACAAAGCAATGCGCAGCGTTGACCCATTCAGTCTAAGTGCGGACGAGTGCCCTATGAATTTGGACTTGTGGCCGCCCGTCGACATCGCGGACAATCGTGAATTTCCTGTTCTGAGAGTTAGTTTGGTGCTTTCCCAGATTGATGTCGATCTCGCGTCTGTTGGTTCGTGCGAGACATTAGCGACGGCTTCGCTGAGAGAGCTCATTCGCCTTGTCGCATTCGCGCAGGTGTATTCTTGGAATCCTGAAGAACGCGTAGTCGGCCTGCCCGGTTATTAAAGCCCACCACAGCACAGTTCACCCACCATTTGCGAGCACTATCAGGTATAGATATCACACCTCACTTTAACAGAGCCGCACAAATTTTTCTGTGTGGCTAGTTTCTGACTAGGTGTGCAATGGTCCCGAAGGGATCGATTCCCAACTCACCCTTTCATCTAAAAACAGCCTCTCGAGTTGGCAGTTCCTTGCTGTCTCGACATTGTTATGTCATCGCTTGACGCCACAAAGTCAGGGATCGGTGACGTCACCTACCAACTATTACCTGTTAGAGGCATGCCTCTAAATTTTCACTTACAATTCCAACGTTGATGCCAATAGTGTCGGCACCACATTACCTGGTGATTGGGGCCTTTAAAGCTGTCACGGTAAAATGTAAAAAGGAGCGTCCTGGGTTTACTTTTGACCGCACCTTTATTATGTACGCCTTTTAAAACATTTATTTGGCCAATGAATTGTTGCTCGTAACATCGTCGACGCTTTAAGGTTCGAAGGAGCCACTTTCCAAAAAAGAAAAAGAAAAAAATCTTGCTACTTATCAGAGTTTTAGAGCGCAGACCATAGGCTAGATGCACTGGGCAAGCTTAAGAGCGAAAATTAGAAGAAAAAACAAAAGCAACAAATATTAAGAATATATTTTGGCTTAGACAAATGATGTATCATTTTAATGTGTTCTGAATGCGTCGCAGACGAGTTCTTAGTCTTGACATCTACTTACAGCCCGTACAGCTGGTAATGCTCTTCGTCTACGAATTGTAAGCGCAGGATGAAGAAACGTGAATTAAATAAGGATGCATACCTTCATGTACACCTTCGTCTTGTCCTTCACATGTAAATATTCCCCTGAAATAATAGCTTGAAGACCTAGACTAAAATACGCGTTTGCCGTCCACAGCACCATCAAGCGTACCTAACCAATGTATTAGAAGCCGTTAAAACATTCCGCTCGATTCATTCGTTCCTCATATTTACAAGTCGTTATTATTTTATCATTAAAATCAAAAACCAAACAGGCACCTCTCTATTTTCGTGAACAAAATTCGAGAGTCGGAATTTATCCCGCGATTTTTATTTTATTTCTCAATGGAGCGCAGTATTTTATGGCTGCAGCACTCTTCGCCCACCGCACCCGTCGCCCACACACTTTGTTTCCAAGTCACCCTAACACAATAAAACTTTTCGTGCTTCCTTCATTTTCTTAAGATTGGAACGGCGCACCCTATGGCATATTTGTCATTATTTCATCAAGGATTGGCCACGAACTGTAATTGATCATTTTTTGTGCTAAACAGTCACCTCTGTTTGTTTTAATTGAAATGCAGTCTCACCGCTCATGTAACACGTCCTGAAATGGAGATCTCTGGGAAGTACAGCTGAACTGAAGTAAAATGAGCGAAACTGAACAATGAAGTTATTATACCATTCATACATTTTGTTATGTTAAAACTTATCATTTAAAAAGACTTGCGTAGTAGTTCTCTGCGTTTTTGGACATCACGATCCACCTTCGCGCTGTAAGCTGAGTTTATTAAGTACGTTACTGAGAAATCAGTACGAAAGGCACCGTAGATATTCAAGGGCCCTTACAGCGCACTTGAAATTTTAATCACAAGATTGGACTTTACCCATTGTGAATGCTGTGCTCGAAGACGGAGAGAGACAGAAAACAATGTGCAGAAGCAGCACTCAAGGTACCATTGAATGGACGTAGCCTCATTAAGTGCAGTCGTGAGAAAAAGTGGTATACAGCACGCAGCCAGTGGCGGAGTTCGAAAAAATTGCATCAAAACGCTACCTAGCGATAGAGAGACATGCATGTCGGCAAAATGGGGCACCGCCCCGATTGCCTCGATCCCAGATAGCTGTTGTTAGATGGCGTTGCAGTGCAGTTTAAGTGCAGGGATAAGAAGTACGGAGGATGTCAAAGTATGCAAAGGATTAAGACAAGGCTGTCCTCTATCACCGCTGCTGTTCATGCTTTATATTATAAACCTGGAACGGAGGATACAAGACAGTAACCTAGGTTTTAACCTGTCATGTAGATTAAGTGGAAGGCGGTAGAGCAGCGCTTCCCCGGTTTGATATATGCAGACGATATTGTGCTGCTAGCTGAGAGTCTGGAAGAATTGCAAACTCTAGTTAAGAATTGCGGAGATGAAGGGGACGCTCTAGACTTCAGTTTCAGGGCAGTTAAGTCGGGTCTGATAATTTTCAACGGCTCAACTGATCAGGGTCTTAAAATACAAGGCCATGAAATACTCAGAGTAGCAGAATATAAATATCTGGGGATATGGGTAAACGAAGGATTGACATGCATTGGAAAGCATGAGCAATCACTTAAGGCCAAAGGGCGAAGAAATGCCGGGATAATGAAGCATAGGGCATTGTGGGGATACAACAGGTATGAGGAGGGTATTTGGAAAGGAATTATGGTTCATGGACTTACTTTCGGAAATGCGGTTTTGTGTCTAAAATCAGAGGTACGGTCGACATTAGAAATAAATAAGAGAGCCGTTGGACGATTAGCACTAGGTGCCACCGGCAAAACCACAAGGAGATATGGGCCGGGCATCTTTCGAAGTACGGGAAGCTCAGAGTAAAATATTATATGAAGAACGCCCGAGGAAATTGGACAGTAACAGTTGGGCAGCTAAAGTATTTAAATACCTTTACTGAAAAAGCGTTGACTAACAGTGGCGGAAAAAAATTAGGAAACTAACTAGTAAGCATGCTAGTCACAAAGACGGGGAAATAAAGAGCATTAGGCAACAGGTGAAAAACACAGAATGTAAAAATTGAATAAATTCGATGGAAAAGAAACAGAGTGTTGTCGTGACGCTGGGGCTACGTCGACCCGGCCTTCACTTGGTAGCGTGCAGAGACTCGGGGTTGAAGTAGGATTGAATCTTCGAAGTTGGTGAAATATGTACAAGCAGGTTTAATGGCACTTTGGGAAAACTTATTTACAGGATTATTTACATGAAAAAGAAGGGTATATTTAACAAAATGGCAAGCGTAAAGAGTTCATAGCGAGAAGCGTCTGGATGAGCCGTTTACCCAGGGCTCAGAGCGACATTTCGTGCTCTGCAGCGTCCTTAAAACCCCCTATGTCCAGCCCCTCTCTGAAGATGCTGACCAACCAAATCCAGGGCACGCCCCTCAGGTATCGGCATCCAATCGAACACATCACTGCACTGATGGTCTGAAGCACTGACTGGTCCGGCATTCATTCGTTGGGCGTGATCACTTGTTGGCGGGAAAAGCTTGGGAACGGCGAGGAGAGGAGGTACATTTCTATTCTTCAGCAAAGAAACCACAGGCTGGTTCTGACAAGTGGTTTTACTTCTCAGAAACCCGAGTGCACGTGGCGCCGCATCCGCTCCCAGCATTGTCCGTTTTCGACAATTGCAAATCTTTCCTGCATTCCTGGGAAATCACTTAATGGCTGTATGCGTCATGCTCCTTTCTTGTCCTGCACGTCAGCGGACATGTCACTCTGTCGTCTCCTTTGGAAAGTAGGCATTCCTCACTGGACGATAGGGCTTATCGACTGGAAGGGTGAACAAAAGAAAGAAAGCACTTCCTGCATTTCCCGCAGGGGGACGTTTCTTGGTGTTTTTCCAGACGTTCTCTTGGCAGGGTCAATTTGGCATTTGCAGAGTGTCCACAAAGCAAAACAGGCTTACAAAACAGGATTCCTGGAAACAGGCTCACTTAGAGCCATTGGACCATCACCACATATTCACAGCACTTTTCCATGCCCACAGGCGAACAATAGAGCGCGCAAATGCGGATGCTTGGTCGTAACAGCCTCCTCCCCCGCCAGAAGAGTCTCGGAGGGCAGCAGTCCCAGCTGCTGCATGAAGAGACGACTTAATGGCCTGCACGTGAACGCTTGAAGCTCGCTGTTGCTTGTCGCGTTGTCTTGATTGTTGTAGGCCAAATTGCTCGAGCTGTCTGAAACTCAACCACATGTCGAAGCAAGCACTCGGCTCCCGTCTGAAGAGACCAGGTTAAAAGAAAACTGCCATTGTTGTTCGAGAAAAGCCCACTCTCAAGACGTTCAGGACCCACGTATTCCTAGAAAACCAAACGTGCTGCTTTACATAGCCACACATATACAAGCGCACGAAAAAAAAAAAAAAAAACCTGATTATCAATTTGGATACATGGTGAGGAACATCTCGGACCGCTTAGAAAGAGCGGCTAAGCGCGTCCGCATTCCCATTTAACTTCCCCTTTTTGTATCTTATTTCAAAATTGTACTGCTGTAAAATCAAGCTCCACCTAAGAAGGCGACTGTTCTTCGATGTCGCAGTTTGCAGCCAAGCTAGGGGACAATGGTCCGTCTCTACGGTGAATTTGGCCCCTCCAAGATAGCACTGCAATTTTTGAATGGCCCATACAATGCAAGCGCACTCTTTCTCTGACGCGCAATAAGCCCTCTCTCTAGAACTCAGTTTTCTGCTCAGGTAGAGCACCGGGTGCTCATTACCGTCGTCATCTCTCTGGCAGAGAACAGCACCTAACCCTCGATCACTGGCATCACACTGGACCGTGAATTCTCGGCCATAGTCTGGAGCTCGCAATACCGGACGGCTAATCAGCACAGCCTTCAGGTTTACGAAGGAGGCTTCCTTTTGTTCGTCCCAGACTACATTTGTCGGTTCTGTCTTGCGGAGAGCGTCGGTCAGAGGGCTAGCCAAAGCTGAATAGTTAGGGATGTAGTGATTGTAGTACCCAGTCAGACCTAGGAATGCTCGAATTTCCGTCTTCGTGCTCGGCCGCGGATAGTCTGCTACCGCAGAAATCTTAATCTCGCTGGGTTTCCTGAAACCTTGACCTACATTGTGACCCAAGTAGTCCACGGTCGCCCTTGCCAGGCAACATTTCTCGGCCTTTACGGTTAGTCCAGCTTGACGCAAAAGGCTCAGTACAGCTCTTAGATGTACCATATGGTCCGCCCATGAGTCGGAAAAAACCGCAATGTCGTCTAAATAAGGCACCGCGAATGTTTCACACCCCTTTAAAACCCTATCCATGAGTCGTGAAAAACAAAATGGAGCATTTTTGAGCCCGAAACTCATCATTGTTGGCTGGTAGCTGCCCGTCGGAGTGACGAAAGCCGCGTATCTGCTGGCGCGTTCAGTGAGCGGTACTTGCCAGTATCCTCGAGTAAGGTCCAGCGTAGTCACATATGCCGCTCTACTGACCTGTTCTACTCTCTCCTCAATATTCGGAATAGGATACACTTGATCCCTGGTGAGAGAATTTAGCTTTCGGTAGTCTACCACAGGCCTAGGGTCTTTACCTGGAGCTTCTACTAAGATCATAGTGGAAGCATAATCGCTTTCCGAGGGTTTTATTACTCCCAATTCCAGCATGCGAGTTACTTCCCTATCCAGAATTTCTCTTTGCCTTGGAGAGAATCGGTAGCACCTTGATCGCACTGGCACGTCTGAAGTCAGCTCAATATCGTGCTCAGTCAAATCAGTTCTGCCTGGCCTGTCTACGAAGCAGGCCTCAAACTCTGTTATTATCTCGCCCAGATCGGACAGCTGGGATTTCTTTAGTTCTCCTCTCTGCTCCGTCTTTTTGAGAAGCTCCTGAGCGTTGCTTCCTTTTCCGCTGAGGCAAATCAAGTTGTCCCCCATCTCCTCGGGAAGGTTTAACGTTAGATTTACCATGGTTTCCCTCTGCTCATAGGGCTTCATAAGATTGCAATGATAAATGCGCACTGCTTTCCGCCTATCGGGGATTTTCACTGCGTAGTTAGTGTCAGAAAGCTTTGCAACTACTTCAGCAGGTCCTTCCCACTGTACTTCGAGCTTATTCTTGGGATCATTGGCTTGCTCCATAGCTAAGTCCTCTCGGGTTCCACTTAAAAGTCTCGTGAGATTACTAGACACTGGCGGCAAGAGGTTACTTTCAAGAACGTCCTCATTCCGTGTCTTATCAAGCTCACTTTCAAGTTGACTTATTTGAGATGCCTCGCTCTCAAAGTTTTCTGACCCGCTATCTTCCACATAGACCACTGTTTTAACTGCCGTTTCTTCCGCTGTGGAATTTTCTGGTATGAGCAGTGTAGCTAGTTCTCGCGCCTTTGAACGTGTTAATGCTTGCACAACACTGTCTCCGAAAAGGATGCCCCTCTTTCGCAGTAGCATGTCCGATTTGTTGGAAAACAAATACGGATAGCACTTAGGCAGCTTTTCTGAAACGGCAGCCTCGGTTGTTAACTCGCCGAAAGGGCCCGCGATGACCACGTTCGCGATTGGCAAGCACACACTCTGTTCCTCCACTACCTGGCGGATCCACGCACACTGTCCTGTATAGTCGGAAGGCGACACATACGCCGGATGGACAACATCCATCGTTGCGGCCGAATCGCGCAGTACCTTGCAAGGCTTCCCGTTGACTACTAGGTCATGCAGGTAGGGTTCTAAAAGCTGCATATTTCCATCGCAGTCACTGACATACGAGAAAGCAATCGTTTCTTTCCGGCAGTTGACGGCAATGTGACCCTGCTCATTACACCTAAAGCATGTGAGCGGCTTCCTAGCCTCAAGCTTATTCTTTGTGTTCTGCGCGTTGGTCACTTCCCCACTTTTCTCACTGCCGTCCTTTCTAGGGCGTTTGCCTGAAGAAGCCTTCCTTTCTTCGTTTGCAAATCTAGCAAAGTGCCTTTTCTGACGGTTATTCACACTCGACTTGGGATTGCGGAGCCTATCCACTGCTGGGTTGCTGAATTGTCGGCGCGAAGCGTACTCCTCAAGGAGTTCGGCAGCTTCAGTTGCCGACTTAATGTCGCCTCGGTCCTGTAACCAATTTCTTTCTTTTTCTGGGAGGCAGCTATAAAACTGCTCCAAAAGAATTCGCTCGACTACAGCGTCCCTATCACTGTAGGAATCAGTGCTCTTTAGCCACTCGCCCAAATTAACTCTTAAATTGTACAGGAATTCAGGGTAACTCTCGTCCCTGGACTTAGTAGCATTCCGAAAACGTTGTCTGAACGCCTCGGCGCTAAGCCTATACTTTCTCAGAAGGCAAGCCTTGACCTTCTCGTAGTTGTCCGCGTCCTCCTTGCTAAGCCGCGCGACAACCTCCGCTGCCTCGCAGGGCAGAACCGTCAATAATCTCTGAGACCACGTGTCTCGCTGGAAGGACAGTTTTTCGCAGGTTCGCTCAAAGTTAACCAGATACAGACCGATATCCCCTGATATCACATATGGCTGCATGTACTTTGACATCTTGAAATCTGTCTCCTTGTTGAGAAGAGGTACCGCTAGCTGGGGACAATCGCCCGACCTCTTGCTCAACTCTAGTTCTAATTTCCGGAGCTCAATTTCTAGCTTCTGCCTTTTTGCTTCTCTCTCAATTTCACGCTTCTTTTCCTCTTTTTCCCTCTCAAGTTTACGCTCTTTCTGCTGTCTGAGCTGTTCCTCCTTTTTTTGTCCGATGAGGTTCCATGCTTCACTGAGCTCCTCATCATCGGCTCCCAAATCAGTGATTGCTTTTATAATCAAGGGTTTTCGTGCCAAACCACTTGTATCAATTCCCAATTCCTCACCCAACAGCAACAGGTCCGGTTTCTGCAGCTTTTGTAGGTCCATGATCGCTCCGAGTGTCGGCTACTTCCAAAACAACAGTGCAAACTACCAAACCTAAAGGCGTTTCAACACTTTTTACCAGTTCTAAAATCTAACCCTGTTCTAGAACCTGGTCCACATCAGAAGAAAAGCCAAGCACTCACCCACACATGCGATCGATGTTCCGAGCTGCTTTCTTGTTGGCCGATTGTTGCGCCTGCTTGTTACTTGAGATGCCACCTCCGATCACAAGATGTGGCTTGTAGATTCTGATCCACCTCGAATCACCAGATGTTGTAGCTTGTAGATCCAGATCCCACCTCCAGTCATCAGATGTTGTGGCTTGTAGATTCAGATCCCAACGCTGGTCACCAGTTGTCGTGACGCTGGGGCTACGTCGACCCGGCCTTCACTTGGTAGCGTGCAGAGACTCGGGGTTGAAGTAGGATTGAATCTTCGAAGTTGGTGAAATATGTACAAGCAGGTTTAATGGCACTTTGGGAAAACTTATTTACAGGATTATTTACATGAAAAAGAAGGGTATATTTAACAAAATGGCAAGCGTAAAGAGTTCATAGCGAGAAGCGTCTGGATGAGCCGTTTACCCAGGGCTCAGAGCGACATTTCGTGCTCTGCAGCGTCCTTAAAACCCCCTATGTCCAGCCCCTCTCTGAAGATGCTGACCAACCAAATCCAGGGCACGCCCCTCAGGTATCGGCATCCAATCGAACACATCACTGCACTGATGGTCTGAAGCACTGACTGGTCCGGCATTCATTCGTTGGGCGTGATCACTTGTTGGCGGGAAAAGCTTGGGAACGGCGAGGAGAGGAGGTACATTTCTATTCTTCAGCAAAGAAACCACAGGCTGGTTCTGACAAGTGGTTTTACTTCTCAGAAACCCGAGTGCACGTGGCGCCGCATCCGCTCCCAGCATTGTCCGTTTTCGACAATTGCAAATCTTTCCTGCATTCCTGGGAAATCACTTAATGGCTGTATGCGTCATGCTCCTTTCTTGTCCTGCACGTCAGCGGACATGTCACTCTGTCGTCTCCTTTGGAAAGTAGGCATTCCTCACTGGACGATAGGGCCTATCGACTGGAAGGGTGAACAAAAGAAAGAAAGCACTTCCTGCATTTCCCGCAGGGGGACGTTTCTTGGTGTTTTTCCAGACGTTCTCTTGGCAGGGTCAATTTGGCATTTGCAGAGTGTCCACAAAGCAAAACAGGCTTACAAAA
This sequence comes from Amblyomma maculatum, assembly GCF_055883805.1. Lineage (NCBI taxonomy): Eukaryota > Metazoa > Arthropoda > Arachnida > Ixodida > Ixodidae > Amblyomma > Amblyomma maculatum. The sequence goes on along the minus strand of NC_139345.1, from coordinate 60,288,362 downwards.
CAGGATTCCTGGAAACAGGCTCACTTAGAGCCATTGGACCATCACCACATATTCACAGCACTTTTCCATGCCCACAGGCGAACAATAGAGCGCGCAAATGCGGATGCTTGGTCGTAACAGTGTGTATACCAAAAGTGGAAAATGCAGATCAGGAAGGGAGATTCTTTGATAACTCAAGAGGCAGTGCCCTACTTTTTGAAGCTAGATCAGGGTGCCTTAGAACACGCAGCTACAAAAAGAAATTTAACAATGAAGGTGACGCATGTGGTGTATGTGGTAACTCCAGTGAAACAATTGACCATATTATACTCGAATAAAATGGTATCTATCCGCAAGTTGATGTAGGCGCAGTCACTGTTCCTGAAGCTTTGATGTTTAGAGATACTAGCGGCCGGGTGAATAAACCGGCGGTGTAAACTAGCAAAAAAACGACTGGAAGATTGGTGGCTTAAAAGCAGAGAAGTGACATAATGTTAGTAATGTAGAAACAAAAATTTAATAAATAGAATGATGGTTTAGTTAACCAATTTAAAACTATAATTAAGATATATGGAGAAAAATGAGCATGATAGCTACTGCTACCACCCCATTTCAAAGGGAACGCTCTTCCATCCATCCATCCATCCATCCATCCATCCATCCATCCATCCATCCATCCATCCATCCATCCATCCATCCATCCATCCATCCATCCATCCATCCATCCATCCATCCATCCATCCATCCATCCATCCATCCATCCATCCATCCATCCATCCATCCATCCATCCATCCATCCATCCATCCATCCATCCATCCATCCATCCATCCATCCATCCATCCATCCATCCATCCATCCATCCATCCATCCATCCATCCATCCATCCATCCATCCATCCATCCATCCATCCATCCATCCATCCATCCATCCATCCATCCATCCATCCATCCATCCATCCATCCATCCATCCATCCATCCATCCATCCATCCATCCATCCATCCATCCATCCATCCATCCATCCATCCATCCATCCATCCATCCATCCATCCATCCATCCATCCATCCATCCATCCATCCATCCATCCATCCATCCATCCATCCATCCATCCATCCATCCATCCATCCATCCATCCATCCATCCATCCATCCATCCATCCATCCACCCACCCACCCACCCACCCACCCACCCACCTTAGAGCTCCGCCACCAGCTGCGTGCTGTACACCACTTTTGCTCACGACCGTACGTTGCTGACCTTGAAGTGCGTAGACGAGCATGGCTGACGAACTTATGCTAGAAACGCCGTAAGTTTGCTGTATTACCACTTCTTTTAGTATAACAAATGCTAGAGCCTGCTAACTAAAATTTTTGTTGCCTTTACTGCCCGTATCTGGCGTCATGTCTTCTGCAGCCGAAAATTAGTATTAGGAGCAAATGTCACAGTAGAATAGCTGCAAAGCCTTCGATTGGACTGTTGAGGACAAGAGGTTTTCCAAAGATGCATGGCTTTTCAAAGATGGTACTACATAGCATATACATGCTGCCTGTGAATTTCACGGTCAAGGGGTAGACGGCGGCGGCGATGATTATAAAGTCTCGTGAGATGCCGGTGTGTTGAGTTCACGCTTTGACAAGTAATAAAAGGTCGAGTCGTGAAACAAGAAAGGTTTCAGTCTTGTTCTTTATACTTACTGAATCAGACCGCAGGTTTCCTGTTGAGATGTCGCTCTAAGCTATAGACGAAGTCGGGAGCTTATGTTAAGGCAAGGATACAAACGTGAGAATTAAGGGGCCCAAGTGGGCTGTCATTCTTTCGTATTTTTTCGTGCTGTAGATGCCAGAGAATAGCGCCAATGAAAGACATTCGTGCATTGAAATTTTCTTAACGCCAAGCGAAATATTTCGCGAATTTTATTACGGAGGAATATACAGGCAGTACGTTAGAGGTTACGCAATTGAGGCTGTGTCGATCTGCCAGCGGCACATTGTCCCGACGTGAGATAAAGACCATGAGGACTCTTTTACAATGTGCGCGCACATTTCTCTTTAAAGAATAATTACGGTGCTACTTGGAGCTTCGAAGAGCAAAGTAATCTTATAGGCCCTTCGACGTAGAAACAACAGCGTTTCTAAAAAGGCGGCCGAACAAAAGGAAAGCCAAGTGGAGTGCTCCGGGGTACCAGACTTGCCACAAACCACAGCTTATTATCACAGCTACGGTCTGCCCCGGCTTCGTTCGCACACTTGCCTGACGCCGAGCCGGGGTTGAGAGATCTCAGTTCGCCGGTGTGCTTCTCGAGGCACCCTCAAGTGGCCGAGGTTTGGGCAGGCCGCTAGCAACGTGACTGCGGTCGCAAAGGGAGGGCGCTCCTCGGCAATAAACGGCCGCATTGGTCCCGCCACTTGACGACTCTTTCGGGCATCTGCTCTTCAAATTGCCCCTTACCTGTTCGAGGCCGCTCGCTCTTCTTTCCGTGCAAGCACTTACATTTTCAGCTTTTTGTTGAGCTGTACTTACTGTCGCGGATTTCAGCTTTTCTTCCTGCCGTTTGCTCTCACTGCTGCGGTTTGCTATCACCGGATATCGCAGTGTCACTTCGTGCTTCTAATTTATTCTTTCTCTTTGTGTTTTTCGCACTAGTAGTAAAAATACGTCTAGCATTTATGCGCATTCCCACCTTAAGAATAAGCAGGAAGAAAAGGAATATTTACGCCATGGCTCGTTTCATCCACTCGAAGTTGTGAGACGAGATAACACGAACATACATGCAAAAAACACTCATCTAGGTTTTCCCGCTTCTACGCTTATTGAGCGGCAAGGATCAATGAGGATGCACTTGTGATATATTACTTAGGCGCCGGAACCTCCTTCTTTCGTACACGTTTGCTGTTTTTTTTTTTTCGTTATTTGCTCCCCAGACAGACAGGCAGGCAGGCCCAGGCACGAGATAACATGGTGGCCGACGCATCGAATTGATGACGGCGGACCCAACGCCGACAGCATAATGAAGTAACCCTCTCATCCCTCAATATACGAACCTAACTTTCTTCGTCTTGCCAAGGGAGAAAAGGAAAAAAGAAAGGATTTTGGGATGCCTCAGTCTGTTGCTTGCTTTTACTTCTTTTTTTTGGCCAAGACAGACTATCAGGACAACAAAGTTGCTCTCTGTAGCTCCGATGAGCGTGACGTACAGGACGACGGGGCTTAGCGCAGCACCACAGGGATACACAGCAATGCCGCAGAGAAGCGTCTGCATCTTCATACGGCGCGCACACCGCTGATAAGCGCGGGAGAGTGTCTAAGTGTAGGGAGAGTATGGCGAAAGGCTTCCGAGCGAAGGGCAGCGTCAATGGCGCGAAAGAGCGATGGACCGCGCTCTGGGATCAGAGTGAAGAAGGAGTTTGCGTGGGCGCTGGTATGACTGGACGGCCGCTGGAGCGACGGAGATGGATTGCCCCATCACTTGCAGGGAGAAACAAGCCATTGTTCGCCGGGAGTCCTCCCCCGTGAATGGGCTTCTCTTCGGGACGCGCTCAATGGGAGATCCCTGCTCGCTTTACTCTCCTTTGACCGTGACGATGAAAAGATTTCTGGAACAAAGTAAAAGAAAGAATATTCTTTTAATAAAAGCCAGCGGTTGCTTTCGCGGGGGCGGGGTAGGAAATTCGCAACCGGATTAAGCAGGAACTGTCGGCGAACAGAGCAGAGCGAGCAATAAGTACAGAAAAAGGAACAAGCCGAAAAGTCAGTAAACGAACGGTGAATGACCAAGGAATGTATAAAAAGAGATGATAGAATGTTCTGATCTAAAACTGCGGCAAAAATTAGAAGTAAGAACAGGCAAACACAGGTTAACGTCGCTGGGCACACGAGCTCCGCTTTGCACTATGTGGACACTGTGGGCGCGTACGTGCAGAAGCAAAAAGCTATGCCCAAACCCAGTTTTCGTTGCTGATCACGACAGCATGCTGCCAGGAAAATTGGTGTTTCATAAGAGAATAATTCAGTCAAAAAATTGAACAACGGACCGAAAAGAGGACCCATAAAACTATCACTTGCGCCTTATGTGCCCACTGTTCTGCCCGTTGTCAATGTTTATGATGAATTCTTCAGTTTTTATTTTCTGAGTTTTAATTGACATTGTAACGAAATTCGTGACTTAGCTTCGACGAGAAGCAGATAAAAAGGCGTCGTCACCATACGGCCTAGTTGTAACAGCGCTTTAGCCCCTGGGAGCTGGAGCTCGAATTATATTTGCCTCTCACTAGATAAAAATGAACGAATGTTTTTTGAAGATAACTGAAGAAAAGCGGACTGATGGATATAAGCCAGGTTTCACTGCTGTCTCCGTTAATGCTCTAAGCGTTTCTCGAGAGATAAGCACGGCACGAGAGTCGGACATCCAATGAGACTGTTGCAGATTCAGGCAAGAATCTGCAAACAATCACGGTGATTCGCAAACAATAGCGCTGAATCTGATTCGCGCTGGAATCAGCAAGCAAAAGGAAGGCGATGATTGGAAGCGGGAGCGCACGAGATATAGACTGAGCGCCATGTAGGCATATTGAGAATTGAGGGAACAGTCGGGTGTTAAATTCAGTGTTAGAGGCGTCCTGGTGTTCGCCTTGCTTCTATATTTGCGGTGCCGAAACCCAGGAAGGTAATGTGAGCTCCTCCAACAATTCTTTCTGGAGTTTGCGAAAGGAACGCCAATGATCCTCCAGGAAGATACCAGGAGCCCCGCCATCGAACCCCACCGGACAGAGAGAAGAGGACTTGAGGGAGACGCCATGGACCGCATCAAGAGGAAGCGCTTTATTCAGCGAGGATTTCAGACCCGGACCTGCCTTGAGGAAAGTAAACTACTCAAATCGAACGAGCGGACTATGATTGACTTAAAGCTCATTCATGCCAGACTAAAAACCTGCAACGACGGTCTGCGCGTGCTGAATGAGAAAATGCATGCTCTCAAAGTCGATGTTTGTGTAGAAGATGTCGTAGCTGTGCAGGAGTACGAGGAGACTACCACACGGACCATGAGGCTCCTCAGCCGCCACATCGAGGCCATTCAGGCGCCTGCTACACACATGCTTTGTTTCATGAAGACAAAAGTGGAGCTTCCTGCAGCAGCCACATCCTATAGGAAAGCAGCAGCAGGATCTGATGTCACAAAAAAGTGCAGCTCACGGCGGGAAAACAATGTTTGCGTTCAGAAGCCATTCTCTGGACAGGTAGAAAGCCGCAAGGTAAGTTTCAAAGGACTGACGCAGCGTAGTGAGAATTTATGTAACGGCACGAAAAAAGACTTTGAATCGTTCCAGACGACTTAAGCCACCCACCTTCTTCTAGCTGCAGTCCACAGAAGAACTTCAGAACCTGAATAGCTGTTCGCCGAATCATCTATGAACGGAACCGCCGATTCTCACACTGTGACTAATAAGACACAAGTCGAAAGTTCCACCGCGGTAATACCAATGCCTGACTTTGCTTCTCCCGCGTCAGCTCTAAAGGCCCAGTACACCAAAACATCGCGGAGAGTGATTGGGAAGAGTGACAATTCTAAGTGGGCCCAGACCGATGTCAGTAGTGACCGAGGAGCTGTTGCTGTACTGGGGGATCCACCTCTTCAAGAAGCGTATTACAATCTCGATCCTACCCAGAAGGAGCTCTCCAATAGTACAGAAAGAATCGAGGCAGTTCCACGCGTTGAATGGCGGGCAGACGCTTCTGTATTGTGTACAAGCATGATTGTTCTCGGACCGCCATCGGAAGACTTTGAAAGAGCGCAACATGTTGATCGTGTACCTGTTGTCATACCCTTGGAGTGAGCACCAAAAGAAATTCAGAAGCAAATAGAGAAAGACGGAAGTACCTTAAATGACTCTGTGCAAGACAAAGAAAGCCAGCACCAGACAGCCTCCCTCGAAGACTTAAGAAGTGGAACTTTTGAAAATAATGTGCGGAGGAAAGATGCCTCGACAATGATTCTAACAGACACGCCGACTTCTGCAGAGCTTGCGAAAGAGGCCGAGGTGGCAAACGAAAAGCTTTTCTCCAGGGGTTTCGCACAAATGAAAGAACGGGGTCGGGCAATCCCGAAAGCACTATTGGAGTGCGAAGGGGAGAGGAAGAAAGACAACGAACCATCGAATCGCCTAGAAAAGTGGTGGCGATAGTTTCACAAGCCCTGAAAGAAAGCACGGTCAGTGCGCAGAAAAAGAACACGGTGGAAACCCAGAGTGTTTTGGGAGTATTGTGTTGAGCCAGAGTGGGTGTGTGTGTGAGTTGTGTCAGCATTAACGTCAAGGATGTGCGTAGAAACTTCGAGATGCAGCGGTGAACTTCTAGCGTTGAATTCACCATTTTATGCTGGTGAACTAGGTGAAAGCCTATTATGCTTACAGTGAAGTTGGGCAAAGTCACAATAAGACCTTCGTGCCGGGGAGTATGGATCCAACCAGCAGATGCGTCCAAGTCCTGCACCCTGTCCGTGATGCGCCAGCTGTTCCACATTGACTATATCGCGCCCTACTCGACAGGAACCAGATGACTGAGAGCGAGCAGGAGCTTTGCGAGGTGACACTGTTTAAGCTTCGGGCTACCTTTCAGCTCAGGGCGCGGATCGTGTTACAGATTTAGGCAAGAATCTGGAAACAGAGCGGCGAGAAGAAGAAGACGAGGTTTAGGCGGGGGCGAAAGAGGTAAGAGACTGTGTGCCATGTTGGTACATTGAGAATCGTGTGGAGAGCCAGAGATTAAAGATTGAGGCGGCCTTGGTGTTTGCCCTTCTTCTATAGAGACCTAAAAATCAGTGTTATTGCTGCCGTATTGGCGGAAGAAATGAAATGAAACGGGAGGAGGTCGCGGAAGGAAAATATGCTCTTTGAGGCAACTAGAAATTTGGTACGTACAGGTGCGGACGTATGTAAGGCGATTCACGCTATTACGTTCAGAAAACAATCTTTCCTTATTTGACATAAAGTAGTGCACAGGCGTACACCACGAGGCTGCACGTACTACAGGTTTCAATTAGCAATGCACGAAGAACGTTAACAGAAGGCAGTATCGTACTCCTGTGCGGTGCGCGCTCACACGCGTAGACAATAGTGAGGAGGAAGGACGAAATGGCGTCTGCTCTTGGGGCTCATACTGTGCACCTTGTGCATGCAAGATATATGCCGCACCAATTGCCATAAGTACGCATTTTGTTGCAAATTACATTCAGAAAACGCTCTGGCATTGTTGTCTCCTTGCGAAAAAAATCTGCATTCAACGAGGCACAAGGCACGGGTTTACTTATAGAGTGCGAATAACCGTCAGTAACAAAACAGTGGACGCGCGGAATGGAACTTGTGCCATCTTCGCCCATTACACCTGGCTAGCGCTAGTGACTGCAGCAAAGAAAGCGATTTCTTTGACTTCCCATGCTTGAGAAATGCCTCTTCAAAGAGGCTCAATTGCGTGGGAAATTTAATACAGCACTTACTATTTCCTGGGATGTCGACCTTGTACTTTACATGTATGTTCACTTATGGGCCCGCTATTGTAACACACATCGCGCTCTTGGTCGCGGGCGCATACGTCCTCATGTGACGCAAATCAATATTCTGGGCATCTTGAGCGAATGTGCTAAGCTTCCTGGACAGCATCGAGGGTTGGAAAGGCAGCGACAAGTAAGGTGTAAGCCCATGAAAATATTCATTCGACGTCTGGTGCTTCTAGGGGGTGTCGACTCCTAGCTGTCTGCATCGAGATTGAAGGGTGGTGAGCCGGCGCGCTACATGAGGCAGTTCGGGCGAATTTTTCGAAGTGGAGCAGGTGTGTGCTGGGCCAGGCAATGGGACCGGAGAGTGCGCGCCCCAGACGCTTTTTATTCGCATTCGACAGAGAGTGCGCGGCTTCGATGTCGAAACGGGGTAATCACCGCATGAGAGGCCATTGGCCGACAGACGGAGGCGTCGGCCTGTAGCGTAGAAGCAGCGTTTCCAGATGCATCTTTCCCATAAATCTCACAATATTTCTGGCCTAAGTTTTTCTTGATGCATCGCCTTTGTCCACACCCGTCGTCACTTAGGTGCCGCTATTAGATTTCCTTTTTTCCTCCGGCGAGTTTGTTGTTGTTTTGTTATTTTTTTAGGCCATCAGCTATCTTCACAAGCGTGCCGTTTTCCTTTTTTTTTTTTTTTTTTTCAGGAGTACTTTATCTTAAACGAAGAAAGGATCATTGCACGTGAAGGTGAACTTAAAATCTTAAAAACGAAAAGGCCTCTGTCAACAGACGTTTGGCCACTGGGTTTACTGTTGGTTCCTTATCGAACACGTAAGACATTTATGATGCCATCAGATGCAAAGAAAACTCCCCTACGAGCAATGTCGAAGTGTTGGTGCTTCACGTGTGTTGGAGTGACCTACTGCAGTGTCTAACAGTAATATGAAGCTTTTAAGAGCTGTTGCACAATGATTACTTTGCTGTATAGATGGAATATGTTTTTCATGAGGTCAAACCTATAACACCTTCTTCAAGGTGATTAAGTATTCAGGTTCTTATACCGCGTGCTTTTTAAAACTGTTTACAGGTCGTTATTTTAAACCCTGTGATAGATACGTCAGCGCGGTGTGTGCAGGTTGATTGTGCAAGTGCTTTGTGAAGAGTGCTCCCATATTGGTGCAAGAGTATTGAGGGGATCGCAACAGCGTCTGACGGTTTATGGATAGTACAACTTCTCAGCATCAGGGGCCCACCTGAAATAAATTAGGAGAAAGCAAAGATAAATTTTCTTCTTGGAAGAAACCTTCCATAGTCCCAAAACCTCCCCCCCCCCCCTCCCCCTCTCGACTGCACCTTTTGTGCACTTTTGTATTTCACCTTTCTTCTAGGATTCAATTTCTTTTTTTGCTGTTACATAGTAGAAAATGCACGGATTTCAACTCTTCTACTCTTCATCGAGGGCACCTGCGCGCTTGCTGTTCTGGGCGTACGCGGAAGAAGACGCAGTGTAAGCGCTCTTCGCAATGACAGCCCAGGCAGGGATGCCGGAGGTCTTTCTGGTGAAACTGCTCATGGACGAACAGAAGCTGAAGTCTGTGGACGCGAGTGCAAAAAAAATAAATAAATAAAAAAGGCAGGATCTCTTATGCGAGGAGCGCAGCTGGGAGCGCCATCTACCCGCCAGTGTCGTTGCGCTCAGCTATTCTGCGACGGGGTTCGGGTGCGTAATGGGATAGAGAGTCTGCTTTCGCTGCACCCTCGGAGAAAAAAAAAATACAGAAGCAAGAGTGGAGCGGAAGGGAAGGGAGCAGGGAGGGTGCGAAAGAGACACTTGAAGCAGAACTTAAGATATGCTGTACCCTTTTCTGCCCAGCCAGCCAACCACCCCTCTGAATGCCTACTAGGCTTGTCAGTTCTGTGCGCTAAGTCCACCCCCTTCCCTCTCCCTAGTTTTTACAAGTTTCTCCCTGTATGCATGTATATATTTTGTGAATTTCCAAGTGGAAACATCGCTGTCATTCACTGTCGACGCTCATGCAAGCAGCGGGCGCTATTCTGGAGCGGGGCCTTGGATGTGCCCCGTGTTCTCCCTTTTTCATCCCGACCTTTTCTTCAGGCGTCGGTTCCCAGCTGCCCGATATCTTCCCGAAGAAACGTAGCCTTTCTACCATCGGCGGCAGCGATCCTTCGCTAACAACTCTCGCTTGGGCGCGCCACCGGTGCGAGCAACGATGTCGTTTCTCTGATCGGGATGTGCCTCGCACAATGGAAACGCTTTGCACGGCTGCTTCCCTGAGGCGGCACTCGCTTGCTGCCCATATGGCAGTACGCTTCCCGCCGCAGCCACGGAGGAAGGGCAAAATGGTCGAGAGATCTGATCGCAGCTTAGCATCAGTTGTACCCTTCATACGAGTTTTTTTTGTGTGCTTATTCTCCAACTCGAAGAAGATTTCGACAAGCACGGCTGTTAGGTCTCAAAGGACCTCTTCTGTTCAGATGGATAGCCCGAAGTAAAATCTGTACTGAGCAGGCAGACTGCCATCAAAATCTGGATGCAGTCCTCCAGGTTAGACGATGAAAGTGAGCCTCTGTACTATCGAAGCTTTTTCTCATTGTACGCGTAATGTAGCGGGAGGAACATATCATGGGGATCAGTCTGTTTATGTCTCTGCTCATTAAACTGGAGTTGAGCTTAACCCTTAAATAAAGGAGACGGCTTTCGTAACAATCGATGCAGCTGCTACGTTATCCTCTATTAATATAAAGCAACCTGCATAAAAGGAACCCATCCTCATATATTGCTTGGGCGCAGGAGCACACCGTCGTTCCCTCCTCGACATCAGTATATAGGCCAACTTCTTCCCGTTCACTTAACATTCCCCCTTTTCCCCCTAACAACTCCCATTATTCTTTTAGCAATAACCAATGCTATAATGAATTTCTGTTGATATATTATTTATATTTAGCAAATTCATGAGCGAAACTCGTGGGATGTGTTTAAGGATTGCGACGTGCTTTTAAAAATAGGGAATACGCGTTGTCTTGTATTCTTGGAAGGAATTAACCGAATCTTTTCCTACAGAAAACTATTCTGTCGTTCTACATGCATTTTAATACAGCTTATTCGTTAAGGAGCTCGTTATCAGGAAATCTCAGCATTATTGCAGCTCAAAGACGTTAAAGTCAGTTTGCGTACTTAACCAAATGCGAAGTAGATGCGGTCGCATTGCTTCTTCAGGTTAAGTTAAACTGAAAGAGTCCGTTTAATCCATTGGCAACGTTGACGAGAACCCGGCTCAACAGCCTCCTTCGCTTCCCTTAATGCCATGTGTGAGAGGCAGGGTGCTGTGGCTCATGGCATGCTGGCGGATCAGCGGCAAGTATGCTTGCTGGGGCGAGCGGGAAGCTAGGCATGGTCTAGGCTACGCACCAGGAGAATAGGGCATAACAAGCACTGCAGCAGCAGGAATACGTCAGCAGGGAGCCCAACTCTGAGTTGAGGTTTGGTAGGCAGAGTAGAATAACGGGAAGCCGGGAGGCCAAATGAAGTTTATTCTAGCAACAGCATCATCATTATACCTATAACCTACTAAACTCAGCTTACCAACCCTAGCGAAAAAACCATATGAGTCGCAGTAACCTGATACAGATCTCTCATGCTAAACTCATACTAAACTCGTACAAACCTCATATCATCTCATACAAATATCATTCAACTTATGAGAAATATATGAGATTGTACGAGATTTGTATGAGTTTAGTTTGAGAAATCTGCGTGAGGTTATTGTGACTCATATCGTTTTTTCGCTAGGGAAGGCCCGTAAGTGTACCTCTGATTTCGCCCATAAAGGAGCGCTCAGTAGAAATGTTCAGGCCTTATGTAGAATTCGCGCCCCCCCCCCCTCCCCCCCCCGGAATTAAGACATTAGGCCGAAAAGCGCTGCAGTGAAAGCTACAAGTGTAGAGAGCGCATTATGGAACGCAGGTTTGGGGAGGAGAGTGGATGGAAAATGGCTTCCGGCTTTTAAAATTGAAAGCACGACCAGATGACTTCCGGCCTTACCAAGCCCGAAGAGAAATTGGGCTTTCTCCTTATTCCTGATCAAATTAGGAGCCTATACGCAGAGTACGTAGTGTGCATAATGAAAGAAGCGGGATCAAGAGGGGAGGCGGGAGATTGCTTATTGCATTACACGCTCCACTTCCTTCGGATAGAGGTTCGAGGAGTTAAGAGTGAATTTTAAGAGACCCTCGGCTGCGCTACGCCTAAGTCGGCGTCTGGACGGCACAAAAGCGAAGTAAATGAGAAAGATGCAGACATAGAGGTTGGTAGTTGCCGCCCAGTGGCAAGGCGCACCTTTTTGCTTTCTGTAGTTTGCTTAAACGGCTCAGTCACCGAGATAATTGAGCCTGGTACAAATCACGGCAGAGCGAGGGATGTTTCTTTTTGTTCTTTCCAAGCACTTTTTTTTGATCACTGCTGTCCTGCAAGATATTAGTAATACTCGAGGAAGGTAACATGCTAGCAAAGCACGGGGAGCAGGCGAAACACAGAAGAAAGGGGTTTTCTTTGCAAATTTGCATCGTTGCGAGTAGGAGGTATTCTGTCTGCTCGCCTTCACATGCTGTTTTCTTAAACGTATATATATATATATATATATATATATATATATATATATATATATATATATATATATATATATATATATATATATATATATATATATATATATATATATATATATATATATATATATATATATATATATATATATATATAGCCCGTAGAAGCGACTTATTTAAGTGTGATTAATATATAATATAGTGGAAGGCTCTGGTAAGCTGTGTCCTAATTAATATTACTTTTATGCTTACTGAAATGCAAAGTTATCTCAAAACAAGTATGTACTGATTCTGCATAACCAGTAGGGGTGATCAGGCTTCTATATTAATTATCCACGCCCTAAAAGTCCAGGAAAATGCACAGTTCCGCACGTATGCGTAGGTAATCTTGAAATAAAAATCCATAAATGAAACCCGCACGCGGATTCATGTGTTTTTTTATGTCAAAAATATAAACGCATATGTACTGACGTAGACAGCCTGTGGCATTTACTCTAACTGTCTAGGAAAACAAAAGTAGCAATAAAGAGAACCTGCAGCGTTTCTACTCATTTTGGCTGCCCTTTCTGCTTGCGAGCAACATCTGGGTTTCTCAACAGAACCCAGATTACGATGGGGTGAGCAGCGATAATTTTCTTCGCAAAGAAAAAAAAAAACTTCTGCAAAAGTTGGAAACCGTCCACTGACAGGATGCGGGTAAGTAAATCATGAGTTTACGATCATTACTGCCATTTGCTTAACAGTGAATTGGTTGCATATTACTTAAAATTGTTTTGTTGATACTGTAGCACCTTGCGCACTACGTCGGGTACAGTCCGTGCAAATGCTAATAGTTATGCTTCCGAAAACAACATCAAACGCTTCCTCTTGCGTCGTTTTCACTTCTGCAGTTTTCAATGCCAACCAGGCCAGCCCAGACAGCTATTAAAACAAACCTCACTGCATTAGAGAAATGACATTCCATAAGCACTTCTCGGGTCAAAACCAGCGAGTAAATGAAAGGAGACAAAAATGATTCCTTTTCAGTCAGTGTGTTGTATGATGAATGTACGCTGAGACTAGTTTGCCGCAAGTGGAAGTCCTTAGTGCATCCCAGTACTCATACGCTTACACTTGGCGCCTTTAGGCAGGAGGAAAATGAGCTCTCCGGCTCTCCATTGGCGAGTGCATTCAATGACTTGCTTATACAGCAAACGCAACGCAGTGAACTCGATGGCGGTACCAATAGAATACCAACAGAGCTGCATTTTTACCCCTACTGAACCAGCTGAAGTGTTTTCTTACATAAATAACGTGAAGAGTAGCAAACCGCAGGACGTAAATGTCATGCAAATTTTACCACTGAAATATGTTCTTGATATACTGTGCCCGATCATCACTTTTAGTTATAGATTCTGTCTACTGCCATGTTCCCCACGGAAATGCAGATTTCTTGAAAAAATCCCATATTTAAAGAAATGTGACAAGAACTTATTCACTAAAGGCTTCCACACTACCTGTGTTTCCTGAAGCCATGGAGAAAATAATACATTGCAAGCTAACTTCTTATTTTGACAACAATCGCTTATTGCTTGATTTTCAACATGAACTTAAGAGAAAAAATATCCATGAAAACGTCCCTTAAAGCCCAAAAAGACATCATAATTATAGCTTTCAACGAAAATAAACTCACAATGAGCATTCCCATCGATTTCACTAGGCGTTTGCCTTCATTAATCATGATATTCTTCTTTTTAAGCTACACAGGTATGGTGTCCGTGCCTTAGCGCTGACTTTATTACATTCTTACCTATCTCACAGAATCCTGTATGTAGATATAAACACAGAAACTTCTGCCCTCCACATAACATCTGGAGTGCCCCAAGGAAGCATTCTTGGCCCATCACGCTTTTGATTATATATAGATGATATCATCTACTCTACGAGTAACGCTCAAGTGGCTTCCTTTGCGAATGACACAACCTTCTGTGTCACAGGTATTTTCAAGGGTGGCACTGAGGGAGGAACAAGTGACGCACTAAGTCAACTGCACTCATGGGCAGAAGCAAATGGTCTGCGTATAAATTCGATAGAAACAAAAATTACGTTATGCCATCGTAAGGGAAACAGACTACTTATCAAAGTAGTCTGTAATAGCCAAATAATAGAGCTTGTGGCGTCTTTAAAAACGGTCGGAGTCATATTTTCCAATAATTTAAACTTGGAATACACGAAAAGAACAAATTAGTTCGAAAGTGCCCTCCTTCCTTGATGTACTTGTTCATTTTAGAAATATTTTTTCGGCAAGGGTAAACGTGTTTATCTATAACGCGTTAGTACAGTCCCATGTCCAATAGTAGAGCATAGTTTGGAGCACAGAAGGAATAAAAAATCTTCCAAAATTACATTTGCTACGGAAAACACAAAAACAAAAAACTGTTCGATCCACAGCGAATATGCCTTAATTTCGTGTTCCCTGCAATATATATCTTTGTAAAGTATGATATTGTCACGTGGTGGTGGCAAAGGCGATGACAACAAATAAATCCGGGAATGCACTAAAGACGCTCTTTATAGGGCGTACTTGCGCCCGCAACGAAATAAGTGATTCGGCGGCGGCGATAAGAGCAAGCGTGCTTGGCGGTCGTCGAATCGCGAATAACCGTTGCACCCGTCAACGCTCACTTTAAAGTAGGCACTGGAACATCTAGACAGACCGGCCAACAGATACGGGAAAACGTCTAAACAATACGAAAACAGCTGTGCTCGCTGGCGATCATTCGTGACTAATCTCGGCGCACCCCGCGCTACAAAGAAAGTTGAGCATGAAGAAACAAGAGCGCAAGATCAGTTCGTTCCAGCAATTACTGTGATCAGGCCGCAAGCTGGTGGTTGTTGAAAATAAAGGTTCGCAGCAATATTCTTCCAATCTTCGCACTCTTTTTTTTTTACAGGCTCATATAATATTATAAATACAATTCATAACTCCGCGATAGTTCTTTCATTTTATTAGAAAAACTTTCAGCTTTCGTGACACTTGACACAGAGACACCTGAATCACCCCAGCACCAAGACACTTTGAATCAGTCCTTAAGTTACAATCTTCCCCCCTTGCTAAACAAATTAAGCCGCGACATTTTGATACAGTCGTAATTCAACACACAGGGTCGGTGATTATTGTCGGGACCCATTTTTGTCTCGTAAAGAAAAGAAAACTTTAAACGACATATATAAAATTTTGTCTAGATTATTTTGTGATAATAACACTGCGTATTTTAAACAGATTCATAAATTCGTTTTCTTTCATATAATTTTTTTTCTGATTTTCCTTTTTGTTCTCGTCGTTGTCTTCATGATGTTTTTC
>NC_139345.1:60242925-60267925 GCF_055883805.1 Amblyomma maculatum | reverse complement strand
ACATAAAGGGAGAGGCCCGAGCTAGCAGCTCCTGAGAAACGTAACGTCAGGCAGCCCTAGTTTCAATCAGTTTGCGGCCATATTGGCTTTCATATATCACTTATCAGCGCTATGCTCGTGATGTTTCGCTCACAGCACCGGTGCTGGTGACGACGCCGACAACGCCGACGCCGGATTTTCTGAATAAAAGTTTTTTAACGCTATTGCGTTAATAATTACGAGGGCCTTTAGCGACTAAAGTTGTGAAAAGCGAAAGCCCGACTGCCGCATTCTGCTACGCAACTGGCACTAATTAATAATTATATAATAACTAACGAATAATTAAGTAGGCAATAATTTACTTGCTAACGCAATAAATTATTCAATAATCAGTTAATTAATACATTACTTAATTGGCCACCATTTGGTAATTAATTCATTAATTAGTAACTGATTATTTACTGACATATGGACATATAAGGCCCGTATTAGCGCATACCGTGGTGGTGCTCTGTGATATGTCGAGACCTCTATGACGTCGCCCCGCCTCGGCCAATCAGAACGCTGCAAAAGCTGGACAAATTTTGTCCACGACAGCGTGAGCCATTAAAGGCTTTGGCCTTAAAAATGGAGCAAAAAAAAAATTCCTTTTCCTTCCGTCGTGTGTCCCAGAGTAAACAAGTGGGCGCGTCCCACGCACAGCCCACCGCTCGAGAACGTTCATTGAAGAGAACGCCTGAATGAAACCAGACTCGCTCATACGCCCACTCAGGCCACAGCCGACGGAGTGCCCACTCTTTGACTAACTGGCCACTGATTGAAGGCCGCCGCCGGAAGGCGCATATAAAGAGTGTTTGTCTTTTGGATCAAAGCTTCAGCTCGGGAAAAACCAGTTTATGTTTACTCCGCGTAAAGACGCGGCGCGATCTAGACAGGGGCGGTTGATCAAACCAAACACGATGTAAGTTGACCATTGCCCGCTGACTCACGCATTTCTATTTTGTTTCTCTGATTTCTGCATGTTTTCGTTGCGTCGCTTCAAATCAGTGTGCGTGGATCTCCTTTCCGAAGCAGTATCGGTTCAGAGCACACGAGGCAACGAACCGAGCTCTGACTTGGCCTGGATAGTGCGTTGTGAAGCGGCTTAACGGGCCAAGCAGAAATACGGCACATTCTGAAGAGATGCGGTGCATTCGGAACTCGGCGCGGGCTGGTTACTGGAAACGTCGCGTGCGCCTAACTAACCGTATGCCGTTCGCTGCGTGGCCCTCCACTCTAGTCGAAGGACAGGCTCGTCACGCAAGCGCAAATCGCATTCCCATCGAGCACATCGCAGCAAACATGCGTGTTCTCAGTGCTTATCATTCGTACTTTTTCTCCCCTTTACTCCCTCTCTGTTGGGATAACTGCACGAAGGGGATGCAAATAGCAGGCCTTTCCTGCAAGAATATATGCAGGTACTGCATAAATGAAGCGCTGAAGCCGACTGCCAATCAGAAGGACAGTTTGCATAAGCAGTTAGATGCCACGTAAAATTTCACAATACATGAACATTGTTATACGATACAGCGTACTATGACGCCAAGTGGAAGTCGAGAAATTAACTTTAGCGACGAGGGAGAGGTGAAATGAAAAGAGACGGAAATGAATGACAGCGCAATCCGAGTAGATACGTAGGCATACAAGACATGCACGTGGTGGAAGATGCATAGCAAAAACGAGCAGCCCCACAACCGGCAAATATTTCTTGGAGCAGTGTGCTGAAACCGGGAAGTGAGCTCTGAATTTACGCAGATCATCTGAGTAAGTTTGTTCGCTGAATGGCGTGTGACGGAGCAGACCGGGTTACCACTGGACGCTATCGACTTGACTCGCTATCTTTCTCGTGCTCCCAGAGTGAGTTTTGAAGGCTGGATCGCCTACAGAGTGATTTTTTTTTTACTATGGGGGGGAGGGGGGTACGACGCGGAAGCTGGATGCACATCATATAGGGAACTGCTTTCAAGCTTGCTTGCCTGTCCGTCACGCTGATATTGATGATTGCGAACGCACACGAAGCTGACCGTAGTGTGTGTATGATGTCTTCACCAATGATTGCGAATTTCGAAGGACTTTTTTTGTTCCTACTGCGCCAATGAAACGACACCTGGTTCGTTAGGACGGCAGCTCCTTGTACAAACTGATCCCGCTCTACTAATTGAAGACTAAAGGATAACCATGGGCATATCTTCAGTATTGCTCATTGAACCTCACTCACTCACTCACTCACTCACTCACTCACTCACTCACTCACTCACTCACTCACTCACTCACTCACTCACTCACTCACTCACTCACTCACTCACTCACTCACTCACTCACTCACTCACTCACTCACTCACTCACTCACTCACTCACTCACTCACTCACTCACTCACTCACTCACTCACTCACTCACTCACTCACTCACTCACTCACTCACTCGCTTTCACCTTACTTAAATGCTTAACAATAACATGCATTTCCGCAGTTTTCAGGGCATGCACTCTGACTTCACGCGTTCTTGCCTTCGTACCGAGTGCACTGTCACGCCATGGTCACTCGCCACTTGACGAAGTACGCTTGGTTGTCTCATATCTATCGGACCTTATGAGTCGTCCATATAATTCTTTTAACTGTTTACTACCATTCCCTACAGTAGGACATGGCTTAGATGCAAATGAAGTAATTAAGTTATCGACAGGTAAAGTGTTTGTGGGCTGTGCAAGCACCGGTGTGGATGGGGTGCACAACGACTGTTTGTGTAACGCGTCGCGAATTTCTCTCGGGCCATCAACGCGTCGTTTGATGGGCCTAGTAGACGGTAAAGCCTTGAGCGCCGACCTGCGGTGCCTTAATTGTCGCGATAAGGTCGCTCAACGACCTGTCGGCCGCTGCCTCCTAATGAGTCTCTTGCGTTCCGCAAAGTGGACCATGGCGGCTTCTCGGAAGCAGCCTGCGTATAGCGCTTCAGAGTTGCATGCAAAGCGTCCGGCCTTGATCGGCTTGGTCAGAGATTAGAAAACACTGTCAGAATCCTGGCTGTCTGGCGGAGGGGCCCCAACGTCATTTACGCGGGATTCCGTGCACTCTCGGGCAATTTCGTCGAAACTTGGGTTCTTTGAAATAGTTTTTTTTATTAGTTCTAACGACTGATTTAGCAGGACTCTCCACAATTATATGAAGCCACGAGTCATTTGTCGCCCGTATCCAAACTACCATCTCGTACAGTGCAATCATAAGGCGAGATATTTTAATGGCTCATCGTTGTTCCTTCTGTTGGCAAAACCTGGACACTAACTGTCAATGTTTGGTGCTAGAAAGACGTGCAATTTACATTGGATACTTCAGCAAGTTGCACTCAAACCTGTCGACCTCCCAATTATTACCCCTGTTTCCCCGCTCCCAGATAACCTCAGAGTAGCCCCTACCCCCCCCCCCCCCCCAAAAAAAAAAAAGAAAAAAAAAAAACAAGTTCCACTCGTTACTAACCCAGGCAGATGTTCCGATCGTGTTTCCAATCTTGTTCCCCCTACTGATTCCACGATCGTCTATACAGATGCATCACGAACTAACTTCAGAGCGGCTGCTTACTCAATTAAGAGCTGTCGCGAGGTAGCGACAAATACCCGCGGTCCTTACATAGATCCTCATTTTACAGCGACTCTCTAGACCCTGTAAATAGTTGCCAGTAATCAAGACCTCGCACAAGCAACCCCCCCCCCCCCCCCCTAACTGTCCAGGATATGCCATATTTTAGAGACTATAGAGGCTATAGAGGCTATACGTGCCATTTATACGGGTCGTATTCCTGAAGAACTGCAGGATCATTTACACAGAGTTCTCACAAAACTATGTCCAGACACTGTCTACCTCATTGTATGGAATACCAGACAATGAGATATTGCATCGCCTCGCCCGCGAACTTCAGCACCGGGCGCCTGGAATTCCCTGGCCTTATCCATCTACGCGCGGGACTCTTCACACACACACACACACACACACGCGCACACACACACACACACACACACACACACACACACACACACACACACACACACACACACACACACACACACACACACACACACACACACACACACACACACACACACACACACACACACACACACACACACACACACACACACACACACACACACACACACACACACACACACACACACACACACACACACACACACACACACACACACAGCACACACACACGCACACGCACACGCACACGCACACGCACACGCACACGCACACACGCACACGCACACACGCACACGCACACACACACGCACACGCACACGCACACGCACACGCACACGCACACACGCACACGCACACACGCACACGCACACACGCGCACACACGCACACGCACACGCACACACACACGCACACGCACACGCACACACACACGCACACACGCGCACACGCGCACACGCGCACACGCGCGCACACACACACACACACACACACACACACACACACACACACACACACACACACACACACACACACACACACACACACACACACACACACACACACACACACACACACACACACACACACACACACACACACACACACACACACACACACACACACACACACACACACACACACACACACACACACACACACACACACACACACACACACACACACACACACACACACACACACACACACACACACACACACACACACACACACACACACACACACACACACACACACACACACACACACACACACACACACACACACACACACACACACACACACACACACACACACACACACACACACACACACACACACACACACACACACACACACACACACACACACACACACACACACACACACACACACACACACACACACACACACACACAAAGAATATCAATGTTCACTATGCCAATATTAGAGAAGCTGTTCGTACATTTTCTCTTTCGGATAAATTCTCACTACCCCGCAAATATGTATTCTTAGAGGAATACAACGAAATACACTCTTTGCCCCTGCCGATCGTTTCTATACCGAATCAGACATTCCCCCGCAAATTGTTCAGAACCCTATGCAAACTTAGAACACTGCATGTTTTTCTGCCCTGTTGCAATTTAGTCGCCTCACTTTTCACACCCTCCTCCCTCAATATGGCGGGCTCGGTTAGCTAAAAGACCAGTTGTCCTTGGTGACCCAGGCCCAGGGAATTCTCGACACTGAATAGTGCGTTAAAGTTGTCTCCTCCTCCTATATCTGTCAATCATCCAGACAGCCGCGCCGGGCTCTTGTTACGGCGCGGTTCAGGTGTCTACAAAAGTGTGACAGATACTGCTCCTTTCCTTTCCTGTGAACCAATTAAAAAAAAAAACCTAGAAAGGTCGCGCGCGTCGAATCCACTTCACGCGCTTCCACTGCGCTATAAAGGCTTTCGCCTCAGCGCATTTTAGAGGTCCAAAGTGCCCCCTCCAAGTTTTTTTGAGTGTTGGGTAGAACGTACACTATTAATAATCTCAATCTTATGCGGTTTCTCGCGTTTTTAGAATTTGATATAGTTCATAAGGGCATCGTTAGTTTGTCAAGCTTGCATGAGAGAATCGCCAAGCTTAATTTGTTGCGTGTACGATGCTCGCAAGCATTTGGAATTAGTCCTAGAAGTATTGAGTCGGCTTGAGTGTGGCATTGTAGTTCACAGAAGGTGTCCATAAAGAGGCACTTGGCGGTCGTTTGCATTTGAAAGACAGAAGTATATTGTTGGCTAACATGAGCTAATAAATAAATTTAACTGGCTCCGGCATTTCCAAATGTGAGTTCGGTCACATCTGAGGAGGTATCCATTGCACATATTTTACTAAAAGAAATCACTATTGGATGGAAAACATACAGATTGTTAATTGCGAATGAGCGTGGATAGAATAACGCCAATTTACCAAACGTATAATTAGAGCACTGATTTTGGCGGACTTTATGATCCGCTCTCTGAAAGTCGGCACTACAGACATCTGCCAATGAACGTATGTTGGAAGTGCAAAAGAAGTAGTGCTATTTACAGTGCTCGCAATTGAAAAAGATCACCATATGGACGGGACGAGGCTCGAGAGCAGGGTAGAAAAGCAAGTTAATTTTCATAGACCTAAACGGCCGATATCGCCCATTGTCTGTCAAACAAGGGGTAGACGCGCACAGGTTTTTGGAGTTTGGAGTGCGAGTGTATGAAATACTTCACGGCTTAAGCTTGATTAGTTTTATTCATTCGCTGAAATTTGAATCCTTTTGTGCATAAAGGTTTTGGACAATAGTCAAACGGGATAACGATTGTCTCTCACCACTCGGATAACATTACGGACTTTCTGCAGAATGTCGGATGTACTATATATAGATTTTTTGCTTACTCATGAAGCCGTTATTCATTCATGTACACCGATTGCGACAGAAAGATTAATTTGCACATGTATGCCTAGAAGAAAATACCCCCATATTTGTCACGGTCCGACCCGATACTGGACAGAATACTGAGCAAAGCAGGAAAGTTAGTCAAGCTAAGTGAACAGCTATGTACAGAATTCGGCAGAGAATCAGGAAGGTTAGTCAGGTTAAGTAAATATATATGTACAAAAGTGGACCGACAGACCGGTGTAATCATGGTAAAAGGATATCCTACCACAAAGTTTATTTCTTTGAGTCTTTCCAAGTGATAGGCTTGTGTCCAGTTTCTTCAGGGCTACACTGAATCAGACTCCCACCAAAGAGACGCGCTTCTTCCATTTCTGGGACTTCATCAAGGGCGACGTAGGAACTTGGGAAATCTGGCGATGGCTGAGGAAGTGGCGCGGAAGGCTTCCCGAAAAAGCTCTGGGAAAAGGTCAAGCGATCAAAGCCGCAATACAAAGCTTAGGTCGGCATCCCTTGGACTGCTGTGTCCAGTATTCGTGCCTTATCCTCTCACTGCAGAGTAAAGAGCAGCAAGCGAAACGCGGGGATTACGGCACAAGGAGCAGACAGATGGATAACCAGGTAAAGGCAAGAACGAGGAAAGGTTTTTCGATTTGGGTGATATATATGCTGGCTGCCAGGGTAGCAAAACGCTACCCTGGCAAAACTGCCTCAGTAGGTGAACAGTGAACAAAATACATTGAAACGTACTTTAAAGTTCTCCAGGACAAATAGTTATGTTGTGATCAATATAGCGACTCATAATGCCGTTCGTAAGGCTCTCTTACATGCACGTATACCACTTAGGTGATCTTTGATGTGATTATCTGGGCATTGCAATGTTTCTCTCTGTTTGCAGGTAGTAAATCACGTTGGGCTTAATGCGCTCGCTCGGTTCTTTGCATTGGGTAGAGGGGTGACAGAAGGGTGAGATTATTCCCCCCAAAATGTTCTCATTCTCATGATTTTTTTTTCAGGTTCCCAGGTAATCTTCGGTCCAAACTGCATTAGTTTTTACTCGGTTCCGAGCACTGTGTTAAATTTTGTTTATAAGTATTTGCGAATGCTCTAAAAGAGACGAAGTTGTTAATGTACCAATATTTATAACGTCCATATTAGATTATGCTTCTGCTGTCCCGAACCCTCATAACCATTGTGACAATAACCTCATTGAAAGAATATAACCAAAATCAACCAAACTCATAGATGGTCGCTATATGACCAACATTTTTCACCATCTTGTGCCTTGTCTTCTATCGGCCTAACCTCTTTATCCGGACGTCGTCGCACTGAGGCACTGAAGTTTCTGAATTGCATCCTCAAGTTTCCTTATCACAATCTTAACCTTGCTAGTACTCATAATTTTAGTTACTTTCCGCGCGCTATTGAATACTGGAACGCAATCCCTGGAGCAGTCACTGCCATTAAATGATTTTGTTAGAAAATAATTGCACCTGATTTTACGTATTTAGTTTTGTGTTACAGTCTATCGCTGCATTCTTTTTTTTTTTTTTTGATAATGATTGCTAGTGTTGCTGTGATGATATTCGGAGTTACATTTTTGTCCTGTGCCTTAAATCATGTGAATTAAGTGTTTATTGGTTGTTTGTTTTGTGTGAGGCTTACAGAATATCTGTTTTGCCCACTGCTGCAATAGCCACATAAGGGGGCTCCACTATGTGAAAATAAATAAATAAATAAATAAATAAATAAATAAATAAATAAATAAATAAATAAATAAATAAATAAATAAATAAATAAATAAATAAATAAATAAATAAATAAATAAATAAATAAATAAATAAAAATAAATAAATAAATATGCTTTTCCAGGAATATTCGCGAATTAAATTAAAACCTAAGTTACTCTTGCTTGATTTTATGTATTTGAGTATTTGAGTGTTTCGAACCATTGCCTGATACTCACTTTTCTGAAGAGCTTCCCCCTTTCGAAATTTATTTCCGGTTCAGTACAAATGATCCGATAGGCATTATCGCATATCTTCATTGCGGCCGAATTGAGGCTGCACAGATTCGTACTCCTCAATATAAAACGCTATGCGAGCTGCCTATGGCGCCATAATATGCGTTATAATGCTCCAAGTTATATATGAATTGTGAAACATCAAAACCATGAACTGTAATTTACTGAACGAATGAAATTACTAAAGGATAATACGTTACGCCTTGCCGCTACTTATACAGCAACTGCAACCAGCGCAAGTGCGGAAGCGTTAGAAGTTTCACGCAAACTTCACATTCAATCTTCATGATTGCGAGATACCACAGCGATAAAATTTAGCAGAAGAAATTCGTTTACCCTGTCGCCATCCAGTTCTAACACCATAACGGAAATCTTTCGGGTGAAGCACCATCTTTCTTTCTTATTATGCTCTGCACGTTCTCATGAACCTAAATCCAACTAGCCAAACTGTCTGGTGAACCATAAAGAAAGAGTGTCACGTCTAGAGAGGCAAGAAGTAAGCGCGACAATAAGAAAGGAAATACTTAAGATGGGATTCTTCCATTTTCAAAAGAATACATAAGGAGCGCGAAAGGCGAAACACAAAGCATGCACTCGAGATACATTTTTATATCCTTGTATCTTGTAAAAACCTTGGTTACTCTCCTTCACTGCTACGTTTGTAGGTTTTGGCAATTGTCCACGCAAGACTTTTGTAGAAATTGTGATCCACGCTTGTAGCGAAATTTTTTCGACGGGACTGCTCATTACGCCACGTCTGTGATAGAAAGATCCGAGGGAAAACTTCTCGGCTTTCTTCTCTGCTGGAACCATTATGCCGCTGTAATGGCTCTGTGCACCGACTTCGTTTTGACCCCAAGCTTCACTTTTTTTCCTTGTTTTCATCGACTATAAAACTGTTTGTTACCGCTCCTTTTTCGTGCTTCTTTTTTGCTTTCCGCTTTAAGAATTAAAGGCCCGAAGATTGCGCGGTGCTCTACATTTGCGCCTTAATGGCCACGGGGCTTTCATTTCTATGCTTAGAGAATGTTTAATGTAACGTACCATGGATGACTTTGCAAGCTGAATCATTTTGTTTTATTTTATCAGAGAGCTTGATACGTCGGGCGTATGAAGAACGCCTCGCGCTGGCCGTCTTGCCGCGAAACATGTGCGCTTATTTGTCCATTTTACGCTTAAATGTTCGTCGCAAGCACGAATTCCAAGCAGTGAGGGAGTTTTTAGGCGTTTTTTTTTTGGTAGAACTGCACATTAAGGAAGCGTAGAGCTTTTCAATGTCAGGGTCCTTTGCAAACTGTATCGCCTGCAAGGCCAACAATTGCGTGGTTTACAATTATCATTGCAGCAGGCTTGCGAAGTGTCCTGCAATGAAGATGGCGCACAATATAATCATACCGAGGATCTGAACAGCCCCAGCTAAAACAGCCTCACCGTTTCATGTCATAATGCGTTGTTGTTGCCTTTCTTTCTTTCTTTTTTTTTTTTTTTTTGGTTACGGGTGGTTACCCGTGCTTTCCCCTTCATGGATCACTGCCCTGTCGTGGCGGAGGGGCTTGCGAAACTCGATGAAGTCGTGAGCTCTGCTGTGTAGGGCCACCCAAGATAGACAGGTCACGGCAGAGAGTTCTGACAAAATGTGATTCACTGGAGAAGGTAATGGCAACCCACTCCAGTATTTCCTGCCAAGAAAACCCTATGGCCAGTCACAATTTTATTAATGATATGGCGCCGGAAGATGAGCCCCCCAGGTTGGAAGGCGTCCCACATGTTACTGGGGATGAACAAAGGGCGATTCCTAGTAGCTCCAGGACGAATGAAGCGGCTGGGCTAAAGCCAAAAGGGCGCTCAGTTGTGGATGTGTCGGGAAGCGACCGGAAAGTCCGATGTTGCAAGGAGATATATCACATAGCAACATGGAATGTAAGATCTATGACGCAAGGTAAACTGGATATCGTCAAGCGAGAAATGGACAGATTGAACATTGATATCTTGGGTATCAGCGAGCTCAAGTGGACCGGAATGGGAGAATTTAACTCCGGTGACCATTATGTCTTTTATTGTGGGCACGAATCCAAGAGAAGGAATGGGGTCGCTCTCATAGTAAACAGAAGTATGGGCAAAGCAGTGCTAGGGTACAACCCCAAAAACGACCGAATGATTTCACTTCGGATCCAAGGTCACCCTTTCAACATAACAGTTATCCAAGTCTATGCACCGACCACTGCTGCTGAAGAAGCTGACGTTGAGAGATTTTATGCGGACCTACAATGCCTTTTAGACCGCACCCCATCATCAGACGTCGTTTTTCTCATAGGAGACTGGAATGCTAAGGTCGGGAGTGAAGAAATATCCGGAATTACAGGCAAGTTCGGTCTTGGTGAGCCAAATGAAGCTGGGCAGAGGCTAGTAGAGTTCTGTTAAGAAAACAACCTGACATAGCGAATACTCATTTTCAACAGCACAAGAGGCGCCTGTACACATGGATTCCACCGGACGGTCTGTACAGGAATAAGATCGATTATATTATTTGCCGGCAGAGATGGAGAAGCGCTATACAAGCAGTAAAAACAAGGCCTGGGGCCGATTGTGGCACCGATCATCAGCTTCTTGTTGCCAAAATTAAGCTTCGATTGAGGAAAACGCAGAAAACTAGAAGGCCTTTCAGGTATGATCTGGATCAGATTCCATTAGAATATGCTGTGGAAGTGAGGAATCGATTTCAAGAATTAGATCTAGAAGACAAAGAGCCCGAAAAGATGTGGACTGATGTTCGTGATATAATACAAGAAGTTGCTACTAAGGTAGTTCCAAAGCAAAAGAAATGCAAAAAAGCAAACTGGTTATCTGAAGAGGCTTTGCAAATAGCTGAGGAAAGGAGGATGGCAAAAGGTATGGGGGAAAGAGAAAGATACAAAGTTCTCAATGCGGATTTTCAGAAAATAGCAAGGAGAGATAAGAATGCCTTTCTGAACATGCAGTGCCAAGCAGTTGAGGACAACAGCCAATTAAGGAACACAAGAGCTCTGTATAAGACAATCAAAGATATCAAAGGAAGCTTCTGTGCTAAGCTGGGCGTGATAAAGGACAAACAAGGCAAGGACCTCACTGAAGCCTCAGAGATAAAGAAGAGGTGGCAGGAATACACAGAAGAACTGTACAAGAAGGACCCGGATGTGCAAACCCAACATAGGACGGTTGTGATTACTGATCTCGAGCCGGGCATCCTGAAGAGTGAAGTTGAATGGGCTTTAGCCAGCCTTGCTAAGAACAAAGCTAGCGGAATTGATGGTATTCCAGCTGAGTTGCTTCAAAACCTCAACCACGACGCTGTTAACACACTGCATACATTATGTCAAAAGATTTGGACAACCCTGCAGTGGCCACAGGATTGGAGGAGGTCAGTTTACATCCCCATTCCAAAGAAAGGCAGTGCCAAAGATTGTTCCAACTACCGCACGATCGCGCTTATTTCGCATGCTAGCTAGGTGATGTTAAAAATCCTGCAAGGTAGGCTGCAGCAGTATGTGGATCGGGAGCTTCCGGACGTGCAAGCTGGGTTTCGCAAGGGCAGAGGAACTAGAGACCAAATTGCCAACCTTCGCTGGATCATGGAAAAAGCAAGAGAGTTCCAGAAACCCATTTACTTCTGCTTTATTGATTATGCGAAAGCGTTTGACTGCGTAGATCACAGCAGATTGTGGCAAGCTCTCCGAGAGATGGGAGTTCCAATTCACCTCATCTGTCTCCTCAGGAACCTTTATGAAGGGCAAGAGGCCACAGTCAGAACTGGGCATGGTCTTACTGATTGGTTTCCGATTGAGAAAGGGGTGAGGCAAGGCTGCATACTGTCGCCCTGCCTATTTAACCTATATGCAGAGTGCATCATGAGGAAGGCCGGTCTGGACGAGTCTTCAGCTGGAGTGAAGATTGCTGGAAAACGTATCAACAACCTTAGATATGCGGATGATACCACTTTAATGGCAGAAAGTGAAGTGGAACTCAAGAGACTTCTGATGCGCGTACAAGAAGAGAGTGAGAAGTTTGGGCTTAAACTGAACATTAAAAAGACGAAGATCATGGCGTCTTGCCCTATCAAGTCCTGGAGCATCAATGAACAAGAAGTGGAAGCTGTGACAGATTTTCTGTTCTTGGGCGCCAAGATTACCTCGGAAGGAGACTGCAGCCATGAAATTAGGAGACGCCTGCTTCTGGGAAAGAGAGCAATGGTTAGCCTTGACGGCCTAGTAAAGAGCAGAGACATTAGTCTGCCAACCAAGATCCGTATAACCCGTGCTATGGTCTTTCCAGTTGTGATGTATGGATGCGAGAGTTGGACTGTGAAAAAGGCTGACCGCCGAAGAATTGACGCGTTTGAATTGTGGTGCTGGCGAAGACTCTTAAGAGTTCCTTGGACTGCCAGAAGATCAAATCAGTCGATATTGTCGACCATAAACCCTGAATGCTCATTGGAGGGTCAAATTCTAAAGTTAAAGCTCAGCTACTTTGGTCATCTGATGAGAAGAGAGGAGTCGCTGGAGAAAGATTTGATGTTGGGAAAGGTTGAGGGTCGCCGGAGAAGGGGTAGGCAGCGAACGCGATGGTTAGATGGCATTCTCGAGGCATTGCAGATGAAGCTATGTGATGTTAAGAAGATAGTGAGAGACCGGAAAGCGTGGCGTGACATGGTCCATAGGGTCACGAAGAGTCGGACACGACTGAACGCCTGAACTGAACTGAACTGACCCGTGCTTTAGAATAACAAACACTTTCCGCGATGCATGAAGCTGTGAACAAACATCACCTGTGAATGCTACCTATTACAGTAATTTTGAAAGGGGCTTCACACATGTGGCAAGGGTGGAAAGGTATTCGGAAACATGAATAACTAGTCATAGGCTGCAGTGACCAAACAAGAAAAGTCAGTAATTTTCTTTGCCTCGACAATTCATTCGCAAGTGTGTGGGAACAACTTACAGCGCCGCAGGAATTGCGCCGGGCACCAGAGGGCAGACATTAGGCTTGTCACACCCTTCGGAAGAGCGTGTTATAGCTGTTTGATGACTTAATACGCTCCTTTTAGTTGATCCCTTGATAATCTGTAATTACGTCAAATAGCTACTTATATTGTTAGTTTGCCAAAAAGTACATAACTGAGATCGCCCAAGCCAAGCATTGGGATCGCTGTTGCCGTCACTTTGATTGGCTAAGCTGTTTCATGAAGTCCCAACTATTGCACAGCGACGCTTCCATAACAGCGTTCCCATAGCAGCACTGCCGTAGTAGCGCTTTCATCACCGCAACTTCGCGGGGAAGACGAGGACGTAGATGTGAGGCGGACGACCTCACGGCGGTGCGTAAGATGTAGTCGCCGTAAAACGAGAGAGACAGTTTGTGCTCAACTACTGCACTCACCATAAGACGATCTTGGTAAATTTGAAAGAACCTGTAATTGTGTAATAAGCGATAATCAGACATTGAACAACCATGTCTTGTCAATTACTGCTAAACAACAGCAAAAAAGAAGTTACTATTATCTAAGCTTACTTCTCAGCAGGCTACCATTAGCCTAACCAAATTAAGCCAATGCTAGTTATTTTCTTACCGCTTAGGCTCGTTAAAAAAAGAAAGAGTACTCAGGTGATGGGGCATTCTGTGTTATGTTTCTTCCTAATCCAGCGATTATCAGAGCTGTCTATTATACCAGCAAGCGCAATTGCGCACTGTGCTTGCTGGCAGCACTAAAAAGAGCGCAGTGGAAAAGACAGTTGAAAGCGTTGGAATAATGTGATCAGTAGAGTTGTCGTCCAGTTCCCATGTGGTTCAGTAGATCGGTTTTATAGTCCCCCAAAATCAATTCTACCATCGTTCAGCATTATAGTAGCGAAGGCGCCTTTGTACTGATATACGTCTGTGGCTGCTGGTATGCTACAATGTATAGTGGCCTTTCGTACGTATGAAGCAAACAACAATACAAGTTTTAAAAGCTCTATACCGATCTCATTACGGGCAGCAAGGCACTCACCCCATTCCTTTCGATCCCGTCCCTTTCCGGGCAACCGGAGGAGGCCGGTTCGAGCCGCAGGTGCACGTGCAAAATGAACGGGTGAAAAATGAGGCCATTGATACAAGAACTAAAACCAGCGGAAAGTGCGCTAGACGCGGCGATTCGCCGAGAGGGTAAAAAGGTGAAATGAGAAGCCGAAAAGCCATTCTGCAAAGAAAAGAAAGAAGAATAGAGGGAAGGTAACTCTATACATGGGCGAGGGCCGACTTTCCCCTCCATGAAAATGCGGACTCAGGGACTTTGCGTTACGGGTTTGAAAAAGGAGAGAGCCTTCGGCGATTGACAAAGTCGAAAAACAGCCTGAGACAAAGACACCGCCGTCCGTTCTTTGTGCCACCTGATCCGACATTATGGCTGCGGACGGGAGTCGTTAAGGGCTGAGCACCGCTGGATCTTCCGCTTGAACCAGGGAAGGCGCCATCAAATGGAAAAGTAAAAGCTAACGGAGATAGCGCGCGCGACAGAGAAATTGGATGAAGAGCAGAGCTCGAGAAACACATCATTTCTCCTCTCAACGTTTTGTTTTCTTTTTCGAGTTGCGTACGCAGCATTTTCAGACCAATTTTCTTTTCCGTCTCGGAGTCTCCTCGTGTAGTGCTACGATCCCCGTCTTGCCGACAGAGGGCGCTGCGGTGCCAGCTGTCGTATAGCGGCGCTTTTGTTCGCCGCTCGCTAGCGCCACAATGAAGCTTTTCGTGATCAGATTTATAGCCCCACGAATGACGGCCGGGTTTCGTCTTACTGCTGCCGCCTTACGAGGGGAGCCTGGATAGACGGGCTGCTATATATACGCTCAATAGCAGTAAGCCTTATAAGAGTAGCCATCTCCTCTTACGGTCTCTTACGCTTCAATGGCGCGCCCTTGAAGGGATGGCTTTGCAGTTGATGGTCATGCTATAACGCTTGTAAAAAGGCGCCGAGTAAAAAGTCCACTTTCACACTTGCCATGCATTTTAGTCTGGTATCTAGCGCCACTGAAGCTACATACAAGGTGTCTGTGAAGTAAGCAGGAAAGCGACATGTGTCCTACTTAGAGGATTCCCCACTATAGGGTCCGATAATTAGTCGGCGCGGGGGCAATGACGTTCACTGTTATTTATGCAGGTATCGGCATATGCATGACTTTGTATCGTTCTTCGCCAGACGCGCTACTTCGTCGCGTATTTTGATCCCTTGCGTTGAAGCGGTCAAGATTATTGGCTTTATCCCTTATTGGCGAGCGGTGACGGACATTTTAGGAAAGGTGCTTGGAAGAAAGGCTATTATTTAGTGGTCCATTCCAAGGTCTCAGGTGCGCTGTAGGTTGTGTGCACGTTCTGTCTGTGCTCAGGACTCGTTCCAACTGTTTCGTGGCCTTAAAACAATTACTGAGAGAATGCAGGGCAGCGACCTAATTTGTAGCAGTTTTACTGGCCTAGTGGGTGGTGCTGCTGAAATTTCGAGAAGCAGTTGATATTGTATGTATACTCTGTGCTGTCTTGTCAAACAAGTTGGTCGTGCCCATTAGAATGCCGTTGTAAGTGCTCTAATGGATAACACGCGGAATAAGGGGAAGGTTGGT
This sequence comes from Amblyomma maculatum, assembly GCF_055883805.1. Taxonomy (NCBI): domain Eukaryota; kingdom Metazoa; phylum Arthropoda; class Arachnida; order Ixodida; family Ixodidae; genus Amblyomma; species Amblyomma maculatum. Next base: position 60,251,864 of record NC_139345.1, on the reverse strand, counting down.
AGCGCTCATGAGAACGCCGGAGTGAGCGTTTTAAGAGGCAGAACACGGGAGAAGAAGGGTAGAGACGATACAGCGCTTGCTTTCACGTCTCACTCGTGGAAGGGGAGGAGGAGGAGGGAGGTTGTTTAGGCATTTTCTTTTTAACGAGCTTGGTTCGCTTTTCCTCGCTACTTCGTGATAAAGTGAATTCGACTGGCTGCCAAAATAACACCGACTGCCTTGGGGAGTGTGCAACTATACTATAAGTGATTGTGTGCATAGCTGGTGAGAGCTGTAGTGAACTGTGTAATATTATGCGATTGTGTGCGTAGCGGTGTATATTCGCCTGGTCATAGGTATGTGCGTGATTTGTCGATTTTATGGACATTTCGGGGCCGCTACGGTGGAACAGTTGCCTGAAGAATATACAAGGGCAACCCTAGCTGAAGTATACAACAACGTCAACCTCTCATTCATAATGGGGCCATTGGGAAACCACATATTACGCGAAGTGTACGCAGCTCGTCCGGTCAAAAAGTCGTCGCCGTACGCCAAAATTAAAGAAAAAAAGCTTGTAGGAAAAAGTACGGATGACCTGCATGATGCGTATGAGGCAATGACACCGTATGTCGTGACCAGCCATGACATGCTGACTTGAACGAGCTGCGAATAAGTTGGAGTTTAGGTTGCTTAGAGAATTGGGATGGAGAAAGTTGGAATAGCCTGAAGTTAAGGTGAATTAAGGTGGTTTTGAACAAGGGTAAATAATGTGGATTAGGTTGGATCAGGCGCTATGACGTTAGATTATGGTGAATTAAGTCGGATTAGGATGGCTTAGGATGGAATAGAGCGGATGCGTGGAATTAAAGGTGATTGCGTTGGATTAAGTTGGATTAGATCAGATTACGTCTGATTAAAAGTGATTACGTTGAATTAGGATGGATCAATTTGGATTGAGACCGGTTACGATTATTAAGTTGAATTAGGACGAATAACATTGGATCAAGCATGACCACATGAAATTATCGTCAATTAAGTTGAAATAAGGGGGATTGCTTTGAGTGGATTAAATTGGTTTCTGGTGGGCTAGGCTGTATTAGCGTGGGTTAAGGGTGAATTATTTTTCCATTCATAGCATGAAAACAACGCGCTCCCTACTTTAGAGGTACAATAAGGAATTGCAATTAAACGACCAGCGATTGCATTTAAATCAAAGACCAACAGCAAGAGGAGCCGCAGACAGGAGTAATTAAAACTATCGCGTCACACCCTCAAGGGTGGGTCTTGTGTCCTCAAAATTTCATTCCTGCTAAAAGAGACAAAAGCCTTTCCTTATTCTTCTCTGTTCACGCGTTTGATTTCAGGATAAATGGACTGCGTAGCTAAATGATATTTATTTAGGAATGCAATATGAAAAACAAAAAAAAAATTTCATCGCACGAGAGACACATATGCGCATCTACATATGTACATCCTTTATCAAAAGTTTACAGCCCAAGGAATCTACTTCCGAGCCATACTATGTGGTTCGTAGTGCATTTCCAGATATCCAAACTTGCTGAAGGCAAGACAATTTTTTGTCCTACCTTCTCCATTGGCTAGGTACGTCTTCAACGATTATTAAAGAAGTCATAATATACGGCTTGAAAGCAAACCCTCTGGGCTGTAAACTTTTGATAAAGGCTGTACATCTGCAAGGCACGGAGAGGCTTAGCAAAGTGTTTCATTCAAGTCTTTTGTATCACTGCAGAAAACGTGGTTGAATATGCTACGCATTAAGAAGAAACGTGGATATTAACTTTCCAAAATGCAGTAGATTACTTCACTGATGGGACTAAAGAGATGAGCTGGTGGAAACTCGCTCTTCGACCTTATAGGGAATTATATAGGAAAATTTCGTCTCCCGAGGCTAATCTAAATCACATATTGGTTTCTCAAACAACTCAGGAAAAGAAAGAAAATCAATGCTCGCCAAGAGCGCTTTGTTGAACGCTGTATGCATAAATAACAATGGGCTCGAACTGTCCGAGCAGTGTGCTTCGAGACTAGGTGAACACACCTTTCGAAAGCTCGATCCGTTCTCCACGCGTAGAAGTTTTCGCAAGTCGGATCGGGTCGAGTGGCGGCAGCCTTTCGCCGCAAGGGATCCAAGGCGTGGAAAGCATCTGCCCACATACGCCCACACATCTACTCGCCGGCAAGGGTGAATCGCCTTCTCAGGCATGCACGTATAGGCTCTTTAGAATCTGCGCAAGTGCGCAGTTTCTCGTCCTTCTTGCTCATCGCATACGTTTTGCAAGCACTGCTCAAATCTGCACTTTAACCTAGAGTGGGAGTGAGAAAGAAAAGAAAACACAGTCGGGCAAACAAAACCTTTCGGTCTCGTGCAGTGCTAAGAACCTCAAGAGTAGGATTATCTGTCTTTTCTTTCGCGGCATCGTCCGTATTCCGCGAAAGCGGTAATATTTCACCGAGCTGCGCCGGGAGCGGCTCCGAGGTAGAGTGAGAGCGGTCGCGCCATTGTGGGTCTGAATGAGGCTGGGACAAACCGATGCAATCCTGCAGACAATGGGAATCCCGGTAAGGGCCGCTTTTGTCGAGATCATTCAAGTGCGACGGAGCGCTTCTCTATAAGAGGCCGCCGTCTGGAGCTGTGGGCGCGGGCGGCTCGCTATGCCCTCATCGATTTCGTAGTCGAACAAAGAACAGCCGCGCGTCTGCTCTCCTGGACGTCTACGCACCCTCGAAGAGATCGTTCACTTGCACTTGCATAATACAATGCTTCGCTTTTGTCCGGAACTGATCCAAAAATTGATCCCTATGGAGATAAGAGGTAAATGATTAGATCTGTTCATTTCGACTAGAAAAATAAAAACTGGTCTGTAATGTAGTGTTCATTACGCACTAACAGCTTAAAGCCGAGGCTATACCGAATAATTTTCGTGACATGGTCCAAAGCTTCAGAAATGTCCTTTCCCTCCGTGGGAGCAGCGGAACAGAAACGATGGCCCAAGCAGTGGTTTGGTTTGGTTTGTGTGGTTTAACGTCCCAAAGCGACTCAGGCTATGAGAGACGCCGTAGTGGAGGACTTCGGAAATTTCGACCACCTGGGATTCTTTAACGTGCACTGACACCGCATAGCACACGGGCGCCTTGCTTTTCGCCTCCATCGAAAAGCGGCGCCGCCGAGGCCGGGATTCGATCCCGCGTCCTTGGGAACAGTAGTCAAGTGCCGTAACCACAGCGCCACCCCGGCGGGTCCAAGCAGTGGTGTCGTTTGGTTTTGAATAACTCTAACTTATACATTTCCAATTTTTGTTGTACACTTTAATTAAAACAAACTAAAATAAGAATACAACAAAAATCTGAATCTGCTTCTGAACAAACCGAAAGCCTAAACAGGTTCTTTTGCCAAAAGAGACATTGCGACTTTATTTCGCAACATACCAACGCACAGGGGCGTCCCAGCCACGTCAGGACATGCCTTCTGCAGCCGTTGCGGCGCTGAAAAGCACGATCTTCAGCTCGTTTTAGGGAGCCGAATGTTTGAGCGACCGTGTTTGCAACCGCGTCCCAAGGGACGTGGGCTCCATGTCCCGCGCATTAGGCGCTGACGTGGAGGGTTTGGTTTACCACACGAGGCGCCTGTTAACAAGCCGTCCCTGCTGTTGTCCATGCAAAATGAGAAAACGAAATATAAAGGTAAACAAGACACTTAAGCGCACGTGTTCCTCCTCCTTTCCTTCTAAATGGGCTAAGTTCCTTTATTTTTGTTATATTCCGGTGGACACTTCCGCTCCCCTTTCGTTGAATTTTCCCCGGAGGCCTGCAGGTTTCGTTGGGGGTCCTTTGCCATTCAACTCCACGGGATGAGGTTGTCAGTGACAGGGAAGGGAGGCGCCTTGTTAACCGAAGACAACTTTAGGTTGTGGTGTCGTCATTTCTGCACACTCTCTACCTCTAGATTGGGACATTATCCTCCCCTTCTCTCTAACAAATGCCGCCACTCCAATACTACGCTGAATTGCCTTGACGACAGACATGCAGTCGAGCAAACCGCGTGTTGTCGCCTGTTCGCGTGCAAGACTGCGATGCCAAAGTCCGGAAAGTCGATAAAGATTGGTTCACGTTACGTGTCGATGCGTTCTCCATTTTCCGTCTTTATCTTCCTGTTAGAAGCCTTGAGTTTGTAGCGCTTGCATTGAAAAAAAAAAAAAAAAGCAAATAAAAGCAGGTAACCTTCCAACAGGCTTAGATGGCACCGTACGCTCATCATGCTTGTTCACCTCGAACGGGGGGCAATTTGTATATTTGCTAGCGCCGAGGGGATACGAATAAAATCGTGAAAATGATCGACAGATGAAGAAACTCGATTTTTACATTTCGCAAGTTTACTGTCTGGTCATTATTCACGAAATGCTATGACATCTCTTGTATGTGACAATTCAAATATAGTGCTTGTTACCTTAGAAAAATTGCGCAAGGGGTCAACAGAGACATGACGGGGCATGAACGGTTCACCGCCTGAGTTAGAGATAGGCTTTGCTCGCAATTCGGGCGCCCCTGTCTGATATATCCAGACCGAGAAGTTTAAGAAGAATTCACGGCAGTAATCGTCGGGCTACTAAAAGATAATCACATCTTGCTAGTAGATTGCGTAGGCCTGTCATGATATCACTAAAAACGTAAAAAAGGAGGTCTGTTTTTTTTTTTTTATATGGACATTTGAATCAGCAATGAAAGTGTTATCAGATGTACACTTCGCATATTGTAGGCGATGAAGCATGCGCGTTTTTATTAACACGGGTATTTTGTTTGCTGGTGATACGTAAAAGCGATTTAAAGGGTTTATTAGGAGAAAAAAGGCAGTTTCAGGGTCTGAAAGTAGCCAAGGAATTAAACAGATTAAAAATTTCAGCATTGTTGCCATCAAAAATCTCCTGCAGAATCTAGTTGTAACCCTGCTCTTATAATCATTCTTGACCACTTCCATGTACTTGATTACTTGCGGTTAATCATTCAGTAACCCCCGTCACGTGCATAAGGGTGCGTGTTTCGTACATGTTATTTTATTCCAGATTTAAAGCGAATACCAACTCACCACTTATTTTGGTTTTCTGCTGTTTGATGCATTAGCGTGATTTCTTAGCACTCGAATGGCTCCCTAATAATAGATTCTCCTCATTCATTCATTCATTCATTCATTCATTCATTCATTCATTCATTCATTCATTCATTCATTCATTCATTCATTCATTCATTCATTCATTCATTCATTCATTCATTCATTCATTTTAGCTTTGGGCTCTTGGACACCAATATCCTGAGGAACCGCTACGCGAAAGCTGGGAAGACATTGCGGCCTGATTTCCCGCGTCCGTCGTCAAATAATCCATCGGCGCTATTGGTCTCTGCTATGTTGTCACCTACGCACTGAAGGGGGAAGCGTATGCAGTGTTGCATCTAAAAACATTCCATGTCGTCCTCATTCGTATTCAGTGACGCGCCCTCGTTTTCAGTTCTCGCTCTGCTTAACGGAATTAAAAAAAAAAAAAAAAAAACGCTTGCTGAATGTTGCACCGTCTTTCACCTCCGCTGAAATAGCAATCCGTAGTACTCAGTTATCTCGCTCAAGATAGGACTTATCCCGGCCTTCATACTCTTTCCATATCTTAAATGATAAAGTTTCTATATTTTTTTCCTTTGTGAGGCACTCCACGGAGCACTTAATATCCAGCGCGTCATTAAATATGTGTGTAGCTGTATGCACTGTTCTGCTAAACCTCTCAGTCTTATACAACGTCTGCTCCGTTAGAAACGTTTATTTCATGGCAGCTGGGATCGACCTACCACTCGCATTTTTCTACTCAACTACGTTTGGTTTCTATCATAATTTCCTCATATGAAGTTGTAATCGGTCTGTTATCAGCTCCCTTGCCTTCCGCGGTTGCGGAGCGTGAGTCTGCATCCCCGTATTATTTCAAACGTCACTTCCAAGGGCGTAACCCGGAGGCTCGAACGATGTGCTATTACTGGAACAGCAAAAAAATAATTGGTGGAACTAAGCTTTACGGCTTAGCTCATCAGGCAGCGTTAGCTAACTGGTATTTGCCGCTGAGGGGTCTAAATCGTCAGAGGTCGGCAGCCCCGCCGCCCTTTAGATCACAGCTCTTAAGCACCTGTTCGGCGGTTAGTCCGCATCGCCTGTGGTGCCGTTGCCAGTGTAAACGAGCAAAAGAGAGCTCCGAACCACGAGAGACAGTCACTAGGCAATGAGAGTATATTAAAAGAGAAAAAAGGGCCACGGGCTCTGCGCCTTTCGCCCGTGGCTCTTCTTTTTTTCTAAAGAATTCTCGTCGGCCCGTGAGAAAAGCAGTGCTTTGTAGCTGCTGATACATACATACATACATACATACATACATACATACATACATACATACATACATACATACATACATACATACATACATACATACATACATACATACATACATACATACATACATACATACATACATACATACATACATACATACATACATACATACATACATACATACATACATACATACATACATACATACATACATACATACATACATACATACATACATACATACATACATACATACATACATACATACTGAAAGGGGGTGTTTACTGTCCTTTAAAAGGGGTAATAGCCCTCTCCAAGTTTCACAGAGAACCACACAAGAGCACAGCCAGTCTAGGCCTCCACAAGCGAACTCGAGCAGCGCAGCGGCACTTCGTCGTTCTTCTCCTTGTCATCGTGATATCCTCGCCTGGTTCATCTTAGTCTTCATAATATTTTCGCAGAGTTCACTACAATTTCCCCCGGAGCGAAGAGGAGCCATCCTGGCGACTTAGGGTGAGGGCAAGAGGAGCGGATCGTAGTATGTTTTGAGGCGGCTCACGTGCACAGTTTCGCGGCCGCGATGACGCATGTCTGAAGAGGGAGTGAGTGGCTCCACGATGTAATTCACAGGGGAGGTTTGGCGAACAATGCGGTAGGGGCCGTGGTACTCGGTTCGAAATTTTGATGACAATCCCGGAGGGGTGGCAGGAACCCAGAGCCAAACAAGGGATCCTGTAGGGAAAACGTGTGGCGTCTGATCTTTGTCGTGACGATACTTTTGGCGGCCTTGCGATTCCGATGTTAAACTGCGGGCTAACTGGCGGCATTCTTCCGCATGTTTGGCAACGTCTGAAAGGAGTGTCCACTCGGAGGAGTCAGGACGATATGGTAAAATAGTGTCCATCGTGGACGATGCCTCATGCCCATAAAGCAGGAAGAAAGGGCTAAATCCAGTGGTTGACTGCGTGGCGGTATTGTATGCGTACGTCACGAAAGGAAGAACAGCGTCCCAGTTGGTCTGATCAGCGGTAACGTACATTGTGAGCATATCTCCAAGAGTACGATTGAAGCGCTCAGTCAGCCCGTTAGTTTGAGGGTGGTAGGCTGTTGTGGTCCGATGTATGATGCGACATTCGGCCAGCAGAGCTTCAACGACGTTGGAAAGGAAGACGCGTCCTCGGTCACTCAGCAGCTCTCGCGGCGCGCCGTGGCGAAGAACAAAATGATGTAGTAAGAATAGGGCAACTTCACGGGCAGTAGCGGCGGGTAAAGCGGCGGTCTCGGCATACCGGGTGAGGTGGTCGATGCCGACGATTATCCACCGGTTCCCAGAGACCGTGCAGGGAAGTGGCCCGTAAAGGTCAACGCCAACGCGGTCAAAAGGGCGGGCCGGGCATGGAAGTGGTTGTAAGGGGCCAGAAGCACGAGGTGTTGGTGACTTGCGGCGCTGACAGGCGATGCAGGAGCGGACGTATTTGCGAATATAACCGAACATGCCGCGCCAATAGTAGCGTTGAGAAATTCTCTGAAACGTCTTCACTACACCAGGATGGGCACACTGAGGGTCGGCATGGAAAGAGGCGCAAATTTCTTGTCGTAAATGGCGGGGAATGACGAGAAGCCACCGTCGACCATCAGGCATATAATTGCGGCGGTAGAGAAGACCGTCTCGTAGGGCAAAGTGTGGTGCTTGACGGCGTAAAGTCCGAGAAGGCGCAGCGTTTGGAGAAGCGGACACGGTGTCGATAAGAGATGCGAGCCACGGGTCTTTTCGCTGCTCCGCAGGCATATCAGCGATTGTTAGAGACGAGAGGACGGGATCAGCCGCCGAGGAGCAAACAGGTGCGATGGTTAGGGGAGAACAGAACAGGGGAGAAGTGAAAGGGGGTGTTTACTGTCCTTTAAAAGGGGTAATAGCCCTCTCCAAGTTTCACAGAGAACCACACAAGAGCACAGCCAGTCTAGGCCTCCACAAGCGAACTCGAGCAGCGCAGCGGCACTTCGTCGTTCTTCTCCTTGTCATCGTGATATCCTCGCCTGGTTCATCTTAGTCTTCATAATATTTTCGCAGAGTTCACTACAATTCATACATACATACATACGTACATACATACATACATACATACATACATACATACATACATACATACATACATACATACATACATACATACATACATACATACATACATACATACATACATACATACATACATACATACATACATACATACATACATACATACATACATACATACATACATACATGCTTCCTCGTCTGTACAAGGAGGCCCCCTTAATATTAGAAATGCATACAGCTTCACGCTGCTGAACGAGATGACGCCCCCAGTGCCATCGCTGTGACAGCGACGGATACCGTCGTGCATGCGCATAACACAAAAGTGCTCGTTGACGACTGCGCTCCACCATCTGGCATGAGCCAAACACAATACCATGCTCTGGCGAATGTTATGGAGGGCTTGAGAGCTTCAATTGCTTCCCCAGGAAAGCTCCCTTAATCCCTAAGAGATGGAGCTCGCACTTCAAGAGCTAGGTACAGTTCCGCATGGTATGATAAATAAAT
>NC_139345.1:60217925-60237925 GCF_055883805.1 Amblyomma maculatum | reverse complement strand
TAGAGCATGTGAAATGTACTGGCGAGAATCCCGGAACGAAATGGCTTCGCAGGAACCCTCGATAATGAGTGCACCATTAACACTTATTAGCTTCGTCCTAATAGTAGATACGAAGTGCCTGTAACACTACCTTTTAAGGCGGAAGCCTTTAATGCCTCATCGCTGTCGAGAGATGGTAGCCAGTAGAGGTGTCACGCTTTCGAGAGCGAGAGTTGAAACAAATTAATAAACCTTGTCTCCACCGGGAATCGAACCTCCATATCTTGGATCCCCAGCCCAGCGCTTAACCACTGGGCCACCCTCGGATTTTTTTTTTCTTTATTGCCTGGTTTTGGCACACGACATAACACGAAAGGAAACTCCGATAAAAAACATGAAAAAAGACACACAACGCAATATACATGAATGAATGTCATGATCAGCCAGCGTTAGACTGGCCTCGTCGCATATTACATACCGGAACATTATCAGTAAAGACGTTTTTGAAGGGAGGGGCTTTTTTTTTTTTTTACCGTGGGGAGGACATTGTTTGATCTCTAAGCAGCCGGAAAAAATAGATAATGTTTTTTACATTGTTAGAAAGGGGTTTGTCTTTGGATGTATTACAACGGACCCTAAAGAAGGATTTTCCACCAGACTCTCACGGCATTTCGATATTTAAGCATAGAGAATGAGGATGAGGTTCTTTTTGACGTAATTATGTTTATGGGCCTCCCACTGTATATGGCGCTCCAGAATGGCAGGCTATCACTTTGAAATGGATGCAAGACCTGTTCGAATTTATTTTCGAGAGTGTATGGAGTGGTTTGTTGCCATTAAAAAATGCGCCATGCCCCGGATCGTCAAACGCTCTTCATCTACCGTGAGGATGATAGCGGGATTCTGCGAGTGACAGATACTGAGCCTTTTATTTCCTGCAAACGAATTTTAGAACGCCGGTGAACTTTGGTTGGTTGGTTGGTTGGTTTGTGGGGTTTAACGTCTCAAAGCAACTCAGGCTATGAGAGACGCCGTAGTGGAGGACTCCGGAAATTTCGACCACCTGGGGTTCTTTAACGTGCACTGACATCGCACAGCACACGGGCGCCTCGCTTTTCGCCTCCATCGAAAAGATGCCGCCGAGGCCGGGATTCGATCCCGCGTCTTTGGGAACAGTAGTCGAGCGCCGTAACCACTGCGCCACCATTCAGTTGTTGTGGCTGTAGGAAGAAGGAAAAGAAAATGCCCGGGCCTGCTACTGGCTCTGTAGCTGAGCCACCTCCGCTGCCTCGTGCAGACAGAAGAGAAAATAGAGAAGAAAGAAAAGGAAGAGGGAGAGAAAGACGCGCGCCGCAACAACAGCCGTCGTCCACCACCGAAATGGTGGCGGGTGCAATGACGGCCGACAACAGATAAAAATTCTGTGGCAGCTAGCCCCCGCCGCAAGCGGCGGTGACCTGCCTGAAATTGGTTGTGTTCGACAGGGGGCGCGCGATGTACCGTAACGACAGGTCACAATGGGTCAGGAGGTCACCAGACGATTTATGCATATACGAAGCTGACCCGTCCGATCCAGGCGTCCGTGCGGCGCCTTTCGTTTGCCGCTTCCTCGAGCGCCGCACCACACAACGAACAGAAGCGGAACCGGATGTCTAGGAGGTGCTGGACAGCCCCCAATACCAACGCCAAGCGCAAGCTTAGTGCCCTGCTAGACTTCATGTCGGAGTCTGGCGCCCTCAACCTCACCTAACCCACCCCCTTCCCCTCTAGGCGTCAGGTCATCCTCATGAATAAAGGTTTATGAATGAATGAATGAACAGTACAGCAGGCATCAGCGGCGTTTGAAATTGATTTACAGGACAGAAAAGGCGCACTATCGGTCACACTCCTCTCCGGACACATGTACCAAGCCGTAAAGGAAGGGAGGAAGATGGGAGTGAAAGAAGAGAGGGAGATAGAGATGCCGTAGTGGAGGGCTGCGATCCACCGCGCTATAATGGCTTTCGACTCATCGCGAATATATTCTAGTTGTGGTTCAAAGTGCTCTCTAGAATTTTTTTTAATCTCGCGAATACCTTTATAGCATTTATATAAGTTAGTTTTTGGCTAAAGAAGGCGCCGTACCTATCTCAGTGCCTTTCACGCCGCCTTTACATTTCGCGAATCCCTTTATTTATTTTTATAATAACTGGTTCACTGGAAACGAAAGGCGCAGTATCTGTCACTTTTGTTCTGCTCTGAACACCTAAACCGCGCTGTAAGGGAAGGGAGGACGGTGGGAATGAAAGCAGAGAGAGAGAAAGAGGTGCTTTAGTGGAGTGCTACGGAGTAATTTCGACCACCTGGGGATTTTACCGTGCACTGATATCGAGAAAAGAAAAAATAAAAAAAACCTACTTTCTTCTCCGTCCGCACGAGGAAGCGGAGGTGGCTCAGCTACAGAGCTAGTAGCAGGCCCTTGCATTTTCTTTTCCTTTTTCCTGCAGTCGCAACTGTACTGATATCGCACAGCACACGAACGCTTTGTTTAAGTTAGTTTTTCAGGAAAAGAAGGCACAGTGTCTTCCTCCTCAGGGGACGCATTCGTTTGCTAAAGGTGCTTATGCCATCGGTTTGAATCCCTATAGTAGACTAGCCTTCACCTTTACTAAAAGGTGGAGCTAAATGAGGAGCGAAATGGCATGAAACTGCCTTGCATGCTGCTCAAAGTACGATTGCGGAAGAGTTGTTATACTTAATCACGCGCGTGTTTTCTGGGAGACCGCTTTTCTGAGTTTTAGTTAAGTCGACGGCAACGATACAGAGACGGGGATGGCTTTTCGGTAGAACAACCTCTATCACTTCGTGAAATAGAAGCATCGATTAAACACATAATAAACTACATGGGGGGAATCAACCTGTATTGCGCGATAGCCCTGCAATATATTTTTTAATATGCTAGATGATCATTTTAAATTTTCGACGTTGTAAACACAAGAATGCTAACACATCGTACTCAACAAAGTCAGCAAGTATCCTACTACAACCAACTCCGCATAAGCTGTGTGACAGTGCAGTAAAAAAAAAAAAAAAAAGAAAAAAAAAACTCCTTGCTTTTAATTTCTCTTGGTCAAGTTCGAAATTTTCATCTCGGTATTAAAGACATCATTTTTAGCATTTGCACCGGGGAACCTGCCCAAAATACACACTTTCGTCATAACCAGAACTCTGAAAATCATCTACCGATTCTCCTCAGAAATAAAGACTGGAAAATGGATGGCCAATTTTATAATGTTTGGATATTGTGAGTACAAGTACAATACATTGAAAACATTGTTAATACCTAGCAAATACGCCCGTCACCTTTCGGAGTAGTGATGGTCAGAATTTCTAGCGTCTGGTTCCTTGTCTGACATGAGTGAGTTTCTCCTTTTGTTATGGTCAACCAAATAATGAACACGTACTTCTAGGTTCGATTCAAACATTGCCGAAGGAGAACATACGCTTAGCTAATATCAACGAAATCGATCGATATTAACTGTAAAAGTGGAGGTGCTAGTGGTTTATCAAAAAAAAAAAAAACAAACAAGGGATACAAAGTAATATTGACGGCAGCGACAATTGCTATATAATTCTTGAGCACCCAAGCAGCGGCTTGCGGAAAGAAAACGGGCAGGGAGAGGACAGAGAACAATACGGAGGAGAAGGATAACAAGGAAGGACAGGGTAACTGTAAAGAACAATATAGATTTGTGTTGAACTAAACTCAATAGAGCTGATGATATACATAAATGTTCTTATCACATTCTCTTATCATCACATCTGCCTAGAAAGTCGAGGTTATGCAAAGCGAATTTCAAGAATGTTCTTTGCGACAGCTTCACACGAGTTTCACCGCTGTCTAAACAACAGAAATCGAAGCGTATGTACCCCCTCCCCCCTAGTTTAGCAGCAAAATAAAGCTGATAGATCAGAAGTGTGACTATGCTGGCTGTATATATAATATTGTTATAAGTGATGTTTCTTGCTTTTTAAACAGCCATAACTATTACCTGCTTCTTGAATTGAATCGTTCCAATCCTCTGTGCAGTATTTCGAGGAATGCGAGTGGTCGTAACCTTTCCTTTTCCGCTTTTAGAGCGATGAAGCGTTGCTGTCAAGAGTGGTTTGCATCCCCACTTTGTATTCCCGCGATATTTGGACAAAGAAACCATCGGTGGCTCTAAGGCTTTGTTTCGCCGTCTCTATCCTTCTACATTGTACTCACGGCAAATTCCGCGTAAGACCTTAAATTATGACGAACCGAACTACTTGGATAGCACTTTTATCGCGACATCGTTAAACGATGATAAACGTCATCCATTGAACTAATAGTGCGAAGTGGGTACAAGGACGACATAATCTCGTTGCGTGCCTCCCAGTGGCTTCTTTGATTTACGGATACCCGAAGCGGCACGGGCAGGGCAGCAGTGACAGCGGTTCCATTACGGGCCGTTCTTCTCCGAGAACTCGGCGGATGGCACTGCCCTTCGGCATTTAATTTTATCTAGCCTCGCCTTCAATGCAGTCGCCATGGGATACAGGCGGGGAGCGTTTTCGGTAACGATAACTGATGGGCGCGGGAGTGCAACGAAGCCTCGCTGTCTTGTTGGAGTTCGCTGCGACTTTGCGGTACGCCTGAATGCCAGGAAAAGCGATATCAAAACTGGTGCGCCTGAACAAATGAAACTTTGTCACGAAAAGAGTGAACCTAAGTGACAGTTCCAATACTTTAATTTCGGCATATTCTCCAGCGTTTTCGTATTTGCGTGGTTATGCTTTTCACCACAAAAAAAAAAAAAAAAAAAAAAAAGTTACTGTAATTTACAGCTGTGCTAAACCTATCAATGAGAACACTTGCAGGAGGTTCTACGCTTTTATTATTACTGTCAGATGTTTCACCAATATTAACGCTCGTGTAAAAAAAAAAAGGTCATTAAAGCACGAAGTCGTGCTTAAGTTGAGACAAAGGAACGTATTTTTGAAGCACTGGCTTCGAAGTGACCAGTGCAAAGCCTTGGTCATTTTTCTAGTTTCCAAAACGGACAAATATACCCAGAAAGAGGCACATTTTTCATATTGTCGGTTTTGGTTGATGTGTTCCTCTTCCTTTTATCAACGTAGGCGTAGCGCATGCTGACAAGTTACCCTCATTACACAGACAGGTTCCAATGCCATCCAGTTCAATGATGATCGAAACAACGGGATTGGCCGGTGCCACATTGCAGCTTTCTATAATCATTGAATAAAATTTCGCGGCGATTGGAGAACAGTAACGTCGAAACTTGGGCTTGATGGGTCATATTTCCAACCTGTAACTTATCAAACGAGGGCAGTGACCGAGAAGCATACACACAGCCGAAAATCACTCACACTGAGAGGAGTCTAGCATGCACTGAACGCTGAAAAGAACTAACGCTTTAAAGGAAATATTTGTGGTAGAATTGCAAGAAAAATAAAAAAAAAATATTAAAGAGCACTGCAGAATCTACATTGAAGGAATGCGAAAGTACGGATGCCGCTGTTGGTTGCTTCTGGTTGCTTCTAGTAGCTTAATTTACTTCTTGTTTCCCATTTTAGTTTTTGGTACTTTCACATTGCGTGTTAATCCATTCCTATGCCCTTTTTCGGGTCTACTTTCGGTTGCGTGATGCGCATCCTCTACCTCATATTAATTCACTTCTTGTTTACCACTTTTAGTCCTTGGTACTTTCAAATTGCGCGCCAATTCCTTCTTATGCCCTTTTTCGTCTCTACTTCCGGCTGCATGACGTCACATCCTTGACGTCCCATTCATTCACTTCTTGTTTACCCATTTTAATTTTTGGTACTTTCAAATTGCGCGCCAATTCCTTCCTATATACTTTTTTTGGCTCTACTTCTGGTTGCGTGACGTCACATTAATTCACTTCTTGTTTACCCATTTTCGTCTTCGGTACTTTCAAATTGCGCGCCTATCGCTGCCTATACCCTTTTTCGTCTCTACTTCCGGTTGCGTGACGTCACATTCTTGACGTCACATTAATTCACTTCTTGTTTACCCCTTTTAGTCTTTGGTACTTTCAAATTGCGCGGCAATCGCTTCCTATGCCCTTTTTCGGCTCTACCTCCGGTTGCGGGACGGCACATCCGTTACGTCATGTTCACTACGGCACCCGTTTCTCTCTCCTCTTTCACTCCCACCTTCCTCCCTTTCCTTACGGCGCGGTTCAGGTGTCCGCAGAATGTGTGTGGCAGATACTGCGCCTTTCCTTTCCTGTGAACCAGTTATTCTAATTATTTACCTAATTAACTCATTGGCCTAATTATTTTTTCTGCAGCATCATTACGTCAGCCTTCATGGATTGACACCAATCATTAACCTCTATCCCTTCTCAATTACCCTCAACTGCTGCGGACACGATTTTGCGGACGCGATGTGCGGACATGGCCTGCAGACACGGTTTGCGGACACGGTCTGCGGACAGAAATCTGTGAACAGAGCCATGTAACAGTTTCACGTTAATAAAATAATGAACATTGAAGAGTTCAGACACCTGTTTTTACTCGGAAATTGAAATGATATCTCTGCAAATTGTGCAGTGGTTAGATTTCAGCAAACCGGTAATCTTCATGTGTAGAGCACCGCTGTGTTTCGCCTAGTTCCGCCTCCAAGTGCGCTTTGCGGTCACTGATATATATGGCAGCTTCGCCACCAAAACGTGAATGCTATTGTAACGAAGTGCGTGCAATTGGTGTAGCTCATGTAGTGTTCAGAGAATTCGCCGTGAAAGAGTGATGTGAAAAACTTCCTATATTGATGTTTTTACTGCACGCATATGTCTTTCCGACATAGCTGGAGCTGCGTTCAATCCCCTTTACTTCTTACCTTTTACTCTTTTGGTGCATTTGGACAAATTAGCTAGACTTACAGTGTTGACATCCGACCAACAGCCGTGCACACCCTGAAGTGCTCTTTGGTAACGGAATAAATAAAAGCAAATCTCAAATAACAAACAGCCTTTTTTGCATTAGAGCAAGGTGTGCCGTATGTATATTTTTGATTCTCAATGGGCCTGGAAATTCGCGATGCTTGTCAGGCAGTCGACCAACCGCTTCGCTCCTTCGCAAAAGTTAAAGTTGTCACATCTTCCTGCCCCATAACTTGCCTATTGCTATGCGCTTAGATAGGGCTTTAATGCCCATGTAGTATACGAATGCCACATAGCTCCTTGCTCTTTGAAGTCAGTGAACTTCGTCCCCCGCAAAAAAACAATATCTATTCCTGTACCGACGTTCACTGACCCTGTAAGCTTAACCTTAAAAGTTTTATTCCTTGCGTAAGCACGGCTCTTAAAGTCGCCTTTCAAAACTTTTGACAGAACACTCCAGCCCCAGGGCTGTTTCGGGGGAGTTGCGCTGGCTCTAGCGTCAATCGATATCGTTCTCTATCGCCTCTCGGTATTCAAAGATGCCTGAGTTTTTGGACAAAGTTGCCGTCATACCAGCCCCTCAGTGATTGATCGATGACTTCTCACTGCATCAGCCGCAGGTGAAAATTCTTTGTGCTGGAGCAAACCAATGTAAAGAAAAAAAAAAAATACGCGGTCGGCAAAAGTCAGAGGTCAATGATCAGCTATACCTTAAGAAAGCCTGTGTCTTGGTCTATTCTATTATTGCTTGTTGAATGTAGTGCAGTCGGAAAGCATGAGATGAAAGAAAAAAAAAATTGGCGATTACACCCCTGGTAATGCGGGTGACTAATGCTAACCGATCAATAGTGTGCTTTTGCAGTTTTTGCATTTGTGTTGAATTCTGCATCCATGTATATGCGCGTCATGACAGTGTTTTTGTTGTAGGAGGGTTACATCAGGTGCTTTACTGTGTGATAAATGTGTCGGCCGTGACTGGAGTATCTTGTTGTGCACGATTTTTGTGAGCAGCGTCTGGAGAGAGTTCATGCTGTATTTTACCCGCTGTGACCATTTGGGTTAGGCCTCCACTACACGTGCACCGTTCTGAGCACAGCTCGGCTGCATCAATGGCCATTACACAACTTTACTTCTATGCAACGTGGTAGCAGCGGCTGTGATGGCGGCTTTATCACGGCTGCTACCTCGTAGGCATGCAGGTTGCCGCGAAATGTAATCATTCCTTGCTTAGCGGCAGATTTGTAACTGTCAGAGAGCACGACGAATTTGGCTTCGGATGCAAGGTACAGACTGTGTGCATAAAGAGTTCGCATGATTGCGCGTGATCACATGGTGACAATTCACAGAAGGAGCGACCCCGTATAGCAGCCCACACTGTAACTGTCCGGCAGACTGAGTGGCCACTACGACGACCACGACGGCTAGGACGCCCAGGACGTAACCTTTAACAGCTAGTTCTGTACAAAACAAACAAACATGGAACCGGAAGTATTAAATTGCCATTAAGGTTAAGGCGCCCTGAAACGTTAACATCGGCGACTTTCTCATGCTAGAAATCCATAGAGGTGGCTGTTGTGAGTTTGTTAGTCAAATTTAAATGCTCTGCGTGAAACCTATATTCTACAAACGTTGTTTAAAAAGCTGGGCTTTTATGACGTCATCTGGGATGACGTCAACTGAATGAGTCCGCTTATTGGGCATTTCCAAGTGACAAGGGCGGGACGGGGAACGTTAAGGCGTCGTCGCGTCTTGATTTCTTTATTTTGTGTTCGCCGGCTTGAGCTGAGTTGAGAGGAAATAGCCAGAATGTCACTTCCGGTTTGTCCGATCACCAATATCTTCAATTTTATTGTAGCTAGCTTAAAAATTCTTGCATTGTGTAGAGGACTGATGAAATACATAATGCTCGTGCACGTTTTCTAGGTTTAGTAAATAAGTTTTCATGAAACATTTCACCAGTAAGCCTACAGTGAACGAGAATCATGCGTGCTGCAAACAATATGACACATGACCAAGATTGCTTCAGTCGACGAGGCTGTATCACAGCGCCAATACATATAAGTCGTTGTAAGGTGATTGAGTTAAAAAGTAGCACTGTCTTAATCTGGAACAATAATGATCAAAATAGCGTTAATAATTGCCTTATGATAAAAACTGGGTCAGCATCTCCGACGCTTCTGGGGAGGAATGAAGGAGGGAAGAGAAGAAGGAAAAGAGCGGCGCCGTAGCTTAGTGCTGCGAGTTCATTTTGACTACCTCAGATTTTTGTTATGCATCCAGCTCGCAAAGTAGACAGACGCCTCACGCATTGCGTCTCTATAGAAACCCGCTGGTTTGGAGGTTTGACCGATTTAGAACAAGAAAGTGCTTAGCGCGTGGGAAAGGAGCAAAAAGCAATTAAGAGTGCAAGAGGATGTTGTGTTTTAACTCCCAAACTATTATCCCCCTTTGCGTATACTACCTAAATGAATTAGAATGCTTTGACACTAGTTCTGACTTGATTCTTCAATCAATTAAATCCGATGTCTGCTTGTTTTATAAACAAACGAAATAAAGGTATACCTGGCATGCCGGAAGGGTAGTTTACAAAATGCTGGTGCCGAGCGGAATATCCTGACTCCGCCTTACTGATTGTGACAAAAATACCAAGCGGAGGACATATGCCCTGCATAAGCCGTGTTATCTTGGACGTAGCCCGGTAGATAGCAGAAGATTCGATTTCACTTCGACGTTCACTCGCATATAATCCTTCGTTAGACTACAGTGCATGCCCCACTGAATCGCGACATGAAGCTTGTAGAGTTTTGCATTAAAGCTATAAAAGGGAAGTATGTTCATGAAACATATTTTGAGACATACGCGAATATTCAAAATATTTTGAATAACCAATCAAATTTCCTTCTGCTTGACTCTCTGAATGAATGCAACAATGCATTTGAAAAAATTACTACAAAAGAGTCGAGCCTGTTGTCAAGCTCCCCGGTGGTTCGAATAGTCGGCACAGTGCCGTAAATATTTTCATCGTCCGTTTCGAACACAAGGATCGTTTTGACTGTGCTCAGCAGGGTACCACGGTCATCTTTTAAAGCCGATATATCGGCTTCAGTTCTTTGATGCGGTTCATTCGTGAGTTGGCGTTAATAATGCTCGCATACTATTTGACCCTAAAAAATTCCTGACGTCCCAGGGTTCATGCAGGGTTATAAACTGTGCCATTATACCCTATATCGGAGGCTATTTCAAACTTTCATCCTCTAATCAGGCCGGCTTTAGAGTTAGTTTTTTTGCTATTTTCACCAGCAGCAAAAGGTAATTTTTCTATGCATACGACATGAAGACAGTAAAGTTGATATACTGACTAGGGGCTGTGAGTCTTTTGTGGAGATTGGTGTTGTGTACTCATTCAGATGCTGGTTTACGTCCATTGATAATAGTACCACCGCTAGTCCTTCTGTGTTTCGCACTAATGTTCATTTTGCAGTTCTATTCGCAGAAGAAGCGAATAAGCACACAAATATTCGGTTCGTATTCTTTTGGTTTTGGTTTTTTTTTTTTTTTCAGCCTATGGTTCATGTTCGACTTGGTTTCAAAAGAGTGCTGTTTGCGCGCCTTTAATATCGTGGCGGATGTATGCCACGAAATCACAGGATCTCTCTGTTGCTTTCTGTACTGTATTTCCTGCTCAACATGAATCATTTGCTTATGCGCCAAACCACCGTACATTTAGTTAAATCTAACAAAGAAAAATTATAACCTCAGTTTTTAGATGTTTCAGTTGAACCGTTTCTCGAGCTTGCACCCTTGCCTGAGAGTCCACATTGAAAAGTGGGATAGATAGCATAACAAGACTAGGCGCTTGTAAGGAGCGCCATGCGCCTTACAGGCTTTCTCGCGGCAAAGTGAAACAGGCCATCTTTGGTTCTCGCTTCTCTTGAGCTTCACAGTGGCGCGGAGGAGGGAAATGAGACTAGCCAGCGGCAGGCTGCATCTCTTTCGGGAGCTGCATTCCCTCCGGCGAGTAGTAGGAACCTCGCCATCGGCGAGGCAGTCAGTGGCGGTGGCGCTGAGAACGGTTGCACGTGAGGTCTCCGCATCGCATCGCACCGTTTTGCCGCGCCCTTCGGTGCATTCCCACCCATCTCTTCGTCACTGAACCGGCCGCCGTTCGTGCTCGCGCACTGACTCCCAATCAAATCCCCGTCAAAGGGTTGGACCCGTGACAAGAAAAAAAAAAAAATAGTAGGGAAAGGGGAGGGTGCATTGGGGCGCGTGCCTCAGGGCGTTTTTGTGCTTTCTACAGCGGTGGCTACGGCAGAGTGGGTGTCTTCGTTAGAAAAGCCCGGTTGCAACGAGAAATTCACCGGCTGCTATAGATGACAAGAGCTGTGGCGACTATGAGGTTTTGCGTAAGCAGCCTTCTCAAGGCACGCATGCATCGAAAGCCAGAGTGTCTCTAGAACGACTAACAAGCAATAGGCTGTAGTAGAGACATTGTACAATGGTTCGAAGATGCGAACTTGAGGGAGCAAGGTTCAGGAGCTACGACTAACAAGCAATAGGCTGTAGTAGAGACATTGTACAACGGTTAGAAGATGCGAACGTGAGGGAGCAAGGTTCAGGCGCTACGATGAGAATTTTTTTGCGAGAAAATGTCATTCGAGTTTGTGCTCATGTTTTTCGAAGGAAGAGTGAAACAGAAAAGCAAACAAATGCTATCTATAATTTTTCTCTAATGTTTTAAGACCGCTCATCGTCATCTCCTTGCGGATTTTTTCTGCCCATGCCAATTTATACACGGTATAGATTTATTAAAATGCAAAAAATGAAAATAACAATATTGTGGGTTTGTTGAAAAAAATAGTTCCTGTTCTAAACCCTAAGCTTTGTATTCTAACGTCCACGGTTTGCTGGAGATTCTGGCTACTTTGCCCATCCCGATCGCCGACGCGGAGCTTCAGTCTTCAACGCTCCGCAGGCTCAAGTCGTATCTTAGAGCTACAACGTCGCAAGAGCGGTCGCTGGCGTGCAGTCTTCTAAAGAATCATTGGGATATCGTTGTCAGCCAAAAAACTGTCCTCTCGCATCTTTTCGTTGACCGCAGGCGGATTTGTAGAAGTGTATTTTTGAATCACGCACTTGAATTTCTTTGTGCCTTTGAACTTTTATGCATACATTGCAGCGAACTTAATATGTAATCATTGGAACGTGCCTATATCACCGCACGGTCTCCGCCCACCCGATACCTTCCCTCTTGAGGGAACTACCCTGCAGACCACCAGAGCAGTCATGGCAACGCCACCGCCCGATCAGACTGCGAGGGCTCCTTTGCTTCTCCCGCCTACCTTACCCCTCAGACCCCTCGGACACCAAGGCCATTCGAAGGTGACCAGTTTTGAGGCCGAGGTCTGCAATGGCTGGCTCATTTCTAACGGGTCGCGGCGTTCAACAACAACGCGAATTTCGAGGCCACATTGTCCACCTGGTCGGCCCTGCGACGTCAGCTCCTGAGTACGTACACCAGCAGCGACCCCGAAGAGAATGTCTGAAGTCGCGCATTCAACTCCCGAACGAAGGACTCGCCATGTATGTCGAGGATGTGAAGCGTCACTGCTATTGAGGAGAGGCGTTAATTCTAAAAGACAAAAAGCTGCGGTACCTGCGCGGACTGAAAGAACAGTTCTGCGGCTTCAGCGGAATCCACCTGCCATTGTCGCAGCGGTTTTAGTGACGCCGTCTTCATGAAAAAAAAATGCTGCAGCGGCGGCTGAGCCAGCACCTGCCAACACAACTTCTACCCTGCCCACGTTCTTCACGTTGGGCCAACTCGACTTTTATCCCCCCCCTTCCCCCCCCCCCCAGAAAATCCGACCTCTCTTCGCGAACTAATCCTCTCTGTAGCCCGCGAGTACAGCCAGAAGCTTCATGAATATTTTTATCGTACTGTGGATTTCCTATAGCGAAATTCGTTAGAAAGTATAGCAAGCATTCAGGGCACCAGTCATTCCGATGAGTCCACTGCCTGTGACCTATGCCTGTGACCTATGACCTATCCAGCCTGTGACCTATGCGGACATACTGCGGCGCCCTGCCCCACTTTCTGGTCTATCGACGTACTCGCCTCCGGTGATTGCGGTGGAGTTGCTCGGCCGGCTTCCTACTGGGCGGAGCGGTGACAGGCGCCACAGAAATATGACCTCTGGAGCGCTCCGGATCGACGGCCTCTCTGCTACCGCTGTGGTTAGGGATGTTACATCTATCGGTGGCGCCATTACCGCCAACTGGAACTGCGTGAGTTTCCTCCCGACAGATCTCGTCCACAGCCCGGCGAGCAGCCAGATGGCCCACCAGGTTTGTCCGCCATCATCGCCGCGCCACCAATCGCGATCAACTTCGCCTCTTCTCTCTGTGCCCGAGGGACACAGCCGAGACGGCCACTGCACGACTTGGGCATTGAAGCCCACGCCTGGAAAACTAGCTCCTGCAACCTTTGGAGGCGAAGCCGCTAAACGCTCAGCGAACGGCATCCATCATCGACCAAATGAAACGGACCGCCGCATCACCGAACATCTCCTGACACCGCACCGAGTTGATCACCTCGAAACTGGTCGCCGCATCGCCGAACAACTCCCGCCACCGCATCCAGTGAATCCCCCAGAACCAGAACGCCACATCGCCCAACAGCTCCTGCTGCCACACCGAGGGAATCGCTTTAACCCTAAATCTACCTCGGCAGGCACTAAGAGCCATGGATCTCCATAGATATTCCTGTTCTCGTCGACAAATAGGAGGTCAGTGCGGTAATTGACACATGTGCGGATGATTCTATTCTTAGTGGACGACTGGCGATGAACCTGAAAAAAGTGACGATACCGTGGGATGGTGCCCACATACATACAGCCGGAGTTCATGTTGTCGCGCCCCTAAATACCTTTACTACCTGAGTTACAGTGCGTGCCCGCACGTTTGTTGCCACTTTTCTCGAGCTGCTCGAATGCCCTCGTAATGTCATCCTAGGCATCGACTTTGTCCGCGAGCACGCTTCCAGATATATCTACCGACTCGCTTGGTAACGTTCTCCACCGAGATGGTGACAGAAAAGGCTGAGGTCAGTGGGTTTTAATATTCTCCGCCGATCGCTGATGATAACATTACACTGCCACCACGCGTCAGTATTCTCGCTAGAGTTACCTGCGACGAGTCACAGCGAGGACTCCGATTTGTCGAGCCAAATGTATCTCTTTCACTTGCTGTAAGCTTTTGTGTAGCACCTAGTCTTGGCTTCCTGCATGTCGGCCAGACAGAGTGCTCATTATGAATTTCAGCAATTACTATCGCTATTTGTTCCATGGTACAGCCATAGTGTACATAGACCCTGTTCAGGAAGTTGCCGAATGCTCTTCTTGCGAGGAAACCACGCTTTAAGCGAAGAGTATGCAGTAAACGGCATTTGGATAAATCATATCTTCCGCACGCTAAAAGAAGAAAGCTGCAGGATCTCTTTCTTGAGTTCGCTGCGTGTTTCACGCCGTGTTCTAAAGTGTGAAAAACACCCATGGTGAAGCAAGGATTATCGCCTCGACTCATCCATCAGCAGCCCTACCCTGCGTCTCCACGCGAGAGAGACGCCATTCAGAATTACATCCAAAAATCAGACTACGGTCGTCTCCTGTCGTCTTCATAAAAAAAGGACGGCTCACTGCGCTTCCGCGTCCACTACAGAAAGCCCAACAGCATGACAAAGAAAGGCGTTTATCCACCACCGCACATAGTCAACTCCCTAGACCGACTTCGGCAAGCCAAATATATTTTTTCAGTCGATTTTTGGAGTGGCTCTTAGCTATTAATGTTTATAACAGGGACTGAGAGAAAACTGCTTTCATCACCCACAGGTATAGTGGTAAGCATGTCTTTTTTACTTGGGCGACGGGATTATCTTTTGAGACAACATTCGCGGAACTTCTGCACGGTCTCAGAGCTGTCCTCGAAGCCATTCGATCCGCGAACCTCTTCACTAAGACTGAAAAGTTCTGCTTTGGTTTCAAGGAAATTAAGTCTCTCGGGCACATCGGGAGAACTGGCGACATCCGAGCTGACCCTGAGAAAAGTGCGCCTGTTGCGACCTTCTCCAGTTCCTTACAACAAAAATTGAGTCTGATAATTCCTGGTATTGTGCTCCTGCTACCGTCGCTTTATCAAAAACTTCGCTCAGCTCACCAGCCCTGCCACGCTCTTAGTTGGGATGATGCATAATTTCCCTGGGGCAGCGAACAGCAGATAGCTTTCGACGAGCAACGGTTTCATCTACAAACGCCCCAGGTACTCGCGCATTTCGACGACGGTGCCGATATAGAGGTACACACAGATGCAAGCAACGTCTGTCTTGGCGCTATCATCATTCAGTGGCAAGACGGTGTCGATATGGTAATCGCTTATGCCAGCCGCGCCCTTTCGCGTGCTGAGTGGAACTACTCTACCACTGAAAACGAATGGTTAGTGGTAGTGTGTGCGGCAGCTAAGTTTCGCCGGTACCTGTATGGAAGACCATTCATATCATCATCGATCACCACTTCTTGTGTAGGCTGAAGAATTGAAGGGATCCGCGCGGCTGCTTAGCTTGTTGGTTTTTATGGTTGCAAGAATTCGATTTAGCCATTACCTAAAAGTCTGGTCCCCCTTCATGGATCACTGCCTTGTCGTGGCGGAGGGGCTTGCGAAACTCGATAAGTCGTGAACTCTGCTGTGTAGGGCCACCCAAGATAGACAGGTCACGGCAAAGAGTTCTGACAAAATGTGATTCACTGGAGAAGGTAATGGCAACCCACTCCAGTATTTCCTGCCAAGAAAACCCTATGGCCAGTCACAATACCATTAAAGATATGGCGCCGTAAGATGAGCCCCCCAGGTTGGAAGGCGTCCCACAAGTTACTGGGATTAAAACAAAGGGCGATTCCTAGTAGCTCCAGGACGAATGAAGCGGCTGGGCTAAAGCCAAAAGGACGCTCAGTTGTGGATGTGTCGGGAAGCGACCGGAAAATCCGATGTTGCAAGGAGATATATCACATAGCAACATGGAATGTAAGATCTATGTCGCAAGGTAAACTGGATGTCGTCAAGCGAGAAATGGACAGATTCAACATTGATATCTTGGGTATCAGCGAGCTCAAGTGGACCGGAATGGGAGAATTTAACTCCGGCGACCATTGTGTCTTTTATTGTGGGCACGAATCCAAGAGAACGAATGGGGTCGCTCTCATAGTAAACAGAAGAATGGGCAAAGCAGTGCTAGGGTACAACCCCAAAAACGACCGAATGATTTCACTTCGGATCCAAGGTCACCCTTTCAACATAACAGTTATCCAAGTCTATGCACCGACCACTACTGCTGAAGAAGCTGACGTTGAGAGATTGTATGCGGACCTACACTGCCTTTTAGACCGCACCCCATCATCAGACGTCGTTTTTCTCATAGGAGACTGGAATGCTAAGGTCGGGAGTGAAGAAATATCCGGAGTTATAGGCAAGTTCGGTCTTGGCGAGCCAAATGAAGCTGGGCAGAGGCTAGTAGAGTTTTGTCAAAAAACAACCTGACCATAGCGAATACTCATTTTCAACAGCACAAGAGGCGCCTGTACACATGGACTTCACCGGACGGTCTGTACAGGAATCAGATCGATTATATTCTTTGCCGGCAGAGATGGAGAAGCGCTATACAAGCAGTAAAAACAAGGCCTGGGGCCGATTGTGGCACCGATCATCAGCTTCTTGTTGCCAAAATTAAGCTTCGATTGAGGAAAACGCAGAAAACTAGAACGCCTTTCAGGTATGATCTGGATCAAATTCCATTAGAATATGCTGTGGAAGTGAGGAGTCGATTTCAAGAATTAGATCTAGAAGACAGAGAGCCCGAAGAGATGTGGACTGATGTTCGTGATATAATACAAGAAGTTGCTACTAAGGTAATTCCAAAGCAAAAGGTATGCAAGAAAGCAGACTGGTTATCTGAAGAGGCTTTGCAAATAGCTGAGGAAAGGAGGATGGCAAAAGTTATGGGGGAAAGAGAAAGATACAAGGCTCTCAATGCAGATTTTCAGAAAATAGCAAGGAGAGATAAGAATGCCTTTCTGAACATACAGTGCCAAGCAGTTGAGGACAACAGCCAATTAAGGAACACAAGAGCTCTGTATAAGACAATCAAAGATATCAAAGGAAGCTTCTGTGCTAAGGTGGGCGTGATAAAGCACGAACGAGGCAAGGACCTCACTGAAGCCTCAGAGATAAAGAAGAGGTGGTAGGAATACACAGAAGAACTGTACAAGAAGGACCCGAATGTGCAAACCCAACATAAGACGGCTGTGATTACTGATCTCGAGCCGGGCATCCTGAAGAGTGAAGTTGAATGGGCTTTAGCCAGCCTTGCTAAGAACAAAGCTAGCGGAATTGATGGCATTCCAGCTGAGTTGCTTCAAAAACTTCAACCAAGACGCTGTTAACATTCTGCATACATTATGTCAGAAGATTTGGACAACCCTGCAGTGGCCACAGGATTGGAGGAGGTCAATTTACATCCCCATTCCAAAGAAAGGCAGTGCCAAAGATTGTTCCAACTACCCCACGATCCCGCTTATTTCGCATGCTAGCAAGGTGATGTTAAAAATCCTCCAAGGAAGGCTGCAGCAGTGTGTGGATCGGGAGCTTCCGGACGTGCAAGCTGGGTTTCGCAAGGGCAGAGGAACTAGAGATCAAATTGCCAACCTTCACTGGATCATGGAAAAAGCAAGAGAGTTCCAGAAACCCATTTACTTCTGCTTTATTGATTATGCGAAAGCGTTTGACTGCGTAGATCACAGCAGATTGTGGCAAGCTCTCCAAGAGATGGGAGTTCCAATTCACCTCATCTGTCTGCTCAGGAACCTTTATGAAGGGCAAGAGGCCACAGTCAGAACTGGGCATGGTCTTACTGATTGGTTTCCGATTGAGAAAGGGGTGAGGCAAGGCTGCATACTGTCGCCCTGCCTATTTAACCTAAATGCAGAGTGCATCATGAGGAAGGCCGGTCTGGACGAGTCTTCAGCTGGAGTGAAGATCGCTGGAAAACGCATCAACAACCTTAGATATGCGGATGATACCACTTTAATGGCAGAAAGTGATGTGGAACTCAAGAGACTTCTGATGCGCGTACAAGAAGAGAGTGAGAAGTTTGGGCTTAAACTGAACATTAAAAAGACGAAGATCATGGCGTCTTGCCCTATCAAGTCCTGGAGCATCAATGGACAAGAAGTGGAAGCTGTGACAGATTTTCTGTTCTTGGGCGCCAAGATTACCTCGGAAGGAGACTGCAGCCATGAAATTAGGAGACTCCTGCTTTTGGGAAAGAGAGCAATGGTTAGCCTTGACCGCCTAGTAAAGAGCAGATACATTAGTCTGCCAACCAAGATCCGTATAACCCGTGCTATGGTCTTTCCAGTTGTGATGTATGGATGCGAGAGTTGGACTGTGAAAAAGGCTGACCGCCGAAGAATTGACGCGTTTGAATTGTGGTGCTGGCGAAGACTCTTAAGAGTTCCTTGGACTGCCAGAAGATCAAATCAGTCGATATTGTCGACCATAAACCCTGACTGCTCATTGGAGGGTCAAATTCTAAAGTTAAAGCTCAGCTACTTTGGTCATCTGATGAGAAGAGAGGAGTCACTGGAGAAAGATTTGATGTTGGGAAAGGTTGAGGGTCGCCGGAGAAGGGGTAGGCAGCGAACGCGATGGTTAGATGGCATCCTCGAGGCACTGCAGATGAAGTTATGTGATGTTAGGAAGATAGTGAGAGACCGGAAAGCGTGGCGTGACATGGTCCATAGGGTCACGAAGAGTCGGACACGACTGAACGACTGAACTGAACTGAAAAGTCTGGTCAGAAGCACACAGATGCTGATAGCCTGTCACGCACTCCCGTCGAACCCCTCCGCATGACACCGCGAACGATGATAGCTTCATCGGGGCAGTCAGCACGTCATACATCATGTTCAGACAGCGCGCCGACAACGAACAGTCAATGCACATTGATAGTGCAAGAACTTACCTTCTCGTCGTGCCGTTCGATCTACTGCTAAGTCCTGGTTGCATGTCATGATAAACCAACGTCCGGTCATCTTGTTCTCACACGCACTCTCTAAAGAGTTCGAGAAAGTTGTTGCTGGTTACTGCTTGCCTCCAACGTGAAACATTATGTAGGAACTCGCCGGCTATGTCAGCAGCGAACGAAATCAGGGCTTCCATCTCCCAGCATGTTTCAGTCTATCGAGCCCCCACAAATGCCATTCGACAAAGTATGAAAAGGTAGGTGACGCTGGAGACGCCTTAAGGTACGACATGAGAGCATCGACGGCTCCCATCTGTGGCCCCCCTTGGAGGCCCAAATTTGCGTACATACTTTTTGCAGCTCGTTTGATAATTAACCGCTTATGTATTGTCTGCATTGTATCGCACATACTGGTATTATACACTCTTAGGTGCCACATTATGCGCTTTAACTAAGTCGTACGAATCCACCGGGTTCCACCGTGAGTGAGTGACCTAAGGATAGCGTACGAAAGAGCACTGAGCACTGATCGGAAGCCTCAATTCGCAAGCTGAGCCAACGTTTCGACAATACCACTCGTATTCTTCTGTACGACGTTTCGAGAAGGGCAACATTTTGACGTTCACGGGCGGCTGCGTTTAGATGGAGGCGAGCCACCCTAGTGATACTAAGAGGCTTCCGTATGATGTGCGATTCAGTGCACGTTAAAGATCCCCAGGTGGTCGAAATTACTCCGTAGTCCTCCACTACGGTTCCCCTTTCTCTCTTTCCAGCTTAACTCCCATCTACCTATCCTTCCTTGCGGCGCGGTTCAGGTGTCCGCAGAAACAAGTGTGACACTGCTTATTTTCTTACCGGTTTGGTTTGGTTTATGTGGTTTAAAGTTCCAAAGCGACTCAGGCTATGAGAGACGTCGTAGTACAGGCCTCCGGAAATTTCGACCACCTGGGGTTCTTTAACGTGCACTGGCATCGCATAGCAAACGGGCGCCTAGCTTTTCGCCTCTATTGAAAAGCAGTCGC
>NC_139345.1:60065425-60212925 GCF_055883805.1 Amblyomma maculatum | reverse complement strand
AATCGGCGGTGGCGATAACAACAAACGTGGTCGTCGGTCGTCGAACTACAAATACCTGTCGCACACGTCAACATCCAATTTGATGGCGGTGAAGAAAGATCTAGATAAAGCCGCGAACGGTCACAGCATAACCTTGAACTTTGTCGAAACACATGCGAGTGGTTGGAATCTTTGAGATACACGTCGACGCAACTTGTGCGACAAAGCAGAGGATAAAGAGCTGTCTCGCGACAACGACCATCAACAAACAAAGAATACAGTAAAGATCCCCTCGCTGAAATCACAGTGATAAGGCCACGTGCCGGCGGCTGTCGAAAAATAACAAATAAAGATTTAAATAGTCGCTGCAATATATAGGTAAATGAACTGGTTCTAAGAAGCTTTGTTGAGAAACCTCTAGGTTCGTTGATCTGAAAGCAGTGGCTGCGCTACACACCCCGGATATTCCATCAAGTACACTTAAGGATCGAAGAAGCTTTTATACAGGGTTTTTTAGGGAAGCAGTGGAAACGGGGGCCATTTCGAAATGCGATTATTTCGCCAGGTCATGTCCACTCTTTTGCCTCACAGCTTGGCTGAAGGAAAAAGACGGCTGCGTGGACACTCTTTAAAAGCGACAGATCGAAATACAGTGCATGACAGGTCACAGAAGAACAGGTAGTTCGCCAGTGCCTCTGCTAAACGTCGGTACCGGGTGTCGCTTCTGCGCCGAGCTTCTTGTTCGCGCGGGAAAATGCACCCGATTTCCTTGAGGTAAGTGCAAGACTTTGCAAAATGAGTTTTTCTTAATGTCGAAGTCTGGTAGGACATCGTTCTTTTCACGGCTTCGAGCTCCCAGGAAATCTGTAGAAACATACCACAGTGGTTACGGGCATATTGCAAAATTAAGAGAAACGTTTTCTGCCTTCACAGTTGGTTATTCCAACCGCTGAATAAAACATACGAGTAGGGCGCGTAATGATTAAATGGATCATAGTGATTCATACGATTGCACTTGATTATTCGATAAGCATGAATTGCCCGTGGAAAAACCGTTTCTTTTACTCGGTCTCTGAAAGCGAGATTTGTACGACAGATCGAGGCTATCTAACCCATTACTCACAGGGCGGGACTGAGGAAACATGATGATCCTAAAAATGGAGCGTGGTTAGGTGGGTGGAGATGTCTGACATTAGTTTCATCCTCGTTTTTATTCTTTTTAGGCTCGGTTAGGTTAGGATCACGCAAATGGAAATTATCTTTCATTTCTCTTGTGAGGTGAACGCTTCAAGCCGACGTATTTCAAGGAGCTTGAACACCAGTAAAATCATGTGTCATCGTTTGTGCGGGAAATGTGCCGTAAAAAAAAGAAACGCGTTAAACACAGGTACAGAAGATGCGATTTTTTGTGCTTACGATTGTGCGCTCTCTTGCTTAATTTTGCGCGGAAACTTTGTTTTCTGTGTTAGATATCAATTAGCTAAAGGAATGCTGTTGTAAGCTTGCCGCACATTACAACATGGATCATTTGGCAAGTTGCTCTATTTAAAATGTTGCCTGCCAGGAAATCCTGCGGAAAGTAAGAATTTTTTATGTATAGCCTAATCTTGTGTCTTGTCTTAATGATTTTTCTATTCGTGCAAGCTGTTTCAAAGGGCCTTTGAAAAGGACCGTCAGGCTGCTCCACGAGAGTTAGGCAATTCTGGTGGCATTCAGGTGATTCTAAGAATGGTAATTTATCCTATGTGTAGGCAACTCTTGCCCCTGTGTTGGTTCCATGTGTCTAGGCTGTCTGAGAATTCTGATAAATTAAAAAAAAAAAAATCATCCGGTCTGGCTCAGCTTACACAGAGTATTGGAGGAGCTTATTTGAAGCGTAGGCTATTCTTTATTTTGTAGAGATTTTCTTCGTGGAAGCCGTTTGAAAGTGTTCTTGACGACGGCTGTTGCGACGCGCGTCTTTCTCGTCCTCTTCTTTCTGTTTCTTTCTTCTTTATTTTCTCTTCTGTCCGCACGAGGCAGCAGAGGTGGCTCAGCTACAGAGCCATTAGCAGGCCCGTGCATTTTCTTTTCCTTCTTCCTACATTCGCAACAGTTCTCGCGATGTGCGTCGTCGTCTTCCCTAACATAAATTCACGTGCAAGTCAGACTACTATGGCACTTGCACGTACAAGTAAAAAAATTCGAGCGTGTGTCGCACCCGCTCGAGTAGCAGTGAAGCGCCGCGCACGCTAAGACTTTTCGGACTGCTCTCCGTGACTGCCGCGGGAAAGAGCGAGCAAATCCTGCCATCTGCGCTCCCGGTCTTCAACCGGAGTCTTCACAGCTCCACATGTGTCGTCGGCAAATGCTAATCAGATCACGGTGATTGATGCCCAAAGACGCTGAGTTCAGCTATACCAAATTGTTTCTTTACACATATTCCACTCAGTTCTGCCCTTATTGCAGGCTTGACAGGTACTAACTGGTGGGTTAAATCTACTGAAAGTTTCAAAATGTGGTCGAGATGCTTCGATAAACTTGTTTTTTTTTTTTTTTTGCACAAACCTAGCTTCTGGTAGTCTTTTGCAAGCCGTTGGTACAGTCACTGGTATTGTTGGCTCGGAGCAAGAAAAGCGCGAGACCAGCGCAAGAAGAAAGGTGCGATGTGTAGCTAACAGCTTTGACAATTCGAGAACGATCTTCTCAGGGCGCATTTGTTTCACTAAGCAAGAATTAAATAATGTGAACAAATAACAGTTACTCTGCATGATTGGTTTTCCTTGCGCCTCAGAGCTACTCCCTCAAGGTGGTACTTCAATGCATTACTCCGCGATTATTATCCTCCCCCACGAATGAATACTTGTAGTCGCTTATACCAGTAGCTCAGCAGAGGAAAGGTGGCTGTGCAATATCCTTCTCACTGGGCTGCCTCATTCAAGTAGGTCCACGATATTGTACGAAAGAACGAAATATTATTACTCATTTGCATCAAAATCGTTTCTGTCACCTACTAACCAGATGAGTATAACTACTGAGAGAGAAACACAATAGTCGTGGAATTAAATCAGTTATGAAATGCGCAGTAGTTTCGCAGTCCTTTGACTAGGCGCCTGCTAATAACCAGTAGGTGACAAACCAACAGGAACGCTGATACGCTTACACCAAGCTCCCAACACTAATTCCTCACCTACGGCACCCTCATTCTTGCAGGCAGAATACCTAAAAAATTAGCTCGCTTCACAACTAACCCATTGGCTACAACCTCACAGGTCAAGCATCAGATCACTTGGGTTCCGGGGCACTCTGGATTGGAAGGTAATGGGGTCGGGGATAGGCTAGCTCGAGGTCACACAAACCGAGCGGCCACCAATCCCAATCTCACAACCAGCATTCCTGTCCCAGCGACTTGCGGCGCGCGACTTAAGTACCTACGGGAACAACGTAGGATTTATCCCCCTCAACACAAGGGTCTAAAGGCACAAGAAATGCGGGAATGAAGACAGCTCCAAACCAACACTTACCCCAACCTACATCAATACAACATAATGTTCCCAGAACACTGCACAGACATATGTCCTTGGTGCAATGACCCGCCTACAGCCTACCACGTCACATGGGGGTGCACAGGCCCCAAACCTCCACACATAAACATGCACCATTCGAAGGCGCAGTGGGAGGCCACTCTGCAATGCTATGATCTAGAGACCCAGCGTAGGCTGGCAACTAAGGCAAGAGCGGCAGCCCAGGCCACTGGGGTCTTGAAATGAAGACTCCACTCACTGCCCCCCCCCCCTTTTTTTTTTTCTTTTTTTCCTTTCTCTTTTCTTTTTCTTTTTGAAATAAAGTTTTCTCTCTCTCTCTCTCTCCTCATTCATCTCCGTCTGCTCCACTCGTCCCTCCCCGCCATCATGTTTAAACATAAGTGAACATATCCTGATATTGGCATGCACGTTCCTCGTCATTTATAGCCTAAAATCGGAGGCTGTTCTCTCTAGAATGATAAAGGCTGATGTTGCATTTACCGCGTGGCGATACGGTGAAAAGAGATAACGCAGACCCCAACGCATGACGGCATTGCTTTTGGGCCGGAAGCTGGGTGATGTCCTTACATAATATGAACATGCGCAGGGGAAGGTCCGAAGGACAGCAGACAGGTCGTTCGGGTTACAGCTACAAAGAAGGAAGGCCTCACCATGGGCCGAATAGACAACCTCACGAGCCAAAACACCATGACAACTGCTCGTAGTAACGAAGAAACCGCAAATGATGCAAATATTTCGACCTGTCAAACAACGAAGGAAAAAGAAGAAAAAGACTGATTGAAGCTTCATTTGACCGCGTGTTAATTTTTTGCTAAGGGGGTGGCCTGACAACAGGGAACTACGTAGGAATAACTGGAAATAAGATGGAAGATTATAGATCGTGGGGTCAGCGAAGGCGAGGGATCTGACAAAATCAATTTTTGCAAACAAGCTGACAAGCATGGGAACTGTTTTCCTATATGAAAGATGTGAGTGGGAGAAAGGCGGATTTCGGTAAAGTTGAAATTGAACTTCGACGCAATTTAATAAGAAAAAGTAAGGAAACATATTGGGGCTGAACTGAACCTGAACTGAGCTCGAAGGGAATGAAAACTATATTAGAAGTTCGCCTTCATTCATCTTGCTTATCTACCGGGTGTTGACCAATCTCATCGAATTCCTTCTCAACACAGCTTTTGGCAATTTTTTCGTGTTCGACGTTCGGCACCGGCCAATACCTCCTGCTCCTCCTTCCCTGATATTGCCCACCAAACACGCGATGAGTCATCCGTTTTATAGCGCATGTTAAAAATGGGATAAATATTAGAGTCCTCCCTCTATAAAAAGCGAAGATTGATGTCAGTTGACACTTGCTGTCTTTTCTTTCCATAGAGGAAGTTCAGGAAACAGCAGCTCGACTTCTTCATGGTTAGCAGCCGCTCTTCGTCGTGTGTAACGGGAACAAATCAAGCGCCAATCCGTCGGCGTCGTTGATTGAAAGCGACGTTAATGGCGAGAAACGGTGGCGGAGGAGAAAATGAAGAGGGAGGGACGACATTTATCAGCGGCCAACGCGGACGCTGCAGCGGTGCATGACAACCCTTGCCTTCTACAGAGGGTAGGGAGCAAAGGAGGCACCGACGTTTACAAGGCCTCAATAAAGTATTAGTATACACTGCCGTTTTCCACGCGTGCGTGTGCGTGAGGCAGAAAGCCGGTGGCTAGTGGGAACTCGGCAACGAGACAGGTTCTGACAGGACCCTAATGACGAGAATAGAAAAAGAGCGGAAATGATTTCTTTCAAGCGGGATTCAGTACGCCTCGACTGATTATAATTTTACTCCGCGTCGCGTGTCTGCTCTATGCAAGACAGTTTTTGATTTCGGCACTTGGCATTTTTAACGACATAATAAGGCAGTGACAGTTGAGTGTCATAGGGAAGCGTTCTGGCCTGCTGGGGTGGCACAAATGGCATCAGGAGAGCTAGGCTTGCTGCTTAGGGCATTGATAGATGGAGCATTGGAACTTGTTGCCTGAAAGGCTTGAGTGCACTGTCGGCACTCGTCTCCGACGTGAAGAAGATATATACCAGACTTTCCACGTTCGTCTACTGTGTTGTCCCTTAGGCATATAGTGAAAGGCCCTGATTGACAGGCGAAACAAACTTTTAAGACCTAATGTGTTTTCTGAAATAAGTGTTTCGGCTACTTATACTTGGCTTAGCTGTTTATTCTGTTATGAAGTCGCGCAAGTCTTATTTGTTTTCTTTTCGTGTGATGGGTATAGTATGTAGTGTTGGATGAATTGGTGTTGTGTTCTAGATTTCTAGAGCAGAAATATACCGCAACAGAAACGTTACACACCGAATTTGGCGCAGCTCTTAAAGAGAAAGAGGAAACACGTTAACGAAGTTGTCCTAACTACGCAGAATAAAACGAAAAGGCGAACACAGTAAGTTGTCCTACTGACGCCGAATAAAAAGACATGCTGCAGGCTATACCAACGAATCAATTTTAACTCAAAGCAATTCGCTGGCAAAGAAACCGACGTTCTGTTTTATAACTTTACTTACCTTTACTTGAGGCATCCGGTATGTTCAACGCCACACATATCACTATGTCACTGGGGACCAGTCGCATCGTGCAGATAACATTAAATATGTTCTGTAGTGGAGCACGAAAATTGTTTTACTACACGGGCCGTGATTACTGTGACCTAACGAGGATGTGTGCACACAAAACACACCACGTTATCGCCGTTCGTGGCCCCGTCATGGGCTTCTCCTTACGCGGACTAATGCTGCTTTGCAGCCAATTTGGGAGGGCGGAGTAGTCGTACATTACATGGGACTGCACAGGAGTGGTGACTGTGCAGTCAAAATTGAGGACGCTGATGTGATTTCGCTTCTTTTAAGTTTTTTAAAGGCTGCAATACATTAGCGCTGGACTGGAATGAAAATCTAAGTGATTACTTTGCCGTGGTTTAGGATAGCTGTTTGGGAAGGCATAAGACCACGACCAGCAGTTTTGTTACTCCTAGGTACGTGAGAAGGGGGGGGGGGGGGGGGTCTTTACCGGTAGGCTTACCTCCAAGAATGTTTAGCGCTAGAAGTCTGCATCAAGGCACAACCTAAGTTGGTATTGAAAGACCCCTGAAAGGCAGCTAAATGCGTTTTAGAGATCAATGATCTTAAGGGAGGGGAGTGCCTGAAACTTGCAGGAAAAGCACGAAAGTCTGTTTTTGCCAGCACTTAAAAAGGCGACATAATTGTCACCAAATAAAGCTGCGACGGCGTTCATGTTTCTTCGCAGCTCAAAGCGTGAGAGAGAGGCCGCACGATGGCATCATATACAGCGGCGGTGGATTTCCAGCGCTGAAACATTTCTTGCAACGAATAACACCGATGCCACTTAACGCACAGATTGCGAAGCGGTGTATGGCGGCATCGTATTCAACGCGTGGCAAAAAAAAAAAAAAAGAAAAAAAAAGGCGAGGGAAGCAAAAACATGAAACGTCATAAACAATTACGTCTATATATTTATTTATTTATTTATTTATTTATATATTTATTGACACTTCGATCTTTTACAAGACCTTAACAGGGTCTTAGCAGAACCTTAGACCTTAGAAAGACCTTAGCAGAAGACATTGTCACCTAGTTTTCAGCATTTTCCTAATTAGTTCAGAAGAACCCTAATTATCATCGCCACTTTAACTATCATTTACGTCACAATTATCAATTCCAGAGCAGCAAGCACTTGGCATAATTTACTTTCAAGCCTCACACATTCGTATCCTTGAATTTCATTGAATTATGAAAAGAGTGTGCCAACTTATCTTCACTAGAGCTTAACGTCGCATAGTTACAGGCGTAACTGCGCTGAATTGGTGTCACCGTTCTACTAGTTATATCGACGTGTACCAAGGTTAGTGTTCGGTACAGATTTACACAAAACGAGGCACATCTGATACGTGGGGAGATAAGAAGCTGACCAGTATAGCGGCAATCACGGGAGCGCAATCTTGTCAGATCACCGAACGAAATAAGCACGCGAAATTCAGGAGAAAGGCCTGGGCACGTATGTTCCCGAGAGATGATTTGCCGCACGTTCGTTGATTACAACAT
Source organism: Amblyomma maculatum (assembly GCF_055883805.1). Taxonomy (NCBI): domain Eukaryota; kingdom Metazoa; phylum Arthropoda; class Arachnida; order Ixodida; family Ixodidae; genus Amblyomma; species Amblyomma maculatum. Next base: position 60,205,317 of record NC_139345.1, on the reverse strand, counting down.
AATGCCTTGATACCGACTGCGGCACAGTTGCGAAAGGACATGAGGGTCATTAGGCGGCATCGTCAACCGCTGGCACACATTGATGAATGTACGATATGAGTGGTTGTTTGCGAGTGCGCTCGTTCGGTACAAAGACTGACTGCTTTATGTAACTGACGTCAACCCTACTTACCAAGAACGTTGGATCGAATGATTCGTGATGATAGCGACTGCTGCGAGGTTAGAGGCAAAAAAAAAAAATAATGAAGAGAATAATGAAGAGAACGAACATTGTGGCTACTAAAATGTGGCAGTAAACGTGAGTATATATAGATGGCTGGTGACGTAACTGATTTGAAAGGTACAGAGATCTGCTAGAAAATGAAGGGAAGACTGACAATGACTGGGAAGCAGCCTGTAGATAAAAATCAGGTCTCGACGAGCCGAACAATAGATCAAACACGATGTGCCGATCACGCCAGTTATTTTTGAAATCTGAATTGGAGTTGACGATAGTCGTGTATGAAGCAAGACAACTGAGGCAGCATAGCTCAGACGGAACGGCTTTATGCCGTTTGAAACGAAGAAAATACGCCCCGGTGGCTGGCGCAAAGCGCTTTAATAAGCCGGCTTATCAATGTGGCAAGGGTAAGCGGAGAGAGTGTGACCGAAGCGAGGTAGTCCCACAGCTTTGATAACGCTTCGCGATAGCACAACTATGTGTAAAACAACTATTCTTCCGTTATGCACATATGCTGAACATTAGTTGCGAAGATCAGGGTGAATTAGTCAGGTAGACTCAATTCTCTCAGAACTCCACGATGGTGCACAAACATCTTGATGAAAGCGGCCGCACGTCGTGTACACTGATTTGTTACCTGTTTATATGTTTTCATAGTATTTATAGTTGCCCGTTGGGACCTGATCAGCGTTAGCAAGTGGAGGCTGTATAGTGGTGTATATTCGCAACTCTTTAGAAAACGTTTCCTCGAAGTGTGGCCCGGTACGCAATTCGGCCGAATTTCGCGGGCACTATTGTGGACGTTGTTTTGCTTTACAGGAAAGTCATAGACTTTTGATAATGATAAACTGACTTGAGCAATGCCTGAACGCTAATTGCTTTGTTCTGTTGTCTCACGTCACGCTCGCCCCTCCGGATAGAGAGCAAACTTGAAAAATGCGAAAAATAATCGTTGGTGTGATGGAAAAAGTGCTGAAACGAGACGTATTCATATCACCTGAATGATATTCTGATAATTCTTAAGTTTTTATTATTTTAGTCGCCTTCTTAAAAAATGCGCGTGTCTTGGAAACAACGCATTTGAAACACGATATACTATGGCTACGAGGAATGATATAAGGATTTCTGATTAAGATCATTCAAATAAACTTGATTTCGCGCCCCAAGAAATATATTGAACTTGAGAGAGAGAGAAAGATAGAGAGAGCATCTATATAGAGCGCCTCTACGAGAAGTATATGCGTTTGATTTTTGAGTAATTGTGGCGAGTTTGCGTTAATGTTCTACATAGTTAACATGACATGGGAAATGAAGAAGAAATCTCCTCCCGGTTCCAAGTCACATTCACAGAGATCCCCGGGTTTTTAATTTTACCCCGCTTCATACATGAGCGCACGAAATACGAATCCATTTTTGAGGTCTTCAGGCATCTTTGCGATTTGTTGCTTTTGTAAGTATTTGTTTATTGGCTTACCTGCCTCTATCCGTGACCCACTTATGAGGGGCGAAAAGGAGGGCTCGTACCAGCTAGAGCTCTGTGGTGGCACTTCTCGCACACACTCATCTTTTTCATTCTCGGTGATGGAGAAATACGCTTTGCCCCACTTTGTCCTTCGCTGTTAATGATTTAGGGCTTTAAGATATGTTCTTTTTTGTTGGATCGCACAACTTTGGTGAGGCCTGTGCAATGTACCAGGGAACTTTCGGGATGCCTCGCATTCTTGGTCAGTGTTCGCAGCTTTGCTGTGTGCCCTCCTCGCTTTTACGCATACATTCCTGGAAAGACAAGCTGTTATCGAGGGTTTGTATGAGTCGAACGAGAAGAGTAGTGGCGCCATCTCGTGCGAAAGGAGTTCCTTAGTCGCATGGCACACATTACGGCCACAACACTATTCCGATCTAACCTTCATACAGAGATGAAGCTTCTTTAGAACTGCAGCGGAAGTTCAAAAATGAATGTATCTCCCAATGCCAGACTGAATGGGAGCATAAATGAGGAGTAGTGGTCATTAAATATTTGTGTTGTGAGGAAGAGATGAAACTGGAGACACAAGAATTTAGTGAAAATTCTCGTAGACTAGAAAGATGAATGCTCGTCAAGACACGCGCTTGCGAATGGGTGACTGGTAACATTATGAGATTCTCAGGTGACAGTGAACTACTGTCGAGTGGTTGTTTTAGTACTACTTGCTCCCTTCGCTTAAAATCACAGGTAGTAGGTGGAGACAATAAATATAGTGAAGCTGTTTTGTTTTTTTAGATTGTAATGCACTAGGAGTTACACAAGTTCGGAAAAGAGGATGCTATCAAAAAAATAAAATAAAAAAGCTATATATTGACTCATTCGCTGCGGTATTTTGAATGTCAACGTGACAGAACTTTGCGTGTCACTGAGCACAGTTCTTGAAAACTTTACCTCCCATCAAATAATTTTTCGCCAGTGTTGATTGTTGCAAATCACACTGATAAGTGAGTACCTCCCTTTCTTATTCAATGGCGATACACAGTCGATAAGACCTGTTTAAGGCTGAAGTACGCAAGAAGAAAATATACCTTTCTGCACTTTTATCTTTTTCTTACAAAGCTATTACAAATACAACGCGGTTTTTTTGGGTAGAAGGTACAGTATTGCGAACATTATGCCCCCGGGATAAGGTATCTAAACGATTGTTAGTTAAATGATAATACCTGGTGTGCTGTTTACATTTTTGCTTCAGGGTACCCTTTTGGACTATTAAATATGGGGATTTCAAATCGCAGGCGAACCCAGTGTCTAAGTTTTGAGACGACAGCCTTATACGGCTAATACAACGCGAAATCTAAGTCGAAAGTTGTCCGCACAGCCTAATCGCCGAGCTAATACGCATAGACTCTCCGCAAATTGAGTCCATAAAAAGTGGCCCCACTTACGTGCTCACAAGGATCAAGGAGGGGGGGGGGGGGGAGTAGTGATTGTGGAAAACGATGACGTTAATCATGTGTTTAAGTATGAGTTAACAAAAAGCTATAAAAATAATAAGCAACGAGGTAAACACTGATAAATAAATGAATTAGTACGCAAATATGTAAAAGACAAGAATAAAAAAAGAATACAAGATTTATACGTGTCTGTAAAGCAAGGAAACGCAGAACGAGGTCATTACGACACTAGGCCCGGAACTCGAAATGCTCTCGCATTTCAGCCCGTAAGGAGACTAAACCCCCCTGTTTTTTCTTCAATTGGCTTTTAGTTCGAGATATGAAACGAGGAATTATATGTGCGAAACAACCCGTCTACATTATAGACTCGCGACAAGCCCCGAAATATGTAGCGCTACTCAAAGCAGAGGAATTATGGGTAACGAAAAAAGCATGCTGAAGTAATTGACACTACGCAGTCATGCAAAGACAAGCTACATGTAGATCTCTTCATGGACCACATCAGTGCAGTTTCGTACGGTGCGATATCGCACCGAACACTGGGTGTATCGTAACATCTTTTCGAAACAAGGCAGCGCTTCTTCGCCTCCGTAACTGAACGCCAAGAGCGTTGCCTCAGTTTCGGTTTACGGCTAGCCTCCGGCGAAGTAGAGGGAAGGCGCCACTATGCCCGAAACCCAAAGAACGTTGCTTACTTTTTTGGCCTTCAACTCAGCTTCACCGGTTATGAAACCGGCTATGCTAGTTTCGGTGCACATAGCTCATCGTTTGTGGCGCTGCCTTGTTTTATACGCACCATTTCAAGTTCTGTTTCTGTTCTAAAAAGAAACAGCCTTCACATATGATGCCAGTGCAATATAATATTGTGCCCTCAAGTAAAATACTGAAAAAATAATCGGTGAATAGCAGTTCATCAGCAGCTTTTCATTACCTACTATCCTGAACATAATATTTATCATGTTCTACGATCCGCTTAAAAGACCGCATTGCTGTGCAGTTCCGGCTTAAAAATTGTAGAGAATAATGAAAGAAAAACAACCGATGTATATTCTAACACTAGTTGTTGCCCATACACTGCTTGGCTTTGGCTACTGTGGTATTATGCTGGCTGGAACGCGTTCAGGGAGCTGAAGCAACAAGTACGATACCAATGACATGACAGAATAATTTGTGATTTTCAGACCGCACAGCACAGAGACAGCGGTAGCTGAGTGCGTGTCTATCCCGGGCCGCCATCTGCAATGCTCGTATGAGCAACCAGCGAGACTTGTCGAGGGCTCAGATTAGCGCCACCGTCAGGAGGGTGCCGACACCGTCAAATAAATCAAGATCGGGGGTGCAGAACTGTAGGGGCCGTCGCCCCTCCGGTCCTGGTAATTAGATTAACCGCGCGATGGCCTGCCCAACACAAACCCTCTCCCCACCGGTATCTAGTTTGCTTTGTATAAAAGCTCGTAAGATCATGTGCATGAGAGTAAATAAAGTCGAAACGGATACCCATGGATGGCTGTTTGCTTGTCCATACAAGTCTCCCGTTTATAATGAAGGGTAGTTTGTTGCAAACAAATTAAGAGGAGAGGAAGTGCTATGTTTAAATAAATCTTGCCTGAAATTTGGCAGCGATTTCACGGCATGTATTACGCTTTTTGAGATTGCTCGGTTGAGTCATGTGCAGCGCTGTGCTCCTGATCTCATGTAGGTGAGAAGAATTTCGCGCTCACCCATTAAGGTGTTCAAGTACCACGTGTACCAGAACAGTTTTGCTGCATGAATCAACAGCAGGATAAGTGGCTTCTTACTTTATGAAAAGAATGGCGAGTTTGTTTGCTGCACTTTCCTGTGCCATTCGAGAAATGATTTAGGAAAAAGGACGCCGAAATATAGAATTAAATGTTTATTTATTTGTTGATTCGTTAACTATGGTGGCTAATAGTGGTCTGGGATATCTATTTGATGCCCTTAGAAATAGACCTGGCTCGTGTTAATAACGATGATAACAAGCCTTGTTATCCTAATACTAAGGAGCTTTCTGCATGAATTCAGTAAAAATTGACCGCGTGGTACTCTGTCATTGTAAAATCTGGCGACAGAAAAAAAAAAAAAAAAAAGATGCGGACAGCGTACAGAAGACTTAAAGCCAGAGAGGATAAACGTAAGGTGGAATAATTTGGAAATAACGACAAAGTGCAGAAAGTTATGCTTTACTGACGGACCCCTTTGCTGCACATGCATGCAGAATTGCTTGTTACATATGTGACACACTTTCCGTTACACGCTTTGACAAAACCAACCGCTGTCTGACCTACAAGCTTGGAAGGCACTTCAGTCAAAGGTTACCGGCTTTCTAACTGGAAATGGGAACACTGAAGAAAGCCGCCTGATTCATCTCCCGAGGAGGAAGTTAAGAAACCTAGCCGCATTCCTACAAATAATATATGCGTCGACTCAAATATTGACATATATGCTGTCACTGGGCAAGAATTGTCATAGTTTGATGCCAGCCTGTATTCAAGCGTGAACGCAAGCAAGAGCTAGCGTTGCAACAGGCCGACACACTTGAAACTCCTTTAAGAAACGGTGTGTGAGCAGCGAAACAGCCACCGTTTTAGGCAGTGCATACTTCTCATTTTTGTTAGGGCCAATAGCTATCGAAGAGAGACCAATCTGCTTTCTTCTTCCTTTCGTTAGCTCCCAAAAGACGCGCGCTTGTAAACAAAACGTTTAAATCCGGGTCATGATTTGCATGGCCTGCATTATACAACGCCTCTTCAATTGCAGTTGCGTGACTGCGCGGAAATTGTGTCGCGTTAGATACCGGCTCAGTTGGAGGCATCCCTACCCAAAGCAGTTGTTCCTACTCGCTCGCTCGAATCCTGGCATTGTTAAAATTTAACGCTAAGAGAGGAATAGGTAACCCCTTCCTCGTGTCTGTAATCTGGAGAACAAATACGTGCGCTTGTTTTAATCTATTGGCAAGACAAGCGTCCTCAACATTCTATCCAAGCAGGAACCCGGCGTAAGCCTTGCTGCTCTATTTTGAGAAAGCAAAAAACAAAGACAGAAAAAAAAAACAAAAACACAAATAAACGGTCGGTAGGTTTAACGATTGCTCGCGAAATACATTAGCTAATCTCTTTGTTGAAGGGAGCCGCAGTAAAACTAAGTGGAGCACGCGACTCATGACATGCCCCGGCGTACAGAGGCGTTCATTATTTGAAGTGGCACGGCTCATCAGAGTTGGACGACTGGTTGGTTTTGCGACACTGCCCGACACTCACTGCTAGCGACTGCGCAAACACGGACCCGCGGTCCCCGACGCACAAAATAAAACTTAGACGCTAAAAAATAATAACGAACATAAACGAGCTGAGTGGCGCTCGAGTAGCTGTCATCGGGGAGGAGGAACAAAGCGGTGCGGGGACAAAAAAATAATAATAAAGGCAGCCGCACGCACCCCTCGAGGGCACTGCTATGCTACGCTGGTGAGTGAGTCGGTGGGAGCACCACGTGACGTGAGCACAACCCAATTATGCAAATGCGGCTTCACAACACGATGCACGCCCTACTACTTCTCGCAGAGCAAGGACGACAAACGGCGGTGCCCTCCTCCCCTTCCTAGTCACATTTTGCGGCTTTGCCGTGGGGCACTCGAGCCCCACGTTCCGCCAAGTTTGGCCACGGTTGGCTTTGCTTGCGAGAAAGCTTGCCAAGAGCTCGACCGTGGGCGCTTCTTCGGTCCAGGAGTGCACGTGCTGTTAGAGAAACAAACCGCAGCTCGATGCATCGCTGGGGGACGTCAGTGCCCGTCGTCACTGACGTGATTCATGGCGTTTATTGTTCGGGGAGCGCCTTAGGTCCTGCCACTCGCACGCATCCCCGTTCGCCCTTCTCCTTCTTCGCGACTTCCCCCTCGTTTGACTGAACCAACCAGCTGGAAAGTTCGCACCCCTCTGTTCCGACCACGGAGCTAGCGATTGCACAGAAATACCATGTGTCCATATTCTGTCAATATTCTGTCCCTATATTTATTATTTATTTAAGAATGCTTTGCTGTGGGCGTCACGCACTTGATATCTTCAAGCACGCGTGCGTGCCGATGCATGAAAGCAGTCGCGTGCACGCTTTGAATTAGGCGTTATTAGTTTCGGGACCGAAGACACGTGTTCCTATTAGGATGCCAAACAGGGCGGCATAACCGAAAGCAACGGCGTGACTCGGCTTGGTCTAGGTTTGTTTCGGCTGTGAGTATGACTAGGAGCTCGATGAGGTTTCTGGTTATGCAAATCAATAGCTGCGGGTGGGGTCACGTACGACATCTAAACAGAAAGTGCAAATAGGTTTTGGGCGAGAAATGTGCTCTTGATGTTTCTTTATTTGCTCAGCTAGTCTAATGTAAAGTGTGGGCTTTCGCTTTTTTTAAGATGGGATGGCGTACCAAGAACATTTGTGTGCGGTTATTTGTTGCGTTGATTTACACGCTATTTGCGTTCATGACCAGTGTGGCATTAATAGTCAAAGCGCATTTTTTTTCATGAACCAACTCGTAATTAGAAAACAAATACAATTTTTAACATAGCGAGCAGAAACCTTCTCTATTTTATTTCTTAGTCTGCTTTGCTCCCTTAGGCCAACTTGCGACAGCAGTGGTGTCGCCTAGAGACATTTGCTGTCACAAGAAAGTAGAAGAAAAAAATACAGGAAAAAGTAGGGTTAATAGAATTTTGTTGTAGTTAAAGTCCACTAATAACGGCTACAGTTGTAACAAACCGCTCGTTTATTAGGAACGAAAGTAGAGCTGCCGTCGAAATATTATTAGGGCTATGGCACTGCGCCTCAGATAAAACTAGAAACCTTGGCTTATCACCACTCGGGTGTAACACACAGATTGGCCGCTGACAGAGAGATTCGCTGCCACAGTCGAAAGATGCTATGTTCCTGTCAATGCGGAGAAAGAAGAGGATCTCCCAAGTCCCGCGTAACCTTCTCTTAAAAAATAAAAATATATATGGAGTACTTTTAACTCCTCTATAAGGGTGTGATTGGGTGGTGTTAACGGCTGCCTTTAGCCAGCTCCTCTTGCTGATCCTCGTTCGGGTACATGCCCCTTGCTACTCGCTCATTCACTGACCCCTTGGTATGTGCCTCTATTATCTGCCATATATTAACCTAGTAGTTCCCGATAAAATCTGGTGCCGGCATTGTGAGCGAAAAATCATGAGCATGACTCTGGCATGTCATAGGCGGCCGATGGCATGACCGGGAACTGACTAAGAATTGGAGACTTCAATGACGATATACGATCAGAGATCGCGAACGGCTGAATCGCAGTCGCTGTTGTTGCTGTCCAGAAGAGGCTGTAGTTCCCAAATGTTGTCCCAGCCAAGTGTATATGTTCACACTGGAGGGCCTAAAATGCAGTTTGATAGTGTTTTCTCTGAAGAAAGAGACGTCCATAAGCGACATTTTAGAAAAAGTAACTCAAATTTTGGGGGATTTGTAATTTTTGTTTTTCTGTAGGATTGCAATTGCTGTTACTACAAACTTCAGACACGACGAACGGGAATTTGGGACCATCATGTTCGTTATACGTGGGCTCGACTGTACCACATGTGCACAAGTCGTTTCATTGATGGCACATTAATCCCGACTCATATCTAGGGCCGATTTAATACATGTTTCCCGTGACTGAAGTGTGTGGTGATTTCTGCTCTATTGTTACGACGATGAAGAGGCAAGCTCTTAGAGGCAAGTCTAAGAGACCGCTTAGACTAAGAAAGATTGTAAACGTGAAAAATAAATAAAGGTATAATGCAGTATATTTAAGTCCAATAGGAAATATGCTTCGGAAGCCATCAGAGTATTTGGAGAAATAAGTGGTGACTTTGTTAAATATTACATGGGTACACTTAAGCCTGCTTACGTGCAGAAAAGCGAAAGCATTTTAAGGGTCGTGCCTAGTTTCGTTATGAGTTCTGTGTTTTTTTTTATTGAGCAGTACCGTTACTTAGTCGCCGTTTGTAATGGTGAAATTCGGACGAATTGAAATTTGAAGGTAAAGGAACCAACATTTGGTGATGGCTCACGTAAATTTGCAAGCCACCACTGCGTTGATCATATTCAAATTAGGTTGGACAGCAATTTCGGTCAAATTCAGACGAAGTAAAATTTCGGGGGTCCAGCGAGGCCAAATTTCTGGATGGGAGACCTAATGTTGGAGGTCACAACATAATTGGTATTACTAGAATCAAGTTAATCATCAGTTTTGGTCAAATTCTGACGAGGTCGAATTTCGGGGCTCAAAGGGGGCAAATTTTCAGGGGTGGCTCGTTCCAACTTCGAGTTCATCATCGAATTGACCACTCTATAATTAGCTTAGATGCTAAATTTGGCAGTATTGATACCTGAGAAGGTATTGGGGTGCAGCTCGTTGAACTAAAGCGGCCTGCTAGGCCGCTTTAGTTAGCGCTTAACTGAGTAATAGCAACCTAAAAAACGCAAGAATCACTTGAAATAAGAACGCGATACTTGAACTACTTGAACTAAACTGATGTTTTATATGTTTTCTACCAACGAAAAGTGGTACCTAAAATTACTACTTAAAGAATTCGCAAAGAATGGCTAATTTCGAAGTCACAAATTAAAAAAACAACAACAAAACACTTTAGATAAGAATTAATGGCGCACCAAAACAATAAACGCGATCAGTTCCAATTATTTAGGGTTATTTGGTCTGAGAGTTTCCTCTAAGCTACACGACTTCAGCCGATCGTTTGCTTCTTTAGTGAAAAAGGTGCGAGTAAATATCACGCCCTGGCCAATAAATCTCTACGAGCAATAACATCCATTTACCAAACTCTGAGTCCAGGGCCGCTTTAGTTAGTGTCTCACTGAATTAAAGCAGCCCAAAAAACATAGGAATAAGTTGGGAGTAACAAATACATGTTCATTCATTTAGCACCACGAATGCTGAAATAACAAGAATGCGAATGCTGACGTTAATTTTGCTCGAGTTCTATAAGGCAATGTTATTACTTTCAGGGCAGGGTAGGAAACGTTTAAAAAATCGCTGAACTCATGCTAAATTAGTCGGAGCGAAACCGTTGTTTTGCTTGCTTTTGCTTTTGTTAGACTTAAGACATGGACAGACATGGTTTTGCAGCGATGAAATTGCCGAAACAATGGAGTCGAGAGCGCCATCAACTAAAGAGGGAACACATGATGCTGTGTCTGCCATGAGTTGTCAAAGGTCTAGTGGTGGTACACCACAGGTGGTAACATTTAGGCTATACAGCCATCCTTTATCCTCTGGCTCATTGAAGATCAAGCGGCCGGCTAGGCCGCTTTAGTTAGCGCTTAACTGAGTAATAGTATCCTAAAAACGCAAGAATCACTTGAAATATGAAATGCACACTCGTTCATTAACCTTAGGTTTGCTGGAATAGCAAGAATGCTCAAGCTGGCGTTAGTTCGGGTTCAAAAAAGTAACGATGTTACCTTCAGGTCACGGTAGAAAAGATTTGAAGTCAGAGCGAAAGCGTTGTTTTGCTTGATTTCGCCTTGATTAGGCTAGGTTTAGATATGGGCAGACATGGTTTTGCAGCGGCTAATTACCCAGACTATGAAGTCGATGCCACCGTTAACTAAAGAGCGAACACACGAGGATGTATCTGCCGCAAATGTCAAATTTGAAGTCGTAGCACACCATAGTTGGTACCATGGTTAACCTATATAGTCACGTTGACATCTAGCTCGTTGAAGGTCAAGCGGCCTGCCAGGTTGATCTTGGTTGATACATAGCGCAGTGAAGCTTTCGCTTAAAAAAAAGAGGGTTGGAAAGAAACGAAGTAAAAATGGCAATGGCGAGAGAGCTGAGCAGTTGCTGCACTGCGCTGAATCAATGCTTAATGAGGAGAAGGCCCCGTTGCTATGAACGGAAGCGGCACACGTTGGGCGAATTTGTATCACAAAGATTCGTGCCGACGCGTTGCCCATAAAATAGAATTTCAGATGAGCTTTCGTTTGGCGTAACAGGGCTGCTCTTATATGTACCCGTGCGCCAGCCGCAGGAACACCGCCCTGTAGCTCGAGGGTGTGGTAATTCTATAGCGCATGCAATGCAAATTTCGCCGTTTTATGTGCAAGACGCTTTCGCCAGCGTGCAACCTCTACGGATTACATAAACAATGAGCCAGCAGCAGCGCAAGCAAAGGAAAGCATCTGCCTGGTGCAACCCACTGATGCAACCTTTGCGCAGGAAAGTGCATTGATTTCGCATACGCTATTCTTGTCTCCGCTATATCGCAGTCCATGCCGGTACCGGTAGCGTGAAAAACTGAGAGAGAAATAGAGAGAGAGAGAGAGAGAGAATAAAAGAATCACGTCGTTCAGAAACACAAAGCAGCAAGAAGCAAGGGCGGCTTTGCATCCAATATGAACTGCATTTTAAGGGCACCGAAATTGGTGCCAATAGGTAAGCGCCGAGAACCTCTCTGTTCTCTATTCATATAAGAAGTCAGTCATATAAAAAGCATTCATATAATAATGTGAAACTGACGAAGTCAAGAATAAAGCCTTTATATCAATATGGTCTATCGAATTGGTCTACTCTTTCTAACTTGTAATACTTCTGAGGAAATACTTTGACTTACCGCATGCTGATTGTACGCGAGCACCCTATTACTAAAGCAGTATATAGCTAAGACATTTTTCTCAAAAGAGCACGGCTACGACATCCTTATTAAGTTAGCAGCCGCAGACACCGCTCTGTTGCATCGTGGGCTTACCTTTCTATTAGGTGAATACATTCACTCAAACCTTTAGGCAGGCAGTGAACGTTTATAAAAATAGAGACCACAAATGCTTATCTGTAGGAATCCAGACCACTTCAAAAAGACGACAGTCTCCGAGTGGCTTGGGGACCGCACATCACAATTTGTTTGCCAGGTTTCGTTGCAAACTAACCTACTTTTGTGAAATGAAACAAGAAGCCTCAGTAGCGTAGACACTGCAGAGAATCTATAACTTTTGAACTTGAGAACAGAGGTGGGTTGTTGAGAACGAAAAGTCGCGAAGATGACACTATATAAATGCGGAGTGCAGAGAAGACAAATCATGGCTTGCATGACACGTGATCTCTCATTTTAATTTTACGGTGACGAGTGCATTTATTATGAATTATTTATTGCAAATTGCTTAAGTCAGTTTCTATTGTTCCTTTTTTAGTTTCACGAGGATTTCAATACATGACAAACACGTTGATCTGTCTCCCCTTTTGCAGAGATTCAGGACCTTTAACTGAGGGAAAACAAACAAACTCAGAAAATTAAACTCATGTACTGCACTGAAAGAATAAAGTTTGAAAATTCTTGAGCGAGAGTAAGTTTCCTGGGCAAGTTGCTAAAAAGATTTATTTTCTTTGAAGATCGGCGCTAGGATTTGAAGTTTCTTCGAGCTTTTCTTCAATGCAATGGCCTCCAGCTATAGTATCGGCGTTTTCAGTGGCGCGACGTGTGCATATGACGGTTAACTATGACAGCCCCCAGTGCTGCCGCTATGCGAACAGGCTGAAATTCGGGAATATTTACAAGCAGGAAATATAAAAAAAAAACTGATAAAACTCGGGGTTGTATTTTGGAACCTTAATTTGCTCCCGTTTACATCAGTTATCACCTCCGTCGGCATTTGATTAATTGGACAAGGTGATTTGCTTCCTGGATATCAGCCCTGATCCGACACGCGGCCAGTGATGTTTAGGGAACCAAAACAAAACAAGATAAAAAGAAGACACACCAAATGCAAACTCAGATTTGCAAATTCCTTCGAATATTTAGCCCTATCATATAGAATGACAATTCGGTTTGCTTTTCAGCTGCCATGGACAACTATTTTTATAATAATCGGCTGCCCTTCGTTTTATTTATCATTCTACAAGCCAGACCAGTACGAGCTCATGATAACGTATAAGCCTTGGACCAGCTCCTTGTTGTTCATGGTTTTGAGACGAAGCATAGACGGTGTTCTTAGTCGCGTTAGACAAATTCCAAGCGTTTCGTAATGCATGGATAGTCGATGTACGCTTTTACAGCAGCTTACATATATTTTAGGGTGAATCAATATGCAGCACGCTTTAGCAATTATTCAGGCTCTGATCTACTTTACTTGGAGCGAGGAACCGAACGTGAGGCACTCGCTATCAATACGAAGGTTGCACAAATAAGTGTCTGTAGGTATTATTTTTCAGTCGGCTCCTAAGCTTGCTGAGTTTTTATTTTACCGTCTGAGCGAGGGCCGAGTGTGTAGGCTCAGCCCTTTTACTGCAGTCGTTGCGTTGAATGGCTGAGGTTGTTTTGCAATCCCATTGACTCATCCTTGCAGAACAATGGCTCTGAAATTTGCTGTTGCTGTGTCATGTACTCCTTGCGTCAGCGCTTTCGAAAAAAAAAATATGCAGCAGTATTGTGAACACATTAGTGTAGGCGCATTGTCTCCGATTGTTCCTGATGTCACATTTCTTAGTTTCTTTTTTTTTTCGCGTTTGCTTAGTCAGCAGGAGTGCTTGGCGGAGCACAAAAAAGTATTAACACAATTATAAATACTAGTATTTGTGGTAAAACCTGTTTTACTACGGAAAGTTCCTGCCTTTCTGCATCATTGTCAGAATGAAAAAAAAAAAAAAAAAAAAGAGCACATCATTGGAGGAAACCAAAAGCTTAACATTGTTATAAACTGAATACCTGCAATCTACTGCAGGCGTAACGTTAAACCTTGGTTCGCCATTTTTCGTTTGTCTCATTATCGAGTATCATAATAATCGGCGCAGCTTTATGTGACCACATTGCTCTTGCGGCATTTTTGTCCCTGTCTCTTGATGACTAAGCCGCATCGCACTCTGCCTCAAACGAACGCACAAATATGTATTTGTATCACTGGTCTTAAATATTCCAAGGATTCCACGAGATTATTAAGGAAGTGCTTGCTCCAGAAACAGCTCCCTATTCTTATATAAGCTGTGCTTAAAGTCATTCAAAGGCACAAAATGTTTGGAAGATGCCTATTTCTTCCCCGCGAACCTCATGATTTTGCTAGGAGCCAGAAAATACAAACGTGTAACAAAGAATTAAGAAAAGTTGAGAAAGCATTGCGGGAGTTTATTCTAGGTAAACCTACTTGTTTGAGCGTATAGCTCTGTTAAGCGTGGCTACTTAGCCTGATGCCTGCGCCGAAGAGTTGAGATAATCTGTGGCGAGAAGGTTGCAAGTCAGCGCAGAAGAAAAACATCCAAAATATTGTCCATTCCTAGGATGGGACGAGAAAGGAACTGCTTGAAGAAATGCAAGCACGCCATATGGGAACTCCTGTCCCTGAAACACTCCCAGACTACCACGAACCGCCAAATCAGGACCGCAAGATACATACAAGACTGCTGGCAATGAGGACGACTTCCTCGTTGGAAGACAGCGCAGAGTGAAAGATAGCGCAGATCGTCATGATGCCCGAAACTGGCAAAACGCTACAGATTGGAGATTTAAGACCTTTTTCTTTGACATTGTGCGTGGGGAAACTCATGAAACACGTAATCCAGAGAAGACTAAACACATACATGGAAGACAAACGGACTCTACCCAAAATCTATGATTGGCTTCACACCTGGTCTGTCGAACCAAGGCAATATGCGGTAAATCTAACACCAGATCATTGAAGCGCATACTAAAGACAAGCGAGTTATCCCGGGCATGGACTTCGCAAATACCTTTGATTACGTCAAATACAAAGAAATACTAGAAAATCTACACAGTCTCGGCGCAGGTGAAAAAACCTACAACTACGTACGGGAATTTTTCCCAAAGCGAGGAGCAACCATCCAAAGTGGAGAACAGAAGTCGGCAAAATTTACACTGGGCTGCAGAGGAACATCCCAGAACTCAGTCGTTTCACCCTTGCTCTTCAATATTGCACTCATCTAGATTCCAGCAAAGCTAGAAGAAACTGATGGACTAAACTGCAACCTGTACGCTGCCGACATCACACTCTGGACCACTAAAGGTAGTGATGGACAAATTGAAGGCGCCCTTCTGGCAGCTGTGAAAACTGTTGAACAATAGTAACCCCTAGAGGCCTGAAATGCTCTCCCGAAAATTCTGAGATGCTCGTGTGCCAGCCACCTTAAAGCAGATTCGATAAAGAACAACCGAGAATCTAACTAAAGGCAGGAGGAGTACCCATCCCCGAATTGGACAAGATTAGGGTCCTAGCTATGTGGCTACAGGAAAATGGCCGTCACGGAGAAGCTATGAAGGACTCGAAGACGGCGCTCAACAAACGATACGTTTAATTAGACTCATCGCAAATTGCAAGTCGGGCATGAGAGAAGCCAACCTACTAAGACTTGTACAAGCGTTTGTCATCAGCAGGATCGCCTACGCTGTCCCGTACTTACACCTTGCCAACTGCGAGAAGGCTAAGATTGAAGAAATCGTCAGAAAGAGCATCAAAACAGCCATTGGTCTCCCCATCAGTACGTCTACGAACCGGCTAATGAAGCTGGGGGTGCACAATACGCTGGCATAGGTGATAGAGGCCAACCAAATCTCTCATAACGAAAGTCTGGCAAAGACCCGAACGGGAGGAAGCCTACTAATATATGATTAGGCATTCGATGCAAAAGCCAAGGGGACCAGAAGACGGATGTTCTGATGGAAGTCAGAAAGCGAATAAAAATCCCCCCGCTGCCACGAAACATGCCTCCAGAGCATCACCAGGAAAGAAGGACGAAAATGGCGGAAACACTACAGAAGATAATTCAAGGAAGGCAGGACGTGATCTACGTCGACGCCGCCAAGTATGAGGATAGGCATGTTAGGGTCGCGGTAGTGAAAGATGATGAACAAAACCTAAGAATAAGCGGCTCGGCCAGGACGACCTTAGCTCACACGGCTGAAGAGGGTGGCCATTGCCCTTGCAATAGCAGGGACAATAGCTACGACAATTATAAAAGTGATTAGAAAACAGCAATATAGAATTTTCTCAAAGGAAGTGTCTCTCCACAGGCAAACAGTACACTGAGAACATGTCAGGATGATAGAATCATCCTTATCATCATCATCACCATCATCATCAGCCTGACTATACTCACTACAGGGCGAAGGCCTCTCCCATATTTCTCCACTTAACCCGGTTCTGTGCTAGCTGCATCCACTTGACCCCTGCGGACTTCTTAATCTCATCCGCCCACCTAACTTTCTGCCGCTCCCTGCTATGCTTTCCTTCCCTTGGAATCCAGTTTGTTACCCTAAGCGATCATCGGTTATTCTCTCTTCGCACTACATGTCCTGCCCATGTCCATTTCTTCTTAATTTCCACTAGAATGTCGGTAACTTGAGTTATTTCTCTGACCCACTCTGCGCGCTTCCTATCTCTTAATGTTACCCCTACCATTTTTCGTTCCATAGCCCTCTGGTTTGTCCTCAACTTAAGTAGAACTCTTTTGGTTAGCCTCCACGTTTCAGCCCCATAGGTGAGTACAGGTAAGATGCAACTGTTGTATACTTTCCTCTTGAGCGATACCGGTAAGCTGCTAGTCATAATCTGCGAGTGCTTGCCAAATGCGCTCCATCCCAATCTTATTCTTCTTGTTATTGTTATAACCGCAGATCCGGACCATGAAAAGGAAATAACATGGATGATAGAATAATCCGGCTAATATAGGCACCAGCGCACTCCTAGCTTCAGAGAAATGAGGCAGCTCATAAGCTTGCCCGTGGTCTCACCTTCCAGGTAGGCTCTGACCCTCAGTACACTCAGTACACACAGGGACAGGCTAGTCAGCTATAAAGAGATTACTGAGCATTATCGTCTAAACAGAATATCCAACGGCAGATATGACACTAAATAAGATCCAAGAAAGCATTTGGAGGCGCTTACAAACAAGGACTTTTCTGTATCCAGCTACTCTAAGCCAGCGGTACCCGGCACAATTTTCAGGTAGATCGAACTGTGTCAGGATAAGGCGGATCTGATACATATGATATGAACGTGTCCAGAAATCGAAAACATATATGAACAGACAAAAAAGTAAAACAATTCTGAGAGGCTACTGTTGAGCTCACACCCTGACACTCAGCTTGGTGTAATCCGACTGGGCGAATACGCCACCCGGGTACAAGGGCTGCCGTGTAGGCGGATAGGTTGACGCCTATCCTGTATCTGCTGGAGATTGAAATTTTACCACCATCACCACTCAGAAACAAAGCGCTAGCGAAGCAGTCGTTCACCCGCTAGACACATGGTCAACGCACGTTAAGGAACCGCAGGTTGTCAAAATTTCCATAGCCCTTCACTACGGCGCCTCTCGGCGCAAGGTGAGACGCGCAAGTGAATGTCCTTGAACCCAGGCAGTCGAAATTGCCGGAGCTCTCCATTACGGTGTCTGTCACCTCAAGGTCAAGTTTGCGGGACCACATGACGTTAGAAGTTCCAGTGCACAAAAGAGGGCTCATGCACTAGAAAAAAAAACAACCCTTCGATTGCATGATTTTGCTCCTGTGAACTTCACTACCGCCTAGTTTTGTTGTAATTCTTGACTTCCAGAAAGAATGCAAATAATAAACAGACAAAAGTTAAGCGTTGCATGGTTACGTGATAAGAAGCCTTCCGTAGAGCTTATTCTTCGTTAGAGAGTCCAAGCTTAAAGAAAAGTACGAAAAGGACGAATATCAGTCAGGATAGGTCTTCGTATATGACACCCTTTTCTGCTCAGACCTCAATAATTGACATTTGGTTTAGGGAACAGCCTCTTTCCCAAAAATACAGCGCATTCAGTTCTTGAGAAGTATGTTCACCACATCTACAATAACCTATTTGGATTTAGTACTAGGAACCTGTTTTGCAATTTTCATGTAATAAAAATATTCCACCTATTTAGCAACGACCCACAAGACAATTTACATTTGAGGTACAAAAATCTCAAAACTTTAAAACAGCGTAAAACAGCGTGTTTTCTAGCACAATCGCCGCAAAGGTGATTTGTTTTTTTGACTCTACTCAGTCATGACAAACAACAGTTATAATATGTGCTCCCTTCAGTCTTGAACACCTAAGTATCGAATGATATGAATATATATGATCGCCCCTATCACGAAGGTCAATGTTCGTACTTGTCAATAATAAAACATGTAGCTGCATATTTCGTTTCTGCTGTTTTGCTATGAAGATTTTTAGTGCGTAGGACTACTAGCCGCAATCACGGATTTTGCCGATGTCTGTCCGAAGCCGCTCACTCTCTCTTCTTTAACTTGAAGTGGAGGAAGAGAACGTGGCGACGCGCGCGGTTCAGCATTGAGGAGGCGGAGCGGGCGCACAACTGCAGCACAAGCCACTCTCTCTCTCTCTCTTTCCATCCGTCTCTGCTGGAACTTGAAGAGGAGAAAGGGGAAGTGGCGACGTCCGCATCACGCGACTTAACACTGAGGGAGCGGTGCGGCCGCATAGGTGCACCCCAGTAAGAGAGAGGCGTGCCAGTTGCGGACGTGGCGGCCGTCACTGGGCTGCGTTGCACAAGCGTGTGCTAGTCCGGAGTGAGCAGTCGTGTGTCCCTCGCGCCTCCTCAATTACGGCCTCTCTCCCCTCGCATCAGTGACTCAACAGCCTTCACGGACAGCAGACGTGCACCCCCGGTGCTCCATGGACCTCGGCTCCGAGCCTCTCGTCGCGTCGTGAAGCAGCTTGTGCTTACCTCCGCGCCTGAGCAGTGCTACGCACCTACTTCGAATTGGATTAACTATGCAAACCGGCCGTAATTTGTTTTCTCATCACACTAGTTTTTGTGTCCAACCCCTTCTTTCTTTATATATATAGACATTGGTGTGTCATTCCTTCAATATATGCTGTTCTTGTGCAAAAGGTAGCTTTTTTCACACCCCTTCTTTCTTTATATATGTAGACATTGGTGTGTCATTCCTTCAATATATGCTGTTCTTGTGCAAAAGGTAGCTTTTTTCCCGCAATCTTTTCATGCTCCTGCGCATACTAGAAAAATAAAGATGTGATTTGATTAAATTGGACACTTTGGCGACGGTCGCGCGATAGCAAGGCCCTAACAAGGCCCTAAGGCCCTGTGTCATATCCGCAGCAGCACCGTGCGGTGCCACTTTATCTGCGACAGAGGGGGCTTTCGGCTGCGAAGGCATTGCTCGGGTAGATGGCTCTGTGATTAATTGCGCCCCCGGGAGACATATTTTTCACGCCACCGAGGTACCTTGTGACATAGTACGCTGGAAGAGGACAATCATTGGCTACTGGAAACGCCACATTTCACGCAACATTATTAACGACCGAAAGAGTCACCCAGAAAAAGGTCTGAAAGCTGAAAGGCTTCGTTTTCTTTTTATGTTCCCAGAATATTGCATGTAGGTCTAGCGCCAATCTGGAGACCGAAATGATTCCTGATTGTTTACATCCTCTAAGTGAGCATACGCTGCACTGAAGGACTGTTAGCCCTAATAAGGATGAAAGAAATAAGTACAGAGCAAAAATTAAACCACCATCCTTAACGCGGAGAAAAATACCTATAGACAGAGTTGAAAATAAACGAGACACCATAAATAGCAGTCTAAGGAGAAATTTTCTGACATAATTGCCACAGGCAATATCACATTTCTAGAAACAACCTATTCCTTTCTATTGCCTAATTTAATTTCATTGTTATTTAAATATAAAACCTTCCTTACGTGAAACAATAGGAAACCTTTATGTAAAAGCAGCTATCAGCAGCTTAAGATGTTTTTCGATGTCTACGGTGAAGTTGCTCATGAGCTGGTTTTTCTTAAGGTCGGTGGTCTCTTTGAAACGCTTATTGCAGAGGTGCTCAGTGCAGATGACCAACTATAAAGTAGATGGAAAAAACAGCACAAAAAATGAGAGGGGCTGCCATTTGGTTTCTCGAAGTTATAGGATTTAGTGCTCGGAACTCTCTGACAGGTTGTCAAGACAAACGCAGAAACCTTTATGACGGCATTCAGTTTTATGAAAGACTAGCACTTGCATTCAACATTGTAGGGAGGGATGTTGCTTTCTTGATTATAACGGTTTCATGGCTACAAAGCGGGATATTGCAGCGTTGCAGTATATATGTAGTACCATATGCCAAACACGAAATTTGTTCCCGGGTAGGCTAGCAATACAAACGAGCTTCAATTTTATAGAAGCAGCGCATTTCTCAAAGTCTACCTATATTATAGTTCGAGCAAGGAAAGTTAAAAAAAAAATTTGATTATGATGTCATGTTTAGTTAACTATTAGAATTATGAAAAACAAAAACACGAAGGAATCCTGTGCAGATGACACCCACTAATACTATTTTTTAAAACCCGTCTTTTGGTTCGCACAGCATAGACGACGCGGCAGCTTGTCTCTAGGCTGCGCGCGACGAACTTCTTAAATAAGAAGGGGAGAACGAAACCCAATTTTCTGGTTTGCGTCCCAGGAGCAAGTTGTTTATCAAAATGAAAACATTAGAACAGAAGTGCGCAACGAAGAGACAAAATTAAGAGAGAAGCTGAAAGCGCCTGAAACTCTTGCAGCTGCTTTAGCAATTCGTCTCCTTTGTGGTTAAAGTAAACACTAGAAAAGAAGTAATTATAGTAAAGAAATATGCGGACTTAACGCATATGGTAGAAAACAGCAAGGCAGGAAGAAAAATAGATTTGTTCGCTCACCAAATGGACTGTTTCAAATTGTTTCTTTTCTCCGCCTCGAGGGAGGCCCAGTCTTGCCATGTATGCGAAGTTGGAGTCGTCGTAACTTGGGTCGGAAGCGGAAGATGAATGTTCCGTTGCTGTGAGCCATGAATTTGAAAAAAAGGCTAGAAGAAACCTGATGTCTGGTAAGGAGGGTAACTTTTGGGAAAGTTCATCATGTTGCACTCAGCTAGCACGTCTTCGGCATTGTTTAAGTAAAGCTTGACTTTTTGGCGTCTTGCCAGAAGTACTCGGAAGTTAGAGCAGGAAGTTAGAGCAGGAAGTTAGAGCAGTAAGGTGGTAAACAGCGCACACAATGACATGAGAACGCGAAAAACAAGAGCTAAGTTATGAGCTGTTTCTTTACGCACATTATCGCTGAGGACAATCTTCACTAAGGTCTTTAAAAAGCGCATCTGAGGAATTATTCTTCGATGGCGCTGTTTGCGCGCTTTGTTCGGCTTTCTAGATGGCAATGTGACGAGAAATGTTCATAGAGCCCTCAGGGCTTAATCGCGTTATGTTGCGCTACGTGACTGAGCTCACAAAGGACATTCGTGCAATCAGGCGCGTAATCCCATTAAGAGTTCTGCGCCTCGATGATTGCATAGGACGGGAATGGTGCTTGAACGGCGCAAGAGACGGGACACAAGCTTTGCAAAAGTGAAAGACACACACGGGCGCTATCACCTGAAATTTTATTTTGAAGCACATGGAATATATAGCGGAGAGAAAAGGGGCGGCAAATAGATAAGAGGAGTGCAAGGTAAGGGATTTCACGGTTACCGGAAAAAGGAACCGCATTTAAGAAAAGTCTGGTGCCTTTCATCGCCATTTCATTCCTAAATTCATATTTTTACTTACTCACGTGATTATCCTCTTAATATCTGTAACCGTGCCACCCTCTTATCTATGTACGGTCATATATTATCCGCTGTATATTATCTGCAAATAGAAACAAAATTCAAGATGATAGCGCCGGTGTGTCTTGTCTTTCACTGTTTCGATCTTTGTGCTCCGTTCCTCGAGTTGTCCCATCCCCACGCACGACCAACTTGCCCGCCGATTCGCCGCCCTCCCAAAGCGATATGGGGAATAAGTATGGCATTGAGATACAACTATAGGGGCTGGGCAGCAAGTATTAAATGCTGCCAGGCTTCATGGCTCACTTTCCGCGATAACTGTTCTGCAGCGGACGAGTTAAACTTACAGCCCAGTGTCAGTGGAAACAATGCCTGATTGTTCAGTCTTGGGGCCCCATCTTGGTTGTATATTATTTGTACCTTGAGTCTATCTAAGCTCTACGAATGGCTTAACTGTGGCTGTCCTTCGCTACACATAAGCTGTACCTAGCCTTGCCATTGGCTATCGTGCACCAATCTGCCTTTACAGCCAAAAGGGTTAAACAAAAAGCCAAGGACAAACCATCCCTCGGTCGTACACATTTTGACAATTTTGACGCTTCATTTGTCGGAAACAGTTGTAGGTTCCACACCCGAGAACACGTTAACGTTATACACAGAGCATTAAGTACAGAGCCCAGATCTGCAATCAATTACGACAAATGCCAAAAGGTTTTGCAAGCTGGTTGATTTAATCGTAGAGCACTATAATGTTCGAGCCACGTGGTTAACACTGTTGAAGCTGGGTGCCTCTGTTTGCTTTGAATCTACTTTTCAAATATAGTCGAAGGCCATGAGAGCAGCTTAGAAAAGTTGTCTTCATAAGCGAGTATAGCGGTGCGCACCGAATTGGAAAATGCTTATGCAAGTTGCCTACGGAAGTAATACCGCTCTATAACTGTGGGTTTTTCATGTAACGTCCAGCAACGGCTAGAGAAATAAATGCAGCGTCTCTCATAGCCTACAAACCAAACCAAACCAGGAAATACAGCTAAGTGCTGTGAGTACAATAGCAAAGTAGAAATCTTGATGGCCACCTGTGAGGTGCGCTGATATGAAGTGTACCTTGCTATGCATTCAGCACGACGATAATGATCATGTAAATTCTTTATTTTGTGTAACAAAGGCTTGTCCACTTCCCACACGGCTGCTGTCAGCCTAGACTGTCCGCTGTTTGTTCTGGCATTCCAGGCCCGAAGTGGAAAGCCCGACTTTCCACTGGGCAGGGGTGCGAGTAAGGATAGAGCCGTCCCAGGCTGGGCTGGGACGGCCAGGTTATGTGGTATAGTATTCACTATCGTGTCGGAATATGCCGGGATGGAGCGGGGGGTGTCTTTTGCGTAGGAAGCTTACATGTTAATATATATTAGCTTGTATATCTCTCTTTTCTGCCTGTTGGCCTTGCCGGCCAGGGTGCGCAAGAGTGCGAACCACAGCTTTACACAATTCGGTTCCAAGAGGTTCGCCTTGTTCATATTTCGTTCACGTATACAGGTGCTGCTCAGAACTTTCAGACTTAAGTTGCTACATTCGAAATTAACAATTCCTCTAGATTTTATTTTGCATTCGCATCATGACAACAGACGCATCATTTGATGCTTCTCGCTAACTCGTTAAAATAAATTCTGGAATGGGACGTGCGTCCAACTTTACGCCAGAGAATAATCGTAACCAATGTCGTCATCGCCTTCATCATAATTTGTAGAACGGTTACCAGAGACAGTGTCAATCAATCAATCAATCAATCAATCAATCAATCAATCAATCAATCAATCAATCAATCAACCAATCAATCAATCAATCAATCAATCAATCAATCAATCAATCAATCAATCAATCAATCAATCAATCAATCAATCAATCAATCAATCAATCAATCAATCAATATTTATTTAACGTGCTCAAGAACAACCATGCGGTCATGTACTGCAGCACAAACAAGAATAAAACTCTACAGAAAAATGTCACATAGAGGGATAGGAAACAAAAGAAGAACGATGGCGTCTATAATAAATAAAATAATTCTGCATTACTGAAACCGATGATGCAATCCCCTAAGGTTGTTTCTTGCTAAGGTTCAATTACTTTAGATATGTGCTAAATATCGCCCTTATGCTACCTCGAAGATTTGTCAACTAAGAGACGGAAAGGAGATCTTATATTTATTTGTAAATTCATAGGGTCCTAACAGATTGTTGTCACTTCTTGGAATCAATATGTTTCAATGCACTAGCAAAAAGGTTTCGGTACTATATATTTTTTTTTTGTGAAAAAGTTTAACTAACCCAGCCATGCGAGCACAATTGTATAACTATTTAGCTAACCAAATTGATGACGTTGTTGAAATTTTTTCACCCAATACAGGTGAATTCAAATTGTTTTCAGTTATGAGTGTATATTGGGCTGTGTTCCATAACCTGCTGTTCAAGCGAGATGGCAAATAAATGCATAAATAAATATTCCAAATTAATCACCTTGCTTGCTTCTCTAAACCCTTCGAATGCATTTCCCTTCGTTCTATTCTAAAGGTGTGTGGTACTGGACTGGTTAGTTCCAGCTTACAGTTAAATCCATGTTCAGCGGCATACGGGCTGTAAAAGGAAAGGCGTCGATAAACTCCGAATAGAGCGTTATATAAACGGACCCTGAAAGCATCGGCAGCCTACCCCTTTTCTCTTCTTTCAATCTCTTCAACAAGAAAAATCATAGGAGGCTGACAGAAGAGCAACTACTCGTTGTAAAAGACCATGTCACAGATAAGGGGAATTGTTTGATTGAGACCTGGTTGGTCGTGCTCTGAACCGTACGCCGTAAATCACGCACTCTAATGCCATGCCTTGAGCAGTGATTGCCTGAATTTATAAGCACGAGTTGTGTGCTCGAAGAAACAGCCAATATAACGGAAAACGCTGCGACTGAAACATCTACTTTTCTTTTCTCAGCATCACGATGGCTGAAGTATAAGCGAAATAAGAGACCCAGGGCTGAAATCTTTATATTTCTTCATAGCCACTTCTGCGCGAGCAGTCAAAAAGCTGGACAGCAATATTTCTGCCCGAACAAGTTGCTTAAGTGGCTGGATGAGGGGTCGATGTGTATGGAGTTAAGTAAAAAAAATGTATCTTACGATGAAGGAGGAAATGGAACCGGGTTATAAAAGGAGGAAAGAAAAAGGTAATATAGGGAGGCGTCGTAATGAATGCATCGGGTTATTTATGAGTGTGTTCATCTATCGCACTAACCAGCGCCGAATGCAAGTTGCTAGAACACATCTTCTTAATGCACCTTGCAGCCTGTCTGTTGGTATTCCTGATGTCATGATACATATGAATGTCGCATGCTTTGCACTATACGTAATAATCTGTTACTATATCAAAAACGGAAATTGCGGAATACAGTACTTCAGTTATCCGGCATATCATTCGGAAGTCATTATATATATAGACGTTCATTTAAGCAGCCCTTTTCTTTGTTTACAACTCAATTAAAATATCATTTTCTTAATGTGTCATTTTCAGAGTCTGTTGGTACTGTGTGTTGCGCCATGGAATTCTACGGTGCCTTATCACGTTTACGCTACTTTTCGCAATAGTGTCTGCTGCCCGCTATTCCTTGCATTTCAATCCGGTGTACTTGCAGAGATATTTCACTTCACATTTTTTTTTTTATTTTACTGCTTTTTTATTGGTTTGTAGTTTTTTATTATATTTGTCGTGTTCTTTGCCTTCCCCGCTTTCTTGGTATCAGCTTCCTACATTACATGGACTGATTAGCTTTCAATAGCATTTATATTTATCCCAGTATGGGAGGTCCTACCTGCTGTTTCGTATATGGAACCTATTGTTTTATATTGATTATAAAATTTATCTATTACTTTCTGTACATTGTTTGCTTTCAAACTTTCTAGAAAACGGAACACTTTCTCACCCCGGCGGCTGCGTTTCGATGGAGGCGAAACGAAGTGGCGTCCGTGTGCTGTGCGATGTCAGCGCACGTTAAAGATCCCCAGGTGGTCGAAATTACTCCGTAGCCCTCCACTACGGCTCCTCTTTCTCTCTTTCCACTTTCATTCCCACCTTCCTCCCTTCCCTTACGGCGCGGTTCGGGTGTCCACAGAGCAAGTGTGACAGTTACTGCGCCTTTCCCTTCCTGTGAACCAATTTATTTATTTAACACTTTCTCAAAGCAGTTTTTGTACGCGTCTTTCTACTCTTAGTCAACGATTTCAACTATTGCTTGACATATCAGTCGGCATTAATTATTAATAATAAAAAAACACGAAATATAAAACAATCTGAGCAGCACTTAGCACACATATTTCATATTTCAATTTGTCAGATTCGCTTTGCTGTGTATGTTTCTCGGCGTGGTGAGGCTTTCACTCTTACTTTTGGCCTGCGAAGGACTGTTAGTGTGCGTGACAATGAAAGGTATAATAAGTCTCCAAGACAAGCAAAGCAGATCTAATAAGTAATATGCAGAAAACTACAGTTATGGTAAGCAGCCTTGTGTCAACCGTAGAAAGTGGTAAGGGAGTGTGTCTATGAGTATGTAGGGCAGGTAGCGACAACAGATCCGTACCAACAGCTAGAAATTGCATGAAGAAGCAAAACGAGGTTTAGCGTATTTGGCAGACAATCACAGATTTTGAATGAAAGTTCACCAATATTCCTCGAGAAAAAAGTATCCAACAGCTCTGTTTTACCGGTGCTCAACTATCGGATTGAAGCGCAGAGTCTGACGAAAGGAGTTCAGCTCAATGAGATATGCAAAGGAAAACGATAAGTGTACCTTGAAGAGGACAGGAAATATAGAGCATAGTAGTACCGGAAGAAATGCGTATTCATGACATTGTAGTCGAAATCCCGAAGAAGAACTTGTTATGGGCAGAGCACATAACGTGGAGGCCAGATAGCAGAAGCTCGCTGAGGTGTAACTTACTGCCTTTTTAAATGTGAAAAAAAAAAAAAAAACACGAAAGGCAATGCATATCAAAAAGATGACGACACGAAGACCTGGTATCAACTTCCAACTATTTATCTCGTCAGACATTGTACTTCAGTAACGCATGTTGCCAGCCTAGTTGTTTCTGCATTTTTAGCGGTAAAAAATGCAAAGCGATAAAGGCGCTACAAGACGCTACTAGCCGGGTAACACACGATACTGAACTGCCTGGATTTCAAGAAACCGCAAGCGTAGTAGACGACGAATAATGTCAGGAAAATGAAGTTGGGAAGATGGCTGGGATATTGTGGGCGATTAGACACAATTACGGGCTAAATGGAGAGGTATTCAAGAGGCTCTTGGCTTGCAGTGGGTTTAGTCAGACTACTGCTGAGGATGACTGAAAATTAATGTACTTGAATGAATATGTGGAGCCCAGGGTTATAGGATTTGTGTAAAGCCTTAGACTCAGTGTCACACAACAAGCTAATTACAAAACTTGAGCAACTGTATATATGAGGAGAAGTGATCAACTGCTAACGTCATGTCAGGTGTATCACGAGCAACTTATCTATCTTTAGTTCAATGCGAAATAATTTCTTACCTCACGAGTGGCATGGACGCGACATGTCACATGAAACGGTGGACAGGATGTGTCCTCACGACAAATAAAATAAACACGCTTGTATCCGCGCTAGGACTCGAACCACTACTCTTCCATCCGGCAATCGACAGCGCTATTCACTGTTCTACGCCTAATTTTTGAGCATGCATGGGAGCCTAATCCTAATAGGCGAGCGCAAGGACGCCAAGGTCGTTTAAAGAAAGGACAACTGCTGAGCTGAGGAGGAGAAGGAAAATGTCAATGGTGACCTCATGCTAAGAATGGGCTGCCCCATCATATATAAGTCCTCGCGTGGGCTCAGAGCTAATAAAAATAAATATGGACAACCAAAAAATATTGAAAGACAAAAATAATAAAAACGAATCAAAAAAGAAAGATAACGAAAACAAAACTAGCAACATAATGAACATTATAATAACAACTAAAAATGTTAAATAGAGAACAATAATGGTAAGGCCTCGAATTAGTCCAGATTTGAAAAGAGAACAAAACAGATTAGTCGGAAAAAGTTCAACTAATTAGCGCTGAGAGGGAAGTTAGAAGAATTGAGGATCTGGCTGCAGAACAGATATTCAGCTTTAAACTAGGAAGACATCCTTAGTGTAGAAGCAGTGAACGATACCTTCAGAGATGTCATTACTGAGTGAGTTAGTCAGGCCATCGATAAATTACCTAGGCAAAATAAATATTTAATTAAGAAACGCCTGTGTATGAAAGCCTTCAGCCCAAAAGACAGGATAGAACTTGCAAAGCTATTCAAGGTAAGCAATGGCTGCAAAACGTCCGACTTAGGGACGCATACAAGGAGAAAATAGATCATGCTCCAAAGATCGGTGCCAGCCTTAAAGCGGCGAAGAAGAAATTAGGCAAAATAGAGAAAATGTCATTACTCATAGGATAAAATAGCCAAAGTCGCCTAAGAGTTCAATACTGACTTTTACAGTAGTGGCATTGGCACTGAAGAGCAATAAGACGTTCCGTCAGTAACGAAAGACCAGGCTAAGAAAGCTTTAGAAACTATGCAAAGCGGTAAAGCAGCTGACGAGGATCAGGTAGCTGAAGGTTTTTGAAGGATAGGGGTGGAGAGGTGAAGATATCGCGCGCAAAAAAAAAAAAAAAAAGCTGATCACCCTATACATGCAATGCCTGGTGACATCAACGGCACTGTGATCTGTGATCATAAAGAACTCGAACATTATCTTAAATAACAAGAAAGGGGACGCAAAAGAGTTAAAATATTACACATTAATCAGCTTAGTATCCGCTACATACCAGGTATTTAATAGGGTAATCGCTAATAGAATTAAAGCATACTTAGAACGACAAAAAAAAGAAGGCTCAAGCAGGTTTTCGTAAATGGTACTGTACTCTCGATCATATCCACACTATCATCCAGGTGATAGGAAAATGCTCAAGTATAAACAAGCCCAATACATAGCATTTATTGATTACGAAACAGCATTTGATGCACTCGAAACCTCGGCAGGCATGCAAGGCATTGCAATATGAGAGTGTAGATGTGAACATACTGGAAGATATCTATAGCTGCTGCGCAGCATAAAGAAAATATTAGAATTCTCATAAGAAAAGGTGTTAGACAAGGAGACATTATCTCCAGAGTACTATTCACAGCTTGCTTGGAGTTAGTGTCCATAGACTTGAAATGGGATCAGTAAGGGATAAGGGCTGATGGAGAATACCTCAGTAATATGTGATTCGCTGATTACATTGCCTTGTTAAGTAGCTCGGGGGATGAATTGCAAATAATGATTGCTGACCTAGACAGGAAATGAAGAAAGTTAGGCCTGAAATTTAATATGCGTGAGAATAAGGCAATGATTATTGCCCCTGGAATGAACTGCATGCGGTCTACAATAGGTAGCGAAGCACTGGAAGTGGTAGGCGAATATGTCTACTTAGGACAGATAGTAACCGCAGATTCGGACCATCAAAGGGAAACAACTAGGAGAATAAGATCAGGATCGGATGCATTTGGCAAATACTCGGAGAATATGACTAGAAGCTTACCGGTATCACTCAAGAGAAAAATGTATAATTTGCATCTCAAGTGTACCGACCTGTTTGACTGAAACGTGGAGGTGGACGAAGAGGGTTCTACTTAAGTTGACGACAACGCAGAGATCTACGGAACCGGAAACGGCAGGTGCAACATTAAGAACTAGGAAGCGTTCAGAGTAGGTCAGAGAAATAACTCGAATTAATAAAATTCTAGTAGAAATAAAGAAAAGAAAATGAGCATAGGTAGGGCATGCAGTGCGGATAGGACAACCGATCGCTGCTAAGGGTATCTGGATTCCAAGGGAAGGAATGCGTAGCAGAGGGCGGCGGAAAGTTAGGTGAGTGGATGAGGTTAAGAAGGCTGCAGGAACCAAGTGGATGCAGCTAGCACAGAACCGGGCTAATGGGAGGATTATGAGAAAATCCGTATCCCTGCAGCAGGTATAGTCCGGCTGATGATGATGATGATGATGATGATGATAAAAAGTGAAGTAAGTAAACTGAAGTAAAAGCAAAGTTGTACACGTTCAAAAACAAATGGAAAGCAGATTGAACTTATTACCGATATAGGTAATAAACTCGAAATTATTTCGCATATCTGCACGTAATGAGATTTAAGTGCATCCGTGTATTTTTTGTGTATGTTTAGTATCGGCATGCATCCTAGTATTTCACACACTCTAACTCATTTCGCCGATAATTTGTTTGTTTTTAAGGAAATTAGTTATTTTGTAGCGAACCAAGAAGGGCGTCTCTCAGAAAGGCCGTGAGGAGAACGACGAAGTGCCATCGCGCTGCTCGAGCTCGACTTGTGCTCAAATTGGCTGTGCTTTTTGTTGCCCACCATTCTGTTTACTGATAATTATAGTTCCCGCTTGAGTACGGTTCAGTATAAGCACCCTTTCACCTTTTGAAGGGAACATTTTCTGACCCCCTGGAAGCTTCGCAGCCGTGCCCTCCAGATCACAACTAGGGTCGATGCTTCCAGCCCTAGTACTGCCGCCCCCTTTCACATTGTAAGTCATATCGCTTCAAACAACATGTTCACAGCGTGCCCAAGTAGTGTGAAGAATGAATTATTGTTAAAAATATGTTGTCACTTCTGCAGAAAATAATACAGATTGTCTTTCAGTGCATCTTTAATCTTGTATTGGCACCTGCCAATGAGCACAATTATCCAGGGGTGGTAGTAATAGGTAGGATTTTAGACGCAATGCTCAAATTACTGGGGTTACGTCTACTGCATCAAGGCAGATATATTCTATTAAGAAATTTGTCATACTAATGTAATCAAGATGTTTTCTTGCTCACAGAACACCGTTCCCACCTGTCGTAGAGGGTGGTAACGCTCTTTGACTTCCGTCCACTAAGAAGCTCATTAAAAAACGTGAAAGCGCAAAGAAAGGTAGTCAGGTACAGCCTTTGTCAAAAGTGTACAGCTCAGGGGGTCTAATTCTGAACCATAGTATGTGGCTCGTAATGCATTCCCAGGTATGCGAACTTGCTGATGGCAAGAAGATTTTTCGTGCTCTCTCCAATGGCTGGGACTTTCACGATTGTTTAAGAAGTAATAATATACGGCTTAAAAACAAACCCTCTGGGCTCTAAATCTTTGACAAAGGCTCTACTTACAATTGCAGGGTAATAGTTTCGGGAACATAACTACGGAAACTCACCTGACCTCGAATACTTCAAAGTATGGCAACTTGAGCGTCCCATCATTTTGAGCATCTTGAGATGAACAGAGCACTTCACATATGTTTACGACTAATCGCTAATCATCAGACGCTTTTGTCACGCTCGTTGAAAACAGACTATCAAATATTTGTATAATAATGTTATATGCTATTTTTTCCATATCTATTTATGTTCAAGAATTTGTTCTGCGTGATTCTGTGAAAAATTGTAAAGTCACGTTCAATTTTCACTTTTGCTTGTTGTTGCTGTAAAGGTTTACATTTTAATGAAACTCT
Source organism: Amblyomma maculatum (assembly GCF_055883805.1). Taxonomy (NCBI): domain Eukaryota; kingdom Metazoa; phylum Arthropoda; class Arachnida; order Ixodida; family Ixodidae; genus Amblyomma; species Amblyomma maculatum. Next base: position 60,173,983 of record NC_139345.1, on the reverse strand, counting down.
AATACCCGTGTACTTGCAGTTCGCCGGGTTAGCTCCGACGCTTCTTCTGAGAAATCGCCTGAAAAGAAAAAAAGAAAAACAACAACTAAAACTGCCACCAGTGGGCTTCAAACACAAGCACATTCACATGGATTATCTTCGCTGCCACTTATTTAGACCACTGCCCTACCTTGGTAGTCTCCTTGACGTGCTAATAGGCCGGTCCTTTACGCTGCGCGTAGAGGTTATCGTCTTCATCTCCTCTGAAAACGTTTCACTGAAGGGCCTAATTAGGCCGCCTTCATCCCACTAAAGTTCCAAAGCACCTGCAGTCGACTGGAATGGCCTGCTCACCGGCGCTACACTCCACTCCAGCACCGTCAATTATAAAAACTCGAAAATATTTTGCTGTCAAACCAATGTCTTTAATTTCAGGTAAAAGATTTGTATTGTGTTTCTCGTGGTGTAATACCAGGGGCATTTCGGGTTTAAAATAAATAAATGAATAAATAAATGAATGAATGCATGAATGAATAAATAGATAAATTATTTAATTAATAAATGAATGAATAAGTAAATCCATAACTAAATAAATAAAAAAAATAAATACTCAGCTAAATATGAGAAGACTTGGTAAAGCGGATTTAAAAAGACGAATACTGTGTACTGATTTCCATGTACATATCAGTGCTTAGCCAAGATAACCCGTTCTTTAACATTTTGTTATAAAGCTTGACGCACATTAAATTGTGTATTTCTAATTATGATTGTGTTAGAATTGTATGCAATAGTAGATTATCATCCCCTTTGCGTTTACACTTTTTGAACGGACTAAGTAACTGACCAGTTATTTATTATATACCAACTATTACTTAAATTGTTAACCAACAAACCGACTAACAAACTAATGAAAACAAACAAACAAACAAACAAACAAACAAACAAACAAACGATGGAACGTTTATTTATCTATTGCCTAGAGGAAAACAAACATGGCTGAAGTCATTGACGAAAGCTTTTTCTTCCTGGAGACTTTCTTGCGCGCGTAGAACTATACGCCCAACTGAATGGGATTTCAGACCTTGGTTAGAACCGGAAACGAACAGCGTTGACAGCTAACGGGTGAGCAGCAAGACTACGTTTCTCTAGAGCACAACGAATTGAACTACAACTGAGTCAACACGTCACTGTGTGTATTGCGTTTGTTGTTGCTTTCCGAGACATTAAATGGCTCGGCCAAAATATATAAATTTTGGTCTTGCACTTGGTTCCGTCTAAAAATCAGGCTTCTAAGACCAAGGCTGTGATTCGATCTGTTTTCCCTCCTTTTGCTGCTCTCACATGGCCTAGCTCACAAATATATAAACGTGGCGTCTGCAGTGTCACTCTTTCGAACCCAGTCACGTCTCTCGCAGGCACACAGGTCACCAAGCGGATGATCAAAATCTCCCCAATCAAGCCAGTCGTGCGTGGGCAATTCCTTACGCTGGTTTCATACCAATCGTTCTACGCGGTTGGTTGAGAACCTAGGTAGACGAGTGTTCAGGGAGGCGGGTGGCGTAAAATGGGAGGGCTGCACTTGGCACTTGTGCGAGGAGGACTTGAATTCGAGATTAAGAATTCTCCGAAAGAGATTGGAAAACTTAGAAGATGTCCACTGTGAGCGACATTCTAAGAACAGAAAGGCTGGGGGAGCCCCTTGAACTGTCTAGTTTTATGGTGTAATTAGTCGAATTTGCGACTCTGTAGAACTGTTTGCCAGCCGCAGGCGAGTCATTAACGTCCCGGATGTCACATTAGAGCGGCCGCTGGAGAGCCATTCTCGTTGAGACCCAATGGCGGATATGCATCTTCGAACGCGATCCTGCAAAGAGCGGATCTGCTGCATTTAGCTTTATTTCGTTGGCTTAACAATGCACTTTTCACGTTGATATATCGCTCCTAAGTTTTAGCTGTCGTAATTGACAGACTTGTTGAATCCAGAATGTGGTTGCAAAGAAGGGAAGTGCGAGCTTTATTTGAGATTATCCGCTTGATAAAATAAACAGAGAATTAATCTAGACACTGAGTTCTTGACCAACATATGCTGCTGATTAGTAAGCATATGAGCTGACTAACCTACTAAAGCACTAGCCGACTAAAGAACTGCTGGGACACTGATATCCCTTAAACATAAACATTGTAACTAAGATCGTTCATGCCTGAGTAGGCTCTAGCAAAAAAAAAAAGTACTTCTCATTTTAGAACAGTTAAAAGCTCCGAGAGAAAAAAAATCAAATGGCGTCTTAAATAGGAACCAGTAACAAATGTCCCAAAGTTCTAAACATTCTCGCACAAGAAAAAGAACGCGCAGAAAATAGCAAGAGTACCACAACTATTTGCAGATTAAAACAACTTGCGTTCTGCTACCTTTAAATGTTTTGATGCCCCTTCACGGTGACTTCGCAGACATCATCATCATGATGAGAAAATTTGAAGTCTCTAGCATGAAGAAGACACTTGAATGTTTCCAAAGCTTGCATACAGCAGAATGTCCATAACGAGGTTTGAGGACCCATATGTCTAAAAAGCTAATCTAATGGCATCATACACCCTATTCTCTCTTCGTATTTTGCAGAGAAAGCTGGCCGAATCCTTCACCGCTTCATGCCTTTAGTATTTTCGCATTGATTTAGAGATTTCTGGTTTAAAGAAATTACACTGATGACGAAGCCTATGGATGCTGAGAGATAATGGCAGTAGAAAACTTCCAGAACGAACATTCTTTTTAAACAAAACTGTACAACATATTTAGATAAGGACATTCTTCCTCAGCGATTTTGTTTTGATTTTTATGACTTCAAGGGCGACGAGTATTCCTATGAAAGGAATCACACTCGCACATGGTGGTTGAATGTGTCGTACCCTAACATAACTCTACTTATTATGGCATGTGTTCTACGGCATACCTCGTGCATCAAAAACGATTTCATATACACGTGGAACGGCTGCTTTCCTTACATACTCCGGTATAATAATTAATTACGCCGTTATCTTTATTGTCCCCAGAAATCCACAAAGCCACCTCAGAAGGTTCTCGCATGCCTTTTAAAACCACGGCCACGCGTGATACAAGAGTACGCTTGAGACCATTCCAAGAGAAGCACAAAGACAACCACAATGCCATTCGAAGCCTGCAAGGAGGCAAATAACGACACGTCTTGTTCCCGATTCATCATTCATTACTACAGACACTGCTCGATAGTACTGCCAGAGATCCTTTTGGCTGGTGGGCACACAAGCTGTGCCTAATCGGAGAGCGTTTCTGATCTAGTGAGTCTCATCTCAGGCACACGTGTGTACTAGCGGTCACCCCGACGACAGGCCTAGCGACGCCGCAACCATTGCTTCACCGACCCGTGCCTCCGACGTTTTCCTCCCCTCTGACATTTCTGCGCCGCTCTGTGCTGAAGCTGTTGCTGCTGCTTAGCTGATAGCTGTAGTTCCTTTATTTTATAGTGCCTTGAATTGCTTTTTCTACTCAATAAACACGGGCTAGTGTCTTACGCAGAAAGTAACAGATAACAAGGACGTAGTGGGTAGATTTCTGGCACTGATTATCTGTCGTTTACAGGCTAATTACGTACGTTGTGAGAGGTTCTTCCGGAGTTGAGGCGATGTATTACGAGCAGTGAGATATCACCCATTGCTCAATCTATTTTGACAGATCTGCAAGCCGGAAGCAGGGACCTTCTATTTCCCTGTAAAAGCGTTTTTTTTTTTTTTTTTTTTTTCTGATCCTATACAGGAATTCGAAGAAAACGACGAAGCTTGGGCTGATGACTTGAACACATTGCTTCTGTGCCAGGAGAATGGGTCGCATTTTAGTTCCGCTGATAAAATCTTTGGATGGCAATGTCATGCACGAAAGTACAATTCTCGGAGAAGCTTTCCAAATGAAGGAGGGCAAACTGCTGCCTGAATGGTAAGACTTTGCGGGCCAAGCACTGAGCGTCTCTGAGGCGAACACCAGAAATAAATTAAAAATAACAAAATTAAAGGTCTACAACTGGGGTAAAGCAGCAACCGCAGCCTCTTTTAATAAAGCCACGGTAGTGGTCACTTTATTTCGGCCAATTTCCATGAACTGTGCACTCTACTCCCTCGCATCTCTTGTCTTATCGTCTGCATGAGGCTGCACTTAGACTCGTCCCGGATGCTTTGATTTTAGTTCTGTCTCAAGTTCCCATGAAAGATACATGACTTTAACACACGTAAGCAGCGCCACATTTTGTCAGCAGAGCATTTAAGCAGCGAAAAAAAAAAAAAAAACATATCAAGGGTCTTTTTGTAGTATAGGGTTCAGACGTATTTTTCTGCGGGATTTTGAAAAACCTTTCCCCCCCTGGGTACGGCCAAGCAGATCAATAGCCAGCAGCTTTATAATAATCATTTTCACTGGTCTTTGCATTAATTTTCATATCGCTTTTTTCCGTTCTTCAACGAATGAAACTCGACTGTATAAAAAGTTAATTTGCGCTGTCGTAATTGTTTTATTTGATGGAATTTGCGTATAGTATTCAACAAGCGGCGAAGTGTATTTGCGTCCTACAGTTCAAGCTGCCGTACTGGCGGCTCCGCGTTATTGTGCTTTCGTGTCTTTAATTTCAGGTTTTCAGCCTTCTGCTCTGAATTACTCTGGAAATTTCCAGTTTCATATAAGAGAGGCCTGACAGTCACAAACGGCGTAAAAGAACAAAACAAAAAGAAGCACGCATTGATGTGTCTAGTTCCCGGTCTGAAAACGACTTTGCCGCCCTTTGTCTCTTTAGTGGCGACATTGATGTGTTCGCTGCCCATGGCAAAGCATGTGCATTTGAGATAAAGAATGGTTCGCGTAAAAAAAAAAAGAACAACGAAATATAAAACGGTCCGTGTTTGTTTTAGCGGCAGTACTGTTTGAATCCATCCTATGAGTTCTCTTCTTTACTAATTTGTTGTGGTATTGAGAAGGCTCTGACATCATTGAATGCATTGTACGTACATCTGAATAGTTTATCAATATCTATGATTTTTTAATTTATTTTACAATACTACAAATCACTTGAAATCGTTCTTGTAGGGGTGGGGGGAGGTGTTGCTGACGGAAAAAAAGCGAGCAATTTGAGAGCGAGGTACCATTGCACCAAAAGTGGTAATCATACGATGAACAAAACTTTAACAAGTGAGAAGCAACACAGGGTGAACCGACAAAACGAGGAATCTAACTTTTACACCCGAAACAAAGAGAATGCAAAAGTACACTGCGGAAGGCTTTTTCAAGGTTGATTCTTGTTCCAAGTGCTTCATAGTTCAACCAGCACCGCGGCAAGCTCTCGTCATATTAGGTTGACTGAAAAGTTTATTTTGATAAAGAGTTATAATTGGTTCTTATAGTGCATACGGTAATGAAGTTCTTTTCATTTTATTCTATAACGGACTATTAGGATAGTAATGAATTGCTTAAAATTCTGGTGGGTCATTTTTCAGCTTCTTCAGTCTTTCGTTCCTAAATGACCAGACAGCAGCTGCGTTTGGTTTTTGATAGCGTGAAACAACAACAAAATAGCTCACAAAAGTTTGTGCAATATCTTCTCGCAATCGAAATGTATCACGACTGGCTGAAGCATGCCTCGTATTTGACGCAGTGGTATGACGCAGTGAAAGAATGTACAACTGTAGCTGTGATGCCCAGGTCCAAATACTTGTTTGGAGGCTACTTTCTTAAGCATTTCGTCCCAAAAGAGCCCAGAACTAGGCCGCGGGAGATAGAAGGAAAAAAGTGAGAGATGCTAGCTAGAATGGTTTCTGGTTGGCTACCCGAGTTATTTGGGATGTTGACTTCTTCTAGTTTATTTTAGGTCTCGTGGAAAAGAGTACTTTAGCTGCACTCAAGAGCTACAACAACAACAACAACAACAACAAAAAAAAACACTCACACTAATAGCCCTCAACAGATGTGAGGTGCATTGTGCAAGATAACATAAGAGAACATAGATTATTTGTTGTTTGGTTGTGAATTTGTTGTTCTGTATTCGCGGAATTGAAGATTTTTCACAGCAGGATGTTATAGGTGCCTTACCCACTCTACACTGATGAACTGGATTTGACACCAACGAATGTCGAGGCACGCTGAAGGCCTAATTCAGTGCCGGCCAAAATCCTTAATCTGATCAGGCGGAATATAGTGCCGGTCTAGAAAATGGGCGCCACGTAGGCAACGAATGGACGAAGTGTGGCCGTTGCGAGTGATCCGAACAGGATGCGACAGCAAGAGGTTCAACAGGAATGGTGCGTCGACCAGATTATCCGCATCTGGGATTGGCCGTTGTACTTTCCCAACTGTGTTTGCCGTCGCATACAGATGTTACGACCGAATGAAATGGAAGGTGGCATGAATCTTCAGATAATACGGCTCTAGGTTATGCTCCTCTAGAAATCAGTACCACCAAAAGCACAGGGGTTTTGGCATAGGAAAGACGGAAGCGCATGACCACATCGCAACCAATCCCCTTTTCAAGATTAACCTTTGGCGTCCTGAGAGAGGCAGAGATAGGAGACAGCTGAGAGGAGATCTTGAAAACCGAATGTCATGAGAGAGTGCGACAAGCAAATAAGAGATGTTGTGAGAACGAAAGATGCCTCGGGCTTTACGGTGATAGCTTGAGCTCCGAGCTTGGAACCCCGAACCCACTTTGTATTCAAGAAGTGGCTGAAATGGCGATCGCCGTCGTCCGGAGAAGTTCAGCGGGGGGTGAAAGAATAAAGAGAAGAAAAGTGAAACAATTCAAGAAAACGTCGGAGTCGTACGAACGAAGGCCACTGTTTCAGAGCATGGCGCGCTCGGCTTTCCGGTTCTGTTTTTGTTTTTGCCTCTTGGTCAGCGGAGCGCTACAGCGCGCTATCTGAAGTCAACTGCAAATTTCCTGGGGGTTCTCTCGTAGGTGCTAAAACTCCAAGTCTGACGTGCTTGGAATCCCAAAGTACTGTACTAGCCTGTCAAGCTTAGAGGACAGCACCCACCTGGGACCTGCGCGTCTTCAGTCCAGTACTGAGCAGCACTTCGTTTTCTAACAACCTTCCGTTTCCGTTTTCGAACGAAGAGCCTTCGTTTTCGATAAACTATGGAGTACTGCTAAGGCGCGCGAATATTTCGCGTGCTGGTTGAATAAAAGGATTTGCTTTTTCAACTTCCAATGTATTCAGGTCATAAGGCCAGTTTGGGACAAAACAGACATAATGAAACGCAGGCATTCCGATGCATCGTTTTTCACCGAGGCTTCGACAAGCCTGCACAGAACCGGAAACACAGCGCGGATCTTAGCGATTAGTGGAAAAAGATAACACAGGCCGCAGTGTCACGCAGCGCTGACATATCCCAGTCGGAAAAAAACTACAGAAAATTTTCTGATGTTACGACAGAATTTCTGTGCGGTTTTTGACGGGAAACCTGTTGTGACAACACAAAAATCTGTATAAACATCAAAAATGTCTGTAGTTACAACAGGAATGTGCTACAGAACTACAGACAACAAAAATATACTACAGAAAAACTACAGAACTACAGAAAAGCACTACAGAACTACAGAAAAATCTGATGGTTACGATAGAACTACAGGATATTTTGTCGTATCTTTGACGCAGTTCTGTAGTTGTTTTCGTCTGGGATTTGCTGTCACCTAAACCAATGCTCTGCTGTACTCCTTGATGGCTATCGAATTGCGCTAGAGAACGAATAGCTTTTAAGGGGAAAGCTTTTCTTATAAGCTCATGGAACGAAATCCCGTGCGCAAGAGTTGTGCGCGAGATCTGTCATATTCCGCAAAATTCCGGGAGATGTGTTTTTGTCGAGCATTCCCACTATTTGTAATCACCACACTTGAACGCATGCCAAGGGACGCCACGCGACAGGAGCGATGGTGTACCGCCCAAACACACTTGCCGGAGAAAGTGTGACAGATGCTGCGCCTTGCATTTCTTGTAAACAAATTATAATTATATGTAGCAAAAAAACAACAACAACAATGGAATAAAGTTTTCCTTGCATATTGATTGCACGTGCCCTTCAGACGTTTTAAGACATTGGTGTCAAGAATTCTTTAATAAGGCTGCCGGTAAAACAGATTCTTTTGGAATCCCCAAAGTGACCGCTTAGGAGCCAGTCCAGTCGGTGCGATTGCATAAAGAAAATGGGCATTTCGGCGACTAATCAGCACAGCTACAAAAAGGGGATGGTTTGCCTACTTTACAATAAAAAACTGCGAGCAAGGCAATGCCCAAACAAGTGAATAAGGCTTACCACACAAGGCTGCAGATGTCGAAACCCAGCCCATTCTTGCGCAGTGCAAACGTTGGAGGATACGGAACACTTTGCGGTGAAAAGAATACTACAGACTTGCGTTCAAGAAAACAATGATTAATCGCAACCCCTTAGTAAGCCATGTTTGCCACTTTGTAGCCAGAACTTGTGAATCCTAGTAGGCTCCAATCATTTGAGCCTTATTCGGGAGAATTCCCATGTTTTGAAGGCCCCCCCGTACCCTCTGATGCCACTAAAATAACTTGGCCTCATACCTCAATAATCCTTCTGAACTAATTCCTAAAACGTTAACTTTGTGGCAAAGCAGTGAGATTCTGAAGCTAAGCTCACTCTCTGTTTTCTCAGCTGGCAGCACAACCAACTCGCATATCTGATTTTTCTGCTAACATATTATATTTAGTATTAACATCCCATTCCGATCTTGTTTAAAACTTTGCCCGCATGCCAGGTCTAAGGGACTATTTGCCACGTTCTTTTAATTTAAACTGTCCAGCTACTAATTGTGACAAAAAAAGCAAGCAAATTAGCGATTATAATAAAGCTGACTTCCAGGCCATCGATGAAAACATTTATTTTGTCGATGTAGTTCTAGCAGATTTCGATAACCGAGGCACAGAAGCAAACTTCTGTTCTAAGTTAAAGAACTCCAAAATATATCAAACCACGCACCTTTACAACTTCTTTTTTTTTTGTACAATGCGCACATAAAGAATATTTAATATATATAAAAAAAGCGCTTTTACAGCACAGTCAGAACATCTAACTCTATTTCAATAACGAAGGTTCATCAAGTAGCTAATACTGCGCATGTTTCAGCAAGGAAAAATGATGCTCCTTTTATACAGCACACCTTGCTTGATATGCTCATAAATGATAAAAAAGACATGTTGTTAAGCCTGGTAGAGATCATTAAATAAAACTGCTAGATTAAAACAGTTCTACTATTGCGGATACCGTGTGCCTAAATTATCTGATGAAATGTTTTGCGGCAATGTTGTTTTGTCCTCAAGCGTCGCGTGGTCGACAGTGGGGGATTGCCGTTTTCCAGTGATAGGGGCAGTATTATTAGAGCTGGAAGGAATTAAATAATAAATACACAAATATAAATTATATACAAGCTTTAACTACAGTTTGATTGATGCTAAGTTTCTGAATATAATCAAACTTTATTCCTCAATAATTACCTTTAATATATTTCAGCAATCTGAGACGTCAGTGCTTCCGGCGGAGTGTACGATCAGGTAGTGTGAATTTCCAGCTTATTTACCACCCAAAATCGCTAACTAGGATTCCATTCAAAATTTTAGAACTTGTCGTGTGCACTAATATTGTTAACTTTCTCAAACCTAGCTCCTTTTTCACCGACACTCAACATGGCTTTCGAAAATCTTCCTCATGCGAGGCCGAAGTACTTACTTTCAGCAAAACTTTCATACTATATTTCTTCGTTCTTGTGCGGATTGCATCTTCCTAGCAGTTTCTAAGGTTTTAGAGAACGTTTGCCATAAGCTACTCCTTTTTAAACTTCGCAAGTTGAACTTTCACCCCAGTATGTTAACAAGCCTTGGATATTTCCTTTGTAATCGAACACAGTTTTTACGGGCAAATAACATTCATTTGCAACTCTGAAGCGCCCATTCTGGGGTTCTTTAAGGGTCCATCTTAGGCTCTTTTGTGTTTCTCGTATATGCTAAAGACCTACCTCCCTGCGCAACTACTAAAATTCATTTATTTACAGGCTACTGCGTAACATTCTGGGAAATTAAATGACTTAACCATGGCCACATCTAGTAAAGTGATATTAAGGGAATTTTATATGGAGCGCCACGTGGTAAATGAAATTGAAAGTCGCCAAATGTAAAGCAGTATGCATCTCGCGCCTTTAGACTCATTCCACTTCTTATCACTTTGAAAATATGGCACTATAACACTGGAACACTGCTGCTTAGGTATCCACAGAACAAATGATTTACCATGGTATCTTCATATTGATCCCATAATTATTAATACCAATCGCGCTTCAGGTTACTTTCGTCGTAACTTCTCTGCTTCGATCTTACTGAAGCTGCTCCTTTATACATTGTTAGTTCGCAGTAGTTTAGAATATGTTGTGTCCATTTGGGATCCTACCTCAGATAACTCATCAATGACATTCGGCTCGCTTCATTCTTCAGAACTATAACCGCATCGCTAGCGTGAAGTCTGTGAAAAATATATTAGAGTTAACGTTGCTTGATTCCCATCGTTCGTACGCTCGTCTTTGATTATTTCACAAAATAATGTATTATACCCCAGTCTGCTCAGCGGCCTTGTACATCCCCTCCATCATACGTCTCATCACGAGTTGATCATTTCCATAAGGCCGGTATTCCCTTCTTTAAAACAAAATATGCAGCAGATTATTTTATTGTTTGAACGGAAAGGACTGGAACTACTTTCCAGGGCCGACTGCCTTGAAGGCAAAGCCTTCATGAATTGCGTTTGTGAACCGACGAGTGAAACCCCACAAACATTGAGGATAAAACAATGGTTTATTCCGAGACAAAAAGCACAAGAAGGTGCTAAACATGTATTGTAGCGAAATGAATAGGAAAATAATGCTCTCAGTGCCGCTTACAAGGCAGCTCCGATTGTCGAGAAGAGAAGCTTCTGGTTAACAATACATAAAAGCACGGCACAAAGCCGAGCGGCGGGGAAGAAGCCACTCACGCCGGTCATCGCAACAGGCTCCGTGTCGAGGCTTGCCACCTGCGCGCCTCCGCTGCAGGGCCGGGATTGACGACACGCCTGCGACTTGGTCCTCGAATATCGCAGCGGGCGGCGATGGGCTGTCGCAACAAAGGTGCCCGCCGGCAGCGTGTCCTAGAGCAGCATAGTTCCTAATCTGATTCTTAATTCTAATCTGAGAGTGAGCCAATGTCAAACTGCTGATAGCTGTACTGCTAATGATAATGAGGCAATAAGTTTCAAATATAGGGCTAGCGATTAAGATGACACGGAACAGCCGTGGTAAATAGAGGATTTAAATGTTATACACCGCTCAATCTATATTTGCTTGCTGCCTGATTAACAGTTAGCCTTGCAAATGAGTTAATATAGAACATCCTTATGTACCTTAGCTTAATATTTCTAAGATTTGCATGCTCTAAAATCTCAAACAAAAATCAGGATGAACGTTACCAAATGCCGTTGCAAGGTCAATCACAAGAAGAGCTTCCTCACCAATCTCCTCCGATATTGTAATAAGAACGTGCAATACGGATGTTTGTTTGGATACTACGACCTGTGATATCCCAGCCCTGATGCGAGCCTATTAAGGCCCTGACGACTAGCTGCAACTTTTGCTGAAAAGTTTCTAGTCCAGATTTCAGACCAATATCAGACGATATCTCTCTACAGTTTTCCACCAGTTAGTCTCTCCTTATTGAAATTAATATACTGTGTCCGAGTTGAAAGCGGGAGTCAGGAACCTAACATCATAATATTCTTGCAAACCATCTATTAAAAAACGCGCAACTCAAGGCGAAAATGTTTTGCAGAACTTGGTACCAATACTGTCGGAACCAAGAAATTTGTGAGATTGCAGGCCGCAAATGACATATTAATATAGTCCAATGTGATAGGCCTTCGTCTTTACGCTTCTCATTGTCAAGTTCGGTAGAAGAGTCGAGCAAGCATCTGAAATCTCGATTCCATTTTGCCCTTCACAACTTGAAAAGAGCTTTCAGTAATAGCGGAAGAAAACATAAAGAATACGAGACGTCCGGATCCCTGCGAGAAACTCGCATACATATTTTCCGGCTTCTCTTTTTTAAGATCCTTGTCCTTTGCATCAGTCACGCTAGATGAGACAGCTGCTTCTCTATAATACTGATCAACGCCCCTTATGTCTTTCAGCTGACTGTCGAAGCCGCGGTTTCAAATTATTTATTTCCTAGATAGAAGCAGCTTAGGTAATCTGTCCTCTCGAGCCCACGTAGCTCATTTGCAGTACAACCGAGGTCATTAGTGTGATGTTACTTGCAGAACACGGTTCTCGATGATGTTTCAATAGCCAGTTTTCTGTTTTCTTTTTTATTTACACGCCACTTTTGAAAACCTGGGAGGGAATCGGGTGACCACTTGTCTGTTAAGCAAATGAATAGAACACGTCGAAAGCTTCCATCTGAGTGAAAACCGTCATTTATCTAGCGTAGCAGGGAGTGGCAGAAAATTAGGTGGATGGATGAAGTTAAGTTCGCAGGGGTCAAGTGGATGCAGCTAGCACATAACCGGTAGAGGTTTTAGCAAACCCCGCTCTTAGTGGACCTCTTGTTCCATTCATACCTAATACCTAATACCGTTTATTTAACTTTAGCACGATTTCAAAATTTCCAACGTCTCCATCCCCTCAGTAACGAGCCTCTCCTGTGCACCAGGTCACCAACACCTCAGATGGCCTTGGCGTGGCCGCATGTGTGTTTCAAGGCTATGTGAAGTGTCTATGACTCTCTTGTGCTGCAGATTACCAAACATAATGTGTATTTATGTCGTTCGGGGCTATCCGCTACTAACCTCTGTGAGTCTTGCAAAGAAATTGAATCCATAGACCATTTTTTTTATCTTCTGCCGGAGGTTCGCATCTCTCCGCAAAATTTACTTTGCAACTCCCCTTTCGAGATTAGGCCTTCCACTAACTATTCCAGTTCTCCTCTCCTTCGGGGCAAGCGTCAAGGGATATGCCTTAAAACCAGTGTGCGATGCTATTCATGATTACATAATTTCAACAGGTAGGTTCCTATGATAGGTATGATTTCATTACTTTTTCTTTTCCTTTTTATTTTTTTCCAAATTCTAGTTAAACATCCATATATATCTGAATACTCCAGTCCTTGAACATATTTACAATCTACAATGCACCCTGGCCAATCCCCCACCGTGAGTATGTGCCATTTTGTCTGAGGTCATCATCATCATCACATAACCAGGTTAATTGGACAAATATGGGAGAGGCCTTCGCCCTGCAGTGGGTATAGTCGGGCTGCTGCTGCTGATGATGATGATAATGACTCCATCCTAGGCTCAAGTGCGGGGCGGCTGTACCTCACTTCTGGAGAGTCAGTATACACTGGAGAATATAATCGAAAAATATGGGCCGTACCTAGTAACCAAGCACATTGGCTAGTGTGTCTATCAAAACGTAATTTCTGTAAAACCGAGCGGTAGAGGAGGCTTGAAAATGACTGAAATAGGTACTTTCGCTTCCTCTTGTCCCATACCCACAAGGTTATATTCAAATGCTAAATAAATAAGTAAATCTGCACTTCGGTTAAGCCTTACATGCCGCTTCCCGGTCCTTAGCATTATAAACATGGATTAAATCTCTCAATGATGGAATGTTTAAAATTTTTGCACAGGCTTTATTAATGAAAGACAAAAAGGCGTTTGAGCTCATTGCTTTACGGTGGCTCGAAAACAAATAACTCGCAACTGTATGCGTGAAATTCCCAGGCCGCAAATTACAGGTCACCCCTCATCATCTATGCAATACAGAAATTCAGCCATTTCTAGTGATTTTCCCAGCTATAAATTAGTAGGATCAGTACATATACAGACGTTTGCGACGGCCCCTCTATGCAGGTTATTATTGCACATGAGAGGTTCTGCGTTCAATAAAAACTGTGTAGTTCGTGGTATCACTCGAGTATACCTCGAGTGATCGTTTCGGTGACACTTAAAAAAATATATATTGGGACCACATATGTATTCTTAACACTCGAAGCTACACTAACAACCTCTTTTTGCAAATACGGAAAAAAGAAATCTAGAGCGTATACATCGGACCACTAAAGTGCGAAGAGGCGAAATCCCTTATAGCGCGGGGAATCGTAGCCTTCCACTACGGTACCTCTATCTCCCTCTCTTCTTGCACTTCCACCTTCCTCCCTTTTTTTACGGTGCGTTGCATGTGTCCGCGGAGAATTGTGACAGATACTGCGCCTTTTTTACCCTGTAAATCAATTTCAAACTCCGCTGATGCCTGCTTTACTAACGCCTCCTAGACATTTAGGTCTGCTTCTGTTCGCTGTGTGGTGCGACGAAGCGGCAAATGAAAGGTGCCGCACGGACGCATGAATGCATGAATGCATGAATCGCTTGGTGATGTCATGACCTGTCGTGACGGTATATCGCGCGCCCCTTGTAGAACACAACCAGCATTTCATTGAAGGCATCAAAGTTCACCGGCGTTTTGCAATTCGTTTACAGGAAATGAAAGGCGTAGTATCTGTCACTCGCGGAATCTTGCTATCATGCTCACTGTAGACAAGAGGAATTATGATGTGCGTTTCATGATCCGGGGCGTGGCGCAGTTGGTAAAGTGCTGGGGTGGTTATCCAAGGGATGGAAGTTCGATTCCCGGTGAAGACAAGATTTATTGATTTAGTCTGAGCTCTCGCTCTCGTAAGCGTTACGCCTCTGCTGACAACTTTCACCCGACAACGATGAGGAATTTAAGGCTCGTCTTAATATAAAAAGAAACTAAAACTAAGATGTCATTCCGCATCGTGTTATTAACGACGCAATTTAGTGCAATGCAATGGCCAGCAAAGCAACAGATGTGTTCACAATTCTGGGTTCTTTTAATTTTTGTCTTTTAAAAATATTTACTTGCCTCAAGAAATAGCACTTATCAAGGGTTAAAAGGAAGACCAGTTTACAAACTGAGCCAATATTTCGACAAGGGGACTTGTCTTCGCCAGACACCTACACGTCTCTTTGTCGAAACGCGGACTCGGCTTGCGAATTGGGGCTCCCTCTAAACCCTTGGTCAGTGCTCTTTCATCCTGTGTATTCACGTTCTTTCTCGCGTTCTACTTTATGGCAGCAAAGCACTCACTGGGTCCACCAGACAGTAACAGCAATTTTTAGGCCCATCACACTCCAAGGATAAGTAGATCAGATTGAAAAATGCGGCAAGCCGTCCAACGCCATGACTGGAAGGCAAGTGCGGAGCCTCTAGGCTTGGCTCCCGCTCAAACAGCAACAACGCTGCCAGCTTAGAAACCGACTAAAAAGAAATATTTGAAGTCATTTATTTACGCAATCTTGATATTAGGAGCAGCTGAGCGCCTCACGCTCGGCTCTTCGCTCTACGCAAAGTAGTTTGGAAACTGTCTTAGTTCTAAAACTTGGTGAATACACACTCAACGTAAGATACATGTAAGCGCACACCGGCCTTATTACGCTGTGCTTCGACGTGCCTTAAAAGGACAGAGCTCTGGAATTTAGGCATCGAATTTTTTTTTTCAGCGCAATGGAAACATTGCTGTCTAAAATGTTCGATTTCATAGCGGGTTTGGTAGAAAAACAGTAGAAAAGTTTTACCGAGAATTTTTTGAACAGTGCATGCGCCCGATTTTATGTAGTGCGATTCTAGAAATCATGAGCAGCGACCGCGATGACGAGTGGTGGCCGAAAAAAAAAAAAAAAAAGATGCTCTGAAAACAAATATAAATTTCACTCGCTATACAATAATTAGACATTTTATTTCAGCGCAGAGTAGCATTCATTTTAGTTTCCACATTCAAGGCTGTTACGACACAGTTAAGCGCGCCTCGTCGACGAAAGTTTTAGTGGGTACTATCATCGCTTCATTCACGGAATTAAAAACAGTTCGATGTCATCTAGTGGCTAAAACTGAAAGCGTGCCTCTCGCGACGACAAACAAGGGGTGAGTTTTATTTAAGGACGCAGTGGAGAGAGAGCAAAATATAATAAATTATGACAAGCCCTCCTAGAACAAAACAAACAAACAAAAGAACAGAGGGCACTTAAGAAAATCAGTGATACTTTGCTTAGATGTAGTCACGTAGAGTAAGTAAAACAGTGAAAGCATAGGAGTTCCTCCGTAAGAAAGCGCCTCAGTTGTTTTTGTGCAATTGTCAATGGCAAATTAAAATTGTAAAGCCGTTTT
This sequence comes from Amblyomma maculatum, assembly GCF_055883805.1. Taxonomy (NCBI): domain Eukaryota; kingdom Metazoa; phylum Arthropoda; class Arachnida; order Ixodida; family Ixodidae; genus Amblyomma; species Amblyomma maculatum. The sequence goes on along the minus strand of NC_139345.1, from coordinate 60,157,712 downwards.
CTTTGATACTGTAGTGCTCGATCTCTATTATAAGATTCAAGATCTTATTATTTCCACCATATTATTATTTCCTGTGTTCTGTTCCTGAAGCGACAAGAACGCCGGATAAGAGCGCATCAAAAACATGTACGCACGTACTACAGGCTCATGGCTGATGAGTAAACGTTGTGATAACTTCGCAGTGGTCTGCTTCGCCGGGCGACAAACAAGAAGAGGGGATGATTGTCACTGAAATAGTCGTCTACAGCAGTTGGAAAGCAGACTGCATTGTCATTGTTTAGGACAGCAATAATTATGCGAATTAATTTGCAGATCAGTGTTCCTATTCGATACGTTTATTTACTTTCCGTTGGATTTTATTAAATGGCCGTGGCTGTACTTGAGGTTGCAGCTGATATCCAAAAGCATTGGCGCTCGGCGACTCTTTATCAAAGGCAGGCAAAACTGAGGAGCCCCGCCGGGGTGGCGCAGTGGTTACGGCGCTCGACTACTGTTCCCAAGGGTGCGGGATCGAATCCCGGCCTCGGCGGCTGCTTTTCGATGGAGGCGAAAAGAAAAGCGCCCGTGTGCTGTGCGATGTCAGTGTACGGTAAAGAACCCCAGGTGGACGAAATTTCCGGAGTCCTCCACTACGGCGTCTCTCATAACCTCAGTTGCTTTGGGACGTTAAACCCTACAAACCAACCAACCAGGTAAAACTGAAGAGAAGAAAATCGAAATTAAGGACAAAAAAAAAAAAAAGAAGGAATCTTTCAAAATACAAGCCGTTGATTTCTTGTTTTGGTGGTGTCTGCGACATGTGTGTTAGGGACGCAGATTAACATGCTTGGTATCACTTGAAACGCCGGTGAAGCGACAAGCCCTGTTCAATCTTGCCTAATTACCTTGGTATAAACGCGGCTACTTACGTATGAAAAAACATTGCTACACAAAATATACGTATCCCCTGATAAGAAATTGAAAGGTTGCACTTTAAGCAAGCGTTTATTTCCCCACTTTGCACTGTGTGCCTATTTAGTGCATCCCCTGTGCTTTGTCTTCCTAAACACCAAAGTTTCGTTCGCTAGATCGAAAGTAGCCAATTTCCATGCTGTAGCTTCTGATCCTATTGGAGAACAAAAGGTCTGTTTTTTAATGATACATGGGGGATAAATGATGATAACAATAGCAGCTCCACAAGTGCGCTCGGGGGCTGACTTCCGGTTTGAAATGCTTCCGGTCTATACATAACAGCGTTTCTGGCCTCTCTTTTTTCGTCCTTCCTTCCTGCTTGAAACATTGAGTCAATATATTCAGCTGCTATAAAGGGAAGACCGTGACGCAAAAGAGCGGTGTCTGCGGCTGATAACGTGATAAGGATGACGGAGCTATGCTGTTTTGGGGAGAGAGAGAGAGCGAAATAACACTTATTGGCACCCGTCAAAAGATTGGCGAGGATCTGAGGCTATCTTAGTCCCTGCTTAAATACTAGCGGGTTGACATGCGCTAAGCATGGCCTAAGGAAACGTATTCCTCTGAAGGTATTGCAAGTTAGGAACAATACTTTAACTTCATAGATCGTTTTGTGTAAAAGTTGCAGTCATGAATGTCTTAGTCTCAAGTGTACGCAAGCGTTATCTATGACTACGCCGATAAAGAGGCGCGCGAGGCTTATTTACTGATGCCTCTCATTTGTGGATCAGTGGTAAAACAGTTTTTATCGAAAACTAAGTCACCTTGATTTCTTTCTGCTTTATAGATTTGTACCATGGAATTATTTAATTCTTTCTCGATATCAGTACTTGCGAAGACGACAGCGATGTGATGCCACAGTGGGGAAAAGAACAGCGTACGCGTAATCAATGTGCTTTTCTACAGAAAGATTGCAACAGCGATGCGCCAGACGTGCACGGTTGCTGGTTCACAGTTTATGTAATCCGTAGAGGTACTGTCCGCCGGTGAAATGGGCTCGTCGAATATAAAGGGAAAATTCTCATTGCGGGGGCTTGAGAAATACCGCGCCCTTTAGCTATACAGGGATGCCTCTGTTCCTTTGGAACGTGTACATCTGCGTGCAAGCGTGTTATATAAAATAAAAGTTCATCTAAATAGAAGGATTAACTCGCTTGTCGATTGAATTGCATAACCAGGCCTGTTAGGCGACCTGATCTTGCATACCACGCCCGACAAGGGACACAATCGCCAGATCAGGATTTGGCCTCCCTAGTGTTGTACGTGGCGCGAAGCCTCGCAAGTGAGTATTCTAAACTAGCACGCGGCCGTCAGTCCTCAGCGCTTGCGGAGAAAATGACAACGTGGCGGTTACATTTGTGATTCGGTGGAAGGTGTTAATGATCTCTGGCTCTAGACAGCTTCATTGGCGAGTAAACCTGGCAATAAGTAACGCTGGACCCTGGTCCAGGGTGGCTCTAGCAGCGCTGTTTGAAGAACTAGTGGGCATTAAATGGGATGCGTTGAGACTCGGACAGATGAGGGCCTATACAGTGCTACAGGATACGCCCCTAATAAGCAATCTTAGTATAGCGGATGACCATGAGGGTGGGATTTCTTGTCCATAATGACACTGTGGGCAACGCAGAGTAGCTATATACAATTACCGAGAGGTGGGCAGTAGTAGTACTTAGGCCTGTTAAGAATATTAGCTTTTGGTTGGGTAGGACCCATGATCCTACATTCAGACATGAGGACCAGGCAGTCGAAAAGTTATATGGAGGTATGCAACCGAAGATTAGCACGTTAAAAGAAGGTATACCTTGCTTGACTATCTTTACAAACTGCTGATCGTCGACTTCAATGTCTCCTGTGCTCTCTGTCTCAGCTCTGCCTTGCTCTCCGCCACTGCGCGTATTTCCTTCGCATTGGAACTTCTAACCCATTTACCAGCCGTGGGCCTTTCTTTATTTTTGCAGGATAGCGTTAAGGACTCCGCTCTCCTGAGATTCTAGCGTCGACGTTGGATCTGTGAACGAAAAATAATGGACACGGCCTTGTGAGGGGGCAGCTGGCGTGGCAGGGCACTTATTGGTCGTAGGTTTGTGCGAAACCACGCCACCAAGCGACATTACCGATTTGGCAGTGGCTTCTGACTTAGACGTCCCAACTGATATCTTAGAATGAGTGAAAACTGTCCTTCCAGAATCCTTGCATTCGAGTAAGGCGTGCTACCCACAGGCATCGCAGGGACGTTCGTGTGGACTTGCGGGACACTTTCGGATCAAGGGTATGACTCTTGATTCCTACAGCAATATGATAACAATAGCGGGAATATTAGGACAACAACAGCGAAACAAAAAGGGCAGTTATACAAGCATGCCAATACCGAGAAAAATGTCAGCCTTTTTTTTTGTTTTTAATTACGGGGCGAAGAAAATCGAAAGATTGAAATAAGTGTACCGGTTAAGAACGGCGCTCTCTGAGCTTCTTACGAGTGATCAGAGAGTAAGCATATCACGATTTCTTAGTTCTTTACAATACTTTTCGCCACAAATAAATCTGGTATCATTCAAAGCGAGGGCTGTTTGAAAGGGCTGTTTTAAACGTTGTCTGAAAAATGTAGAAATCAAAGCTGATGTACAAATATAGACGAGTGGTGGTAATTTGAAGCCTTCACAGAATTCATGCGGGATTTTCCTCGAAACAGCCTCAACCTTTCAGTGCGGCCCTATCTGCTATCGTGAAGGAAAGTTGCAAAGTTTGCAAAAAATGAGCAGGAGCTTAGCTCAGCTAAGCCAGGTACGCACGAAAGCGGGGCAATTCCAGATTCATGCACCTCACATAGCATTTTCATGTTCTCGTAGTTTTGAAACGACTCGGCGTCTTTACCACTCCTTGACTTGACGCCGTCGCTTAGCGAGACATTCTTTCCGTTTTCCAGGCTTCTCCGACACGATTAGCCTTCCTTGCTTCATTGGCATGCTGTTAGGGGGTCTCGGGCCATGCGATTACTTCCCAGTCTGTTGACGCTTCTTATAGTAGCCTCCGACGATGCTGTTCAGAGTACATGCGCTCGCCGATAGCCTCTTCTTTCATCGAGAACCTGACGAGCGAAGGAAGAGCGGCTTATAAGCTCAGCTGTACGGTAATAAGGTGGTCACGCGAAACCAGGCGCGATGGCGTAACGGGATAAAGCTCAGCTTATGCGCAGTGAGGTTGCATAGCAAAGCTCTGACGTCACGCTCCGCGTCTCGAAGGAGACTGGCCCGGCGGTGGCGGCCAAACACCTGCTGCTCTGCGCAAACGATTGTCATGACAACGGCACATGCGCAGTTGTGGCTCAGGCGGGGCACAACGAAATGCGTATCTGCAAGCCTAGTGTAGCTTTCGCTACAAACATTCTCTCTGCGCTCTTGTCCGGGTGCAATAACGTTTTGAAGGACACTCAGGTATGATGACAGGTGGGTACAAGAACTGTTATGGTCGCTACGGTAAATATGAAGTAGATAGTTTCGTGTTGTGAAACTGCGTTGGTTTACTTGCATCCGCGTTACACACAAATTTCTTTAAAATGTCGATTACAGGCCTCGTTGTTCCGAGATGGGAGAGATAAAACCAAAATCAAACTGCTCATTCCTTAGCGCCTGAAGCTCAAGCGTTGTGCTTAAGAAACCAGTAGAGCTAACGCTAGATTATACTTTGTGCGTAAAAACAAATTGGGATGAATATACTTATCTGCGACGAGTCCACCTAGCAGGAGTGTGATCTAAAACATGAGGTACCTTGGAGCCGACACGGTGGCAAAAAAAAAAAAAAGCAGAAAACAAGGCTGCCATAACTTCGTGAATCGTTTGGGTTAAAGTGACAATAATATTGAAGTTATACTGGCCCATTTAAGCAATAAATTAGTTTCGGTTTATGTAACAGGTTGCAAATAGACGCATGAAAGTGTCAGAGAAGTCAACCATCAACATTTGATCCTTTCCAGGTTTTCATGTTTTCTTGTAGGCGACTAGCTTGATGCACTAGCTTCACCAAACAAAGTGTTTTTTTTCTCTTTTTTTCTTTTCAGCGAAACAAGAGCAGCGGCAAGGACTTAACAAAAACAGCGCTGCGGCCTTTGTAGAAGTTCAGAATATCTTCCTTTCGTGCTTCCTAAATGTAGGCATAAGGAAAGCTATTATTTGCGGCATCTGTTTCGACGCCGCAAGTCGCAAATATACACTAGCATGCTCATCTTGTGGTTAATTACACAACTATTCAGTTGACGTTTCAGAGTTGCTGATCATGTATGACTGGAATTGGGCGGAATCGAGAATAGTCCATCTGTAATTATGGGCTGCATGCTTGACTTTGGTGGGTTCTTCTCGATGTAAGTGGGAGGAGAGGGGAAAGTGTTCGTTTAAGTTTCTTTCTTACTTTTCTGCCATGTGGGAAGCTGAAAACTGGAGCTTTTCATCATTCAACATTCTTCTTTCTTTTTAGACGTTCTTCTTTCTTTCTAGGCGGAGCTAACGGACACCTTCATGGACGTAAAACTTCACGCCAACTTTCTCAGCTTTCGCATCGAGACCTCCAGAAGTCTCGCTGCCCACCCTCGAGTGGTAGAGCGGTCGCCGGATAAAGTAACGTTAATAAATGAGCGCGCATCAGCATGCCCTGGCGTAAAGCAAGCAATCCATCACGCTCTCCCGGAATATTATTATGGCCCAGAACAGCGCTGCGCCCAATACACCCCAGCCATGTGAGATCAGCCAAAGCTTAAGTTTTGTGCACGCAGCTTGGAGAGAGGCGCTGCAGCGACGCTCTTTAAATACTTTTTATTTGTAATTTATCGTTCTTGCTGTTCGTTTTTCTCTTTTTATTACTCAAAAACAGTCTTCCCTTTCTTCTATTGTTGACAGAGCGGAGTTGTGTGCGCGCGAGCACTCAGCGCGCTAGCTTTACTCCTGTCCGAAAATGCTGACGGTCATCCTTCGGAGAAGAGGCGAATGGCATCATCGCATTTTTTTTTTTTTTGTAAGACGAAACACAAATATTGTTCACTTTAGAGTTCACTGAGGTTTGGCCTGCGCTTCTTTCCTTCCGTCGCCGAAGTTCCAGTTGCCTGTGTTCGGCCCTGTTTTTGAGGTTTATTTGGATCCTCGTTTCTTCAGTGCTTTACCCAAAATTTGCTTTACGAAGAATGAAGCAAGTGAAGCGCATGAACCGTAAATATCTAGGAAACATTTTTTTCTTCTCCATGCATATGCAAGGACCGACGCCGCTTACCAAAGATTCCACAGCCTGCTTTTGCAGCCTTGGTCGTGAATTAATCCTCTCGCAGGGGAAAAAAAAAATCTACTAGAGTAGAATTCTACTCGAGTCTAGGGTCGGGTACCCTTATGTAGCATTCGCGTGCAGAAAGAATAGATAACAGTCATTTTATAAAGTGTGCTCTGCCACACCAATAGTGAGCTTGCAACAAAGCCGAGGAATCAGTTCGTGGATGGTCGTGATGGAAGATAAGCGGATGTAGGTAGAAGAAAGGTAAAGAAAGGATGTAAGAAAAATCAACTAGAACCGGGAGTGTAGACGTGGTTACGTGCCGGGTAACCTGCACGAAAGCATCAAGATAAGTAATGAGGACAAGTAAATTATCACTAATGACGAGTAGATGTGGCATGTTCCAGCTAGCATCATAGAAAATGGCAAGGTGTGCTTGAAGACTTATTGTAATTCCTTATCATCATCGTCGTCATCGGCAAGACTATACCGGCTGCTTGACAAAGGCCCCTCCCGTATTTCAACAACTAACCTCGTTCTAACTAGAGGCATCCACTTGACCCTCGCACACTTCTTAACCTCGCTCGGCCACCTAATATTCCAACTCCCATTGCTACGCGTGGTTTGTCTTGTAATCTACCAATTTGGTACATTTAGCGACATCAGGTTATGCTTTATACGCATTGCATGTCCTGCCCATGCACATTTCTTCTTTATTTTGACTAGACTCGAGATTGCTCCCTGACCCACTGTACTCTTCGTGTCTCTTAAAGTTAAACCTAAAATTCTTTGTCCTATCGGTTGTTTCTGAGTTGTTCTTCTGCTCTCCGTTTCTGCTGCATATGTGAATACCGCCAATATAGTTGTTACATACTTTGCTCCTAGGGATACTGGTAAGCTGCTAGCCGTGTACTGCGAGCACTTGCCGAATACGCTCCATCCCAATATGATTCTCCTAGTTATTTTCCTTTCCAGGTCTCGATTTGTGGCTACTACTTGTACAAAGTACGCATATTCCCCCACTGCTTCCACTGCCTCGCTACCTATTTCAAACTGCTGTTCCTTTCCAAGGCTGTTGAGCGTTATCTTGACGACTACATATTAATGTTAAGCCTGCCATAATGCTTGTCCGGTCGAGATCATTACTCATTTTTTGTAGTTCGTCGCCCCAGTTACTTAGCGAGGCACTGTAATCCACGAATCGCATATTATTGAGGTGTTCTTTGTCAACCCGTATTCCTAATTGTTCCCATTCTAGGTCTCTGAATACTTCCTCTAAGCGAGTGGTGAATAGTACTGGGAAGATCGTGTCTCCTTGTCCAATAGCGTTCTTTATGAGAATTTTATTGCTGCCACATATAGGTCTATGGTTGCTCTAAATCCACTAAAGATATATTCGAAAACTTTCACACGTGGTTAATCCACTCCCTGATTTCACAATGCCTGCCTGCATGATTGCTCGGATTTCCACAATAATCAAATACTTTTTTGTAAACTATAAATGCTATGTATAGAATTTGCATATATTCTGAGCTGTTTTTATACCACTTGGCTGATAGTGTGGATATGACCCATTGTAGGGTATAGCCTTTATGGAATTATACCTAATTGTTAGGTTGATTACGTCTGAAGCTGCCCTGATCTTATTAGCTAGTAACTATGTAAGTGCTTTGTACTAAAGGGCACTTAAGCTGGCCGGTCTGCAATTTTTCAAATCTTTCACATGCCCTTTCTCATGCATAAAGTAAATTTTAGCGTTCTTTCATAATTTTGGTACCATCGATGTCAGCAGGCATTGCGTATACAGTGTGGGTAGTTTTTCTAGCACGATATTCCGCGTCCTGCAACAAATCTGTAGTTATGTGCTCCTCTCCGGCGGCTTTCCTCATTTTCATAGCTTCTAAAGCTTGAAACCTAAAGCTTTAACCTCGCCCCTTTTACAACGCGCCACACCGATATCATGAATTAAACTACATGAGGCACTTCAAACCCACTGCACAAGTTTTAAAGCAAATTGAGCGAAGGCTAGTGCCTTGTTTTTCTTTCTTAGCGAAAAGAAACTTACCCCCCAAAAATTGCAGCCGCTCTGAATGTTGTTTATAAACGGAATAGCGCGTATGAATATTTACAAAGGTGGCAGCTGCCAACTCATTCGTAAACCACTTGAATATAGAAATATGACGTTTTGCGAGTGCAGTTCCTATTTCGGACAGTAAGTTAGCATGGTAACAGTAAGTAGGAGACATCCTGACCAGAGTCTTGCTTTTAGGAAGGCTCTGTAGGTAGGAAAAAAAAGGTGTAAGGGGCACTTTATATTATATATATCTTTATTTATGGCTCATGAGACGTACGCTAGTATTTCAGGCACTGTATCTGATAAAGATAATATATTGTGACGCTACATATTGTCCCGAATCGCTTATCTTTGGTACGAACTGTGCGGCAAGGTGTTTTAAATTTAGGATATAGTCGGGACCTTAAGCGTGTTTTATTACGGTTTGAGATCAAATGTATATAGATAGATAATTTGGTCATGAATGTAATTAATATTGGTTTGCATCCATCTGCAGCCGCGAAAAGACGGGCGGAAATGGCACAACTTTTTGCAGTGAACAATGGAAGAAAAAAATAAACACGATCGTTACCATTTGCATTTTCGAACTGACATGACGCAAAACAAAAAACAAAAAAGCTTCCACATTTTAAATTTAGTTTCGGTGGACAAAACACAATAACTTAACAACGCGTGTGCCACACGTGAGCTTTAAATTTTTTTCGCAAGGCCCGTTCTGGGCCCAGTGTCGAAATTGTGCACTCCGGCGAGGATGACCGCATACACTGAAATTCAGCTCCGACGTTTCGATCCGCATTAAATTTGGAAATGAGCGATGCAGTGCGTGCATGCTTCACTTCTCACGCCGTCGGCAACTTGAAAAGTGTTTTCATGCGTGCGCTTCATAAATCGCGCTCTTCGTTCCTTCCTTTGCGCGACGACGCTTGACGTTGACGGCAGCCTCAAAACGGCCTGCATACATCCGATCGCTGCCTTGGTCTGTGACACTTAGTTTTTTCTTTCACGCTTTTTCACGCCTCCGGGGTAACTTTTACAGTTGCTTTATCTCGGGCACTATAAAGTGGAAAGGTGTCCTTATTTAAGCACAGCAACAATACTAAACCAACGTCATGATGCAAGATGCGAGGGGGTGTTTTCTTGAGGTCACATCGCCTTTCTGGGGAAGATGGTTTTTCTTTATTCGTATATTTATTTTATTTTCTTGGTACTGTGCGTACGCCTTCATGTGCACGAAGGAAAGTAGAATACAATGAAAGAAAAGTTCATGCTACTACCGGAGCACGGTATTTATATACCAGCGAGCGCATTTTCGTCTGTTTTTTTTTTTTTTTTTTTTTTTTTTTTTTAGTTTTTGCAGCTAGGTGCGGGTTTTGCCGTTAGAAAGGACCTTACGCAACGCACGAAAACAACGACAACAAAGATAAGTTGTTGCGAAAAGAAGCGCGCTGTCGAGCGTATCTTCTCTCGACGTCCCTGATGTCGCGCCCCCGCGCTTTTCGTTCAAATTGCCCCATCCTGCGCGTTTTATCGGAAGTCAGGAAAAGTTGTCACTGCACGCCACGTCTCGCTCGAATCATATTTTTTAAATCTTCTTTGCAGTTGTGCTGCTAGGCTCAAATGTGGTCTGCTCTACCCTATTGCAAAAAAAGAAGAGGGAGATATGTGGGTTACTGTAACCATGAGCCAAGAACCTAAGGTCAGCACGCATGTTAACTCTTCGGTTGCAGGCGGCAGCGTTGTAGCTTGTCTGGGACGAAAGCTTTGTTACTGGTTAGACTCGTGAAACACCAATTGTAGAAAAGCATAAATATACGGTGGTGCGGCCAGGTGAAGGAAGCGAATATATTGAGTTTTCTGAACAGCACGTTTCGATGAAAGGGAAAAAGGTCACGGCCAAGATGAAGGGTAGAGCACTGATGGGGTTGCGTTGGCTTGGAAGTAACACGAGGACTGCGGTTTCGTAACTAACATCTGAGAGAAAGAGTTACTGAGCTGAGAAACAGAGGCGCTACAAACAGCAGAGATCAAGCAAAAAACGGTGGACAGGGTAGTTCAAGTTGCTCACGGAAAGATAAGCGAAGTTGTACACGCGTCATTGTTTCGTCGTTATTTGAGGCATGAAGCTAAAAAAAAAAAGGCATTTGAAGACAAGTTAACAAAATGGACCAGAAGAGGTAGACAGCTGCAGTTTCCAGGCAGTCGTACAGTAAAAAGTGGAAATGCGATAGCCGCAAAAAGCCAGAAAAATTGACTTCCTACGCAAAGCTTCCTTTCTTCAAGTCGAGACTTCAAATTTGACAGAAAAAAAGGGAACAAAACAATCATTTAGCCGGAAAATTAGCAAGAAAACCTCCATGAAGATTCAGGAGGAAGTGCCCTTTTTATCCTAGAAGTTGCATTCGAACGAATGATGCAGTATAAAAGGAAGCAAGCATAGACAGAGCGATGAAGTTTGTGTAGCAAATGGGAGCTTTCGAAAACAATTACAATGCTCTGGTCGAGTGTAACAATGTATATCCAATTATGAAAAGGACATTGAGACCTTTCCATTATTAGCATGATGCTTAGCACATAGGCAGCAGAAACAGGCTAGAGAAAACTAGAGTACCGACCCCATAAAAGGGGAATAAAGTAATTTCTTGAATAGCTGCATAAATACTACTATTGTAGCTACGAACACATAAAGGTTGTTCAATTGGAATAAATATTTACTGATTATCATTTAAGTACAGTAAGCTGGAGGATGAGCATAAGGAAGGAAAGGAGGGATGTTAATCGAAATAAATTGAAGCATGTTTATACGTTTTATACTCTGCTGTCGAGGTATTTGGTGATGTAGAGATATTAATAAGTCAATCGACGGCAGGCGCACTCGATAGTTACAGCCTGTCATGCAGCACCGGAACTCACAAGAAATGAAGGAGTGCATGAAAAGTCTTCACCGCAGATTAAAGTATAACAAAAGGTATAAAAGCCTCTGTAGACCAATACATTGTGTGTGAAGTGACTGAGGGTGGCAGTGGAATAAAAGCGTTAGAGGATTGTTCTTAACACTGGCAGAGTTGAAGATATGAAAGGCTTTCTCTAATCCTGTTCCAAGGGTGAACTTCAGTCTGTTTAGGTGTAGTAATACTGTCACAAGGTGGTGTCAGTGTCGTAGGAGATACACGAAAAGGCAGGTGTAGTACTGAAATCAGATATTCATTGTGCAGTCACTGTTCTCTATTCCCTCAATGGCCTTGGCTTCTTCAGGCTAGACAAACGGAATTAAAAACGCGCTTTCAGGCAGACAGTTAACCCCCGTATTTCAACGGGTGAGCTCGTCTACAAGTGACTTTTTCCTGCACGCGGATCTTGCTGGACGCCCCTATCGTGCTCAGGACTTTCGAGATGCTCTGCGTTCTGTCATCGATTTGAGTGACATTAATTTCACCGAATGTGGGTGGTTATATGGAAGTCAGGATTAGCAACGATAAAAATCGATCAGCAACGGGCTTACCCTCTTTGAATATGCCCGCGTCCGCCGACCAGACAAATCTACCGTGCGTTATTGCGATCTTCTTTTGCGACGTTATTCGTCACCTCCGGACTCCCATGATGTTTCCAGAACCTCGCGTCCTGCTCGACGCCGCTCCCCTTTGCCGTATTGCCTTTTCGCCACACATAACCGCATCGTGCTGCCTTGCAACTCTTCACCCCTAGCTCGGAAAACTAAATGAAGCAGTTTTTGGAGGGAGCGCTGCTTCAAGTATGAACTGTGAAATTTCTCCCGGGCGACTGTCGAATATGTTAGCAGTATTTCTCGAATGACTATGCGTGTTATTCTGTCATTCACGTCACACTTTGTTCACTCCTGCACAAAGTTACTACTCCATACATCTGTCCGCCACTTCATCGAGTCACTGGCACTCTTATCAAACCTGCCGAACATTGTACAGCACTCGTTCTTATCGACAATCAGCCACTCCATATCAATTGTGTTGTGTTTCCTATGTACGTTTGTCTCCTGATCTTGGGGTGGGACCTGTCGGCGTCCGCCACATTTCTTGCCGCGAGCGCTGCACTTGGGACTGTTAAACACCACGTATGTTCTCAGCAGTTGATTTCTTTCAACCCTTAAACGTGATCATTGTGGCACAGGACAATGCTCTCGACGGCGAAACCTTAGTTAATCCCGCTTCACGGTGGAACTCCGATAGAGTAACTCATCCGTCTTGGCTCGCCTGCTTCAACCGCTGTTGCGTGGTAGTTTCGGCATTGAATAAAACTAGCTAGCCATTGTTACTGCCGAGAGGCACCGCTATTGACTTCAGTTTTGATGGCGACCCTATCCTTCTCAACACGCATACCTGTGCACCTCCACCAGCTTACAATCCACCCATTCCGCCGTTCTCCTCTGCGCTCGACGTCGTCATCAGCCTTGCCCTCATATTCGAGACGTCAACAGCTCTGCTTGGCGTCCTCTTGCTGCACACAGAATCTTTTGATGTGTGCACCTCAGCTTTAGGGAAGACTTCCGCCATCTCTCATCGCATAAACACGGACGGTTCTCGTATTATTCGACGACGGTCGTAATGTGCTTCGGCATCAGAACGAATAGTCATTGAAGAGCAAGTTGATGACATGCTTACCCGAGTCGTTATCAGGCCATTAACAAGGTCTTGGTCCTCTCCTGTCATTCTCGTTCGTAATAATAAATGGCTCACTCCGTTTCTCTGTGGACTACCGGGTCCTAACAAGGTCACTCGCAAGGATATTTACTCTTTGCTTCGCACTGACGAATCATTAGACTGCCTACAAGGCGCTATGTATTTCTCCACTCTCGACCTTCAAGCGGGTTACTGGGAAATTCTCATGCACAATTCAGACAAGGACAAGACCACCTTTTCTACCCCTGGCGGTCTATCCCAGTTTAATGCGATACTTTCCTGACTGTGCAATGAACCAGTTCCCATTTGAGCGCATGATCGACATCATGCTTCGCGGAATGAGATGGAAGACATGCCTTTGTTATCTCGACATCATCGTCTTTTCGTCGAACTTCGCCCAGTACCTACAACGTCTCACCGAAGTTTTCGCGTCCTTTGCACATGCTGTTGGTCATCTCACTACAAAAAAGTGCCACTTTGCCAGTAAAACCATAACAGCCCTCGGTCGTTTCGTTAGCAAGGCAAGAATCCAGTTTGATCTCGAGAAAACTGCAGCAGTCGTTAATTTTTCTCGGTCCCAATGTAAGAAAGACTTTCGCAGCTTCCTTGGCTAGGTGTCATACATCCGCCGTTTTGTTCAGAACTTTACTTGCATTGCAGTTCCGTTAAACAAACTACATCCGAAGCGCTTTAGGAGTAGTCTAATCAGTGCGAAGAGGTCTTCGGCACTTTGTATTTCAACATAGAACACTCTTCGCGACGTTTACCACCCTACGGGTCAATGCTAGATTCTCGTTTTTCTCCGCTCTCTTCATCCTAAAATTTTGAAAGCTTACCTCGACGCAGCCGCTGCTGGTCATTTAGGCCACCATAAAACTTAATACCCTATAAAGAGCCCGTACGTCTGGCCTGGATCTTTTAGCGTCACCAAATACATTTTATCCTAACCGTCTTGCCAGTATCGTAGTGTCCAACATTTCTCCTGCTGGCATCCTGCAACTTTTACATTTCCCATCTGGGCCTTTTGACACGGTCGCCATTTACCTGTTTGGCCCTCTTCGATTATCACCGCCATTGACCATCTCACGCGGTACGCTGGAACCGCCCCTCTTCGCTTCGGTGCCACCTCTGAAGTCACCGATTATTTCCTGCGTGCGATAGTCTTGCGCCATGGAGTCCGCTTATCCTCGTTAGGGACCACGGGAAGACATTTCTTTCTAAAGCCCTTGAGGAAGAACCGCATGCAGCAAACCCCGTCCTTAAGGCGTTCTCCGCCTATTATCTTCAGGCCAATAGACTCATCCAGTGTTTTCACTTCACGTTGTCCGACATGATATCCATGCAGCGTTTTGGTCAAAAGTCTTGAACCAAATGATTTTCTGCTCAGCCGCAAAAAGAAGCCACCACACGCTCATTAAATAAAATATGACATTTAAAATGCCAGGAAGTGATTGTTTATCACATAGAGAATCTATTTCATAGCATTTCACGGCTGCTTAGTCTCTAATGCTTCGTGGTGGCTTCATTTTGTAGCTCAGAGAGAAATACTTTGGCTTCGGGGCTTTTGAACTACTGCACATTGCTCCTGGCCACCGGAACTGGGACAATGTTCGCCCTTCGTCATCTAAATCTACAATTCAGCAGTGCAGCGCACCACAGGCTGTATCCCTTTCTTCTTAGTTTATGACTGACGACCATCCACGGCATTCTATACTACCTTCTTCTCTGATCTCGCCTCTCCGTCTACATCTCTGGGCAATCAGTTTTCTACTCGTATAGCCCACTGTAGGAAATTTGCCCGTTTCAACGTTGAAGTCACCTAGAGAGAACGCAAAGCTCAGTAGACCAACAGCACCGCACTCTCTTATTTTTTCCCAGTGATGATGTTCTCCTATGGACGCCAATACGCACTCCTGCACCGCTACATTCGGCCTTACGTAGTACTCCAGCAATCTTCTCCGGTGAACTATCGCGTTATTCCCTCACACACCATCGCCGATCAGCGTCGACGCACCGTAGAGGTTGGTCACGTATCGCGCATGAAGCCCTAGGCTCCTCGTTCCTCTTCTCTGCAATCAACGACCAGGGTGGTGGCTTTCTTGCCGGAGGAATTTGTGCTAGCGCGGTGAGCGGACTTTCACCTGTTTCATAAGTATATACCCTTAATCATCATCGTTCGCCTCTGTTCTGAGGATCATGCGATGTGTACCGGCTCGTCCTGGATTAAATACATTTCTTGAAGCGGTGGCTTACAATGTTTGGTTGGAATTGGGATATATAACGGCCAAAATCTAGAAGCACATGTTGTTTTACCCACAGGTGAGCTGATGCCATTATACTTACGGCAACGAAGTATACTAGAATTGAAAATGCTATTAAGACTCCAAGAAAGCGTGATGCCGCTAGGGAAGGTAAAAGTTTCGTATGTCAAGTATGTCCTTCATTCTACAAGTGAGGCCCATACAATAAAACTGTTGCCTGTATACGAGATAATTTCTGAATAATTAAAAGTAGACGAAATCTCAAGTGTTTGCAAAAGCAGTGAGAAAGAGCCGCTTAACTGTAAGACGATTTCATACTGCCAGTATTTTCAAAGATATTTAAATGTCGTAATAATGAGACCCACGTCCTTTTTTCAACAGCACGAAATAATTGTAAAGTCTAAGTATGAATTTCAGAATCGGTGTGCAGAACTAGCGGCGGTTATATTAAGGACAAAATAATTGAAAATATTAAAAAGAAATTTTTCACACCCTGATTAGACACTGTTCAGCTCCATGTTCTTAAGAAGTTTGCTACTTATGGGGTTCAAGGTGCAGAGCAGAATTTACTTCAAATCGAAATATGTACCTATGGATCGGTAGATTGAAATCTCAGAAATGGAAAAAAAAGGCATATCTAAATGACGTATCTTAAGCCCATCGTACTGTTTGTATGCATAAATGATATGACTAAAATGTAGCGCTAAAAGAATAATGTATGCTACAACACCAAAATCGCTTCTCCTGGCACTTGGAAATAACTTTCACAAAAATCTTCTAATAGTTATCTCTGGACACTCTTCAGATGATTTAAAAGCAACCTGTTTGGTCTAAACGAAACTAAAATAAAATAAATAATTTTTTAGAAGAGCAAGCAAAATTATTGTGATGCTTGATGCGGCGATATTAAAACTAGTTAACAAGCGAAAAGATTCGGGTGTCTCGTTTCTAGAGGTCCTAACATGAAATATTCACGTATTCCGTGCCAGGACCCCTGTATACCACACTCCCCTGTCAACCATGAAATAATTACGTACTTGCTGGCTCCCGAGCATTCCCGCACTTTTTAACTGGCACTCTGCAGCCAGCGTCCCGCTTGCTGCAGAGTGCACGCTCTCTCTCTTTGTACTCGTCTAGTGTTTCGAAAACTCGAATGTGGTTATTTGGGAGCCCTTCGCGTCATGTTTGTGGGTTCTGAATAAGACTCTGACAGTGGACGCCGGTAGAGGCAGATAGAGGTAGCGGTAGCGAGAGGTAGGACGAACGTAGGCTTGCAGAAGACGTGAGAAGAAAGCTATGATGTCATGTGTGGGTTAGCGTGTCAGGCTGTGGAGCTGTGATTAGATTTCAGGCAGTCTTGTTGGAGCAGTGTAGTCGCCCTCTCTTTTGTAAATACGCTTCTGTGCTGTTTTTTGTTTCTGTTATATGAAGTTAAGTTTAGTTGGTTGTTCCGCGTGCATCGTCCGTACTCTCTTCGCTTCAAACTGCTCGGCACCCGCCTAGTTTTGAGGAATATTCATAATAATAATAATAATAATAATAATAATAATAATAATAATAATAATAATAATAATAATAATAATAATAATAATAATAATAATAATAATAATAATAATAATAATAATAATAAATAATAATAATAATTCATTAATTAATTAGAATTATTAATATTACCCCACCTTTACTGGCAGCCCTCCACACCTGCAGATATTTGAAGATAGAGCATATCAGTGGCCTGCCAGAGCAACGGTTTGGTTGACGATCCCTTTTTCAAGTATTTACGCATACCAAGTCACAGAATTACAGAAATAACAACTAATTACGGCAAGGAATGAATTTTTCAAGGAATTAAATCACTAAACAGGGGTGACTTCTAAGTTCAGTGTACAAGAACCTTCTACAGCTTAGAAAATGAATGTAGAATGGTATCAGAGTGCATGCAGTGTCATCACAGTTTCAACTTTACAACTTTACAAAAATTTTTATAAACAGCTTTTAATTGTTAGTCAAATATTCAGAGGATTTCCCCCAAGGTGGAGTAGACTGCCCCAGAAAGGCGGTGGGGCAGGGTTCGATTCCCGGACCTGGACGAATTTTTCTTTAACAACAAAGGTCTGAGAAAGCTCTATAGATTTTCTTTGTAGCCGTATGGCTGCGCTTTGGTGGATGTCAATGAGTAATTACTCCCTTATTAGCTGTTAATTATGTAGTAATAAAGTGATGTACTACTTATGTTTGAACCGGACAAGCATGTTTATTTTTCGTATTCTCTATTAATATTTGTCATCATTACTGCTATTACCTTGTTCATTATATGCGTGTTTCAAACGCTTGAAAATTGAAAAAGTAATTATGAGAAAGAATTACTTGTTACTATGTAACATAATCAATATCTCAAGGACAATCTTTATCTTTTCGCGAGTTTTGTATATTAATTATATTTGTCTTGAACTACAGGGGCTCGGAGGCCTGTCAGGCAGCTTGCCTTGAAACCTTTGCTCCCAGCACAGAAAGACCACACGAAACAGACAAAAAAAAAAAAAAAAAAAAAAAAAAAAAAAACAAGCAAACAACCAACCAACATATTGCAGCGAAATAACTTCTGAACAATTATGGTATATGAATGTGGAAGTGCATGTTATTATTCTTATTTTGTTTTATCGAAAAGAAGGAGAAAATAAACGGCTTGCTTTGTCATTGATTTTGATATAGTGGTTACCATAAAGTTAGCTTACTTTTGGAGACATCAGTGAAGTTACAGCGTCATGTGACGTTGCCGGTTGATGGATAGCATGTGGGACGTCTTGAGATTTCTTGACGCTTGGGCATCGGCTACACCGCGATAGCATTATAAGTCTTATGATGGGAAAGTCAGGCTTGGTTACGTATAAACAAGGTCAAGGGATCTTTAATGTTAGCCTGTCGGATAACTTATTTATTTGTTTGTACCAAAGCGAATCTTAAATTTGGCCCAAGTGAGAGGGGCACGCAACTAAACTAAAAAAAAAACAAACCATAAAAGCATCAGCCGTAACAGCCACAAATCATTTACAGGACATAAAATTCAACATTATTCAGAACACAAAGGAAGCATACAAAAAATCTTTTAAGTCTTTTACAAAACATTTGGACCGACATAATACCGAACAAAGGCGATTCCACTCCGCTTGAGTATTCGGGAAAAAAGTTAATTTACCCATTGGTGAGTGGGAAGATTCGGGCTCTTTTTATAATGCTCGTTAACTAATTCATTAGCATTAATTTCTTATGACCAAGGGAGAATTAGTTTCATATCAATTATTCTTCCTAGTGCGTCTAAATTTCTGAATTTTGAATATCCATAATTTCTCACCATTACATTGAGGGCTAGACACCAAACTCGAATGTCTAAGTGCGTAAATATAGTTGAAAGAAAACAAACAAACAAATTGCATTCCAAAGGCAGCAGTTTACAGTGTTAGAAATGATGAAGCAAGTTTTAAATTCAGCAGGAGCGGCCTAAATCTTAGCGATACATGCACGCTGATTCGCAAGATCTCGTCGACGGCCTTCTGGCTATTCGAAGAATGAGTCTTTGGCATAAGCTTTGAGTGATTTTATTTGGTTCACACTGAGAACGGCCGATGATTCTAAAGGCTTCGAAATCTTCTTCTCGCTGTAACCGGTCTGAACACGCGTCCTTTTTTCTTATAAGACTGAGAGAAAGGGGGAGGGGAGTAGCAATGAGCATTAGGAGTGGAGCTCTCTGCTAGTGCCCACCTGCTCACAGCGCACATTCGAGTCAATGGGCGGTGTCGGTGATGGCACACGTTCTTGTCTGGACCCTCTTCTCAAATGACCCCGTGAGTTGAGCTACACATTTTGTACCTAAAGTCGGGGCATAATAAAGAAAGTTTTTTTGGGGGAAAATACTGAGGGCTACTCACGGATTCCTCGACAATACGCGATGCGCAAAACGCCGACAACGCCACCTATCGCCAAAGCCGCAAAGCGTAGGCGGGCTCGGTCATGGCGCTGTTCGTGTCAGCGTCTATGCGCGCGCGTCGTGTTTTCGTCTTTGGTCGCGGTTTAACAGATATAACGCCGCTGTCAACCTTTAGCAATGTCCGGGAAGAATTGCTGCGTAGTTGGTTTTTCGAACACACAATAAACCTTACCAGGAACTTGTTGGTATAAGTTTCAGTGATGCTTCACGAGAACGACCGGGGCCGTGAATCGCGGCTGTTCGAAGCAGAAAGCAATCAATCGCACCCAAATGACATTTGTTCAGGTTAATGTCATTTTTCGACGCGCTGCTACACGACCAAAGCTAATGCCATTTCCAAATTATGGCAATTGTGATTGATATGCAAATATTGTAGTACCTTCAATATGTTGCGAAGGGGAAGGCGCTGTAAACGAAAGCAGCCTTTAAATTGACATTCATGTCTTGCATACCTTGTAACCAACCTTTTGATTAGGGCTATCAATTACGAAGTTAGTGGCTGTGTCCGCGGCGTTTGTTTACGAAAGGGTACGGAAGGTGCGCACGTCTGCGCTCGACAGTGAAACGCGTACGAGTTTCAACAACGTACACTTTCCGCACTAAAGCAAGTGTCAAGAGCAACACGTAAAATAGGGAGTATAGTGTACTGTCTGACGGCGATTTTATAGAAACTTCGAGTATCGCCCTACGGCGCAGCATACTACAACCCAGTTGACTCCCGTACGTTTTCGCCGAATCGTTCGAAAAATGCTCGAGCTTAGCCTCATCAAAAAAGAATATCGGAAATTCGTGACGCCTGCTACATCGGATGCCGCGAGCTTACTGCCCGCGAAGGCGGCCAACGACGGTGCTCTGGCCGTGTGCAAGGCCCTAGTCGTCGCTAGGCTAAACGCCTAAACGGTTTCGCATAAAAGCCGTAGCTGGACGTGCTTTGGAAATAGTAAATTTCCTATTCATAAACTGCCTTACTATCTGTTCAATTGTCTCACAAATTGTCTTACAGTAAACGGAAGGTGTAACTTCGGCGACGCCTTAGCAGCTAGAGAACGAAACAAGGATGAGCTGCGTCAAACCGGCGGCAGCTGCTAAAAGCAGAAATTGGCTTGTATTGCTTTTGTCACTTCCTCCAAAATCTCGTTACAAAACAGCGCTCTTCAGTAACGATACTTTTTTAGATTCCTTCCTCAAAATAAGCGCCTGATATTTAAGATGGACAGAGCATGCTTTTCTGAAGGTGGCGAAAGAAATTCGTCGTGTCGGCGACTTGGCGCCAACGGACCGTGGCAGCAGAAGCGACCTGTTCCGCCTGCGCTGAGTTGGCTACGGGTTGGCTGGCAACGATGAGTGCCAGTTTTTTTTTTCTTTTTTTTTTTACGATGCTATTTGGCATATTTCACATAGATGACTAGCTGCAAACTTACAGGAGCACAGTAGTATTTAATGCAGATGGCACTTTTGTAGTTTATTTTAGGTGCATCCTCTCACCGAGTGTCTGGTGTCGACATAACACCTTTCCTCGTTGATCGCATTCGGATGAGTACCTCAAACTCGTATACCTAATGTCGTTTTCACCAAATGTCATTATATTTTCCCATGTAGTAGCAAACAAATATCATTTTGAACGAGCGTCATTCGATGGAAAATACATTAAATTTGCCGTGTAGCAGGGCTGAGTGACAACTATGTTTTCAGTGTTTTCTGCTTGTCATTGCCCCTTCCGTGAACACTTCTTGTTTAAACTTGGTCACGTCCGCTAGCCGGAAAGATACAATACGCATTAGATTTGTGAATCGCTTAGCCAGACGATCTTTAGCGTCCATTGACATCGCACAGCACGCGGTTGCATTTTGCGTTTCGCCTCCACCTTAACGCGGGCATCACGGTCGACTTCGGTCCGAATAACTCGATCCTCCTCAGTAGCCTGAGCCACTTCGGCAGGTTATTGAACAGATATTTGCCGATGTGCGTTTTGAAACTTGCCATGCAATTACATTAAGACTAGAGCCAGTGTTCCTGTTGTCTGGCAAGATTACGAAAACATAACATGTCGCTGCACTTGCTATTCAGACTAAGGGCTCTAGAGCTTGTTATAAAGCACCTTGTAATTCTGCAGTTGGGCGCGAGGGTGACACAAATGAAATGAAGATTATACTACAATAATAATATAGGATATAAAATTTAAATCTAATATGCTCTTGGCTAATCTGTGATGATGCAGCTTTTCAGATATTGCTTCTGCTGATATCTCAATCCCCCATGAAATTATCTACCCGCTCTGCCTTTTTGACGACGGAATACGTGCAATCCATGCCGTACAGGCAGTGGTAAAGCACAAGCATGAAAAATCTGAACTCTTATTACAGGAGCCCAATATGCGCTATTTTTCTGATGCTCAGAATGCTGGTTTGCAAGCTCGCTGGCTTTTCCTGCGGTCGCACCGGTACGAAACCGCTCGCAGTTTCGACGACGCTGCCTAGTTTATTGTAGCAATATATTGCATATAAACGAAGCAAGCGTGTACCATTAAGCAAAGAAAGAACATTGGTTCATAGGTCAAGGAATGGACGAATTATGAGCTCCACTTCGTACGCAACCTTGTTGACGCTCGTCTGCAGCAGACACTGATGCATACGGAGCCGATGTAGTTCCAGACGGCCGTGATATCGAACACATGTACACTATTATAAAGTGCGATCCCCTTGCGCACACTGTCACCGCGGAAGTGCCCGCGCGAGAAGCGCACAAACGGCAGATCGCACGCGCGCAGCACTTGCACGCTTGCCGCACGAGGCCCGCCTCGGGTTCCGACGGCCGCCGCTACGCGGCTTTCAGTGGCGCCCCTATAGGCGCTGCGCATGGCGTATAGAGTGCCTCCTAAGAAAAAAAGAAAACGCATAGTGTGAGTGTCTTCAGAAGGGAGTAAAAAAAATTATTTTCAAACCTTTGCTATCAGGTCAACGACGTCAGCATAGGGAACGCTAATGGCTGGTTGGGCAATCACGCCGTCGCCGAAGCATTACAATGTCTTTTAAGGGAACCAGTGCACCGATCATAGCAAGTAGAACGCGAGAAACGACACGTAGCTGAAAGAAGAGGAGATAAGGGCTTGCAGATGCAGGCCATTTCGAAGCCATTTCAAAGGCTAACGTCAACTACATTCGCGAAAGGGGACACTGAACGTCGATGATACCGCCACATAGTACTTCAATAGACGGGAAAGCCGATTTGAAGGAAACGTTGATGACACAGCAGGAAGAACGCCGAAGAACTCTGGTGTTGGGATAAGAGAGAACATATTCAGTGGCATGGCTCGAAATCGATTCGTGCAACCTTTTTACAGAATACAAAGAATGGGGACCCATTACGTCCAGGAGTTCAATGCAGCAGGCTTTTGCCGAGAGCTATCATCTGACGGATCGCGGACCGAGGGGCTCCCGAGGTCAGGATGTTCTTCCCGCAGTTCTTGTATTGCACACTGTAATTAGACAGTGGCCTATGTTCGTTCAGGTATTAAGCTTTCTGAACTTATTAACACTAGCTTTGCTGCTCACACTTGTTTTAAAGATGAACTTGATATTAGGCACTGTATACAATTGCTTAGGCACGCACACCGCAGTTTTGGTCAATATGTCTGAGGTAAGAAGAGCTAGCAAACAGGCATAGATTAACGTTTGGAAAGGTGAGAAAAGTTCCAGCGCTGTTCTTTTTTATATTTTTTTTGTAAAAACCAATTTATTCAAATGTTAAGTTGTATCTTTTTACTCATAGCTTATTAAACCAACTAAATAATACTAATTTGAACAGCGACGGGGACAAAGAAGCCACGTCCCCGTTTGTTCCACCAGTGGCTGTCTGCTGGTATTATGTCAGCTCGCCGACTTTTTCTCCAGTGCAGTCGTGCATGAAGTCGGTTTTATAAGCCCAGTTTAGATTTAAAAAAAAAAAAACAACAACACGCGGGTACACATTGGAATGGCATGGAGTGCTGTGCTCATTTATGCCCGCACCCGTGAGGTCAGGTATAAGTAATTATCTTGCATATGTTTTATGCAGAAAATCGAGGTATTACAGCTTCTCCCCCATTAAGGTTGCTTCCGAGTTTGCTTTTTTAAAGCACAGTGTTTTCGGTAGACACGTACCACTTTAATTTTGCGCTTTTTCGCACCTGTCGCTTTCGTAGAGGAACAGAAACTCACCCCTATAGAACAACTCTAGGCCGCTTGGGACCCCAAGGCAGATTGTGCATTGTTTTTTTTTTTTTTTGTGTGTTTTTTGAAGGCATTGAAGCTCATTGATGTACTAATCGCGTCGTGAAAGGTTTCAAATTGAGATAGGAAAAAATTACGTATAATTTACGTACTGATGCGGAAAGCTATGGATTTAGGGGGCCTTTGCGCTTTGTTTTGCTTCTTTAAATAACATTTCGCCACCTGTTCTTCTCTCTGCTTGCGGGTGTGAGATTTTAGGGGTCGGAGGTGGATGTACCTACGTGTATTGGAAGGTCACATCAGATAATCTTATAGAATTTGCACAACGAGCTCATGACATGATGGAAGTGGGAGCTGGACCCTGGAACCCTGTATGCCGCTTGTATTCATTTAACGGTGGAAAAAAATAGCAAAGAAAAGTCCTCTGTTCTAGCAGTTTGAGCACACCAGTTAACATGAGCACATTATGGCACAGTTGCTACTTTATGCAGCCATTCAACGTGGGACTTGCGGTACAAGACGTGCCATGTCAGCCGCTATGGTAGGATGTGACACTGATGAAAATGCCTAATATCAGGCTTCAGGTAAAATAATTAGCTTGGAAATCAAAAGAGAGGAAAGCCGCTCCGTTAGTTGAGCTTGGAGAGCGTCTCAAGCGACATGAAGAGACTGCGGGCGTGGCTTTTACAGGCGGCTTTTGGTTGTATTAAGCGTGGAATGCTTTTAAGTCCATTGTCTGCGACGCTGCGGTGACGTCGAGACAGACTTGAGCGCCAACATCCAGGCAACAATTTTCCGCCATCCGGGAACCAATTTCATTTTATCCGGGAGCCGATATGCGAATATCCGGCCCCTAAATAACATTTCACTAGACCAGTTGTTCACTCTCTGAGGCTTCCACTCCATGTAAGAACACCGCCCACTCCGACGGTCGAGTCGGCAGCAGTTCGAAGTGCATTCGGGCATTTCGAATCAAGTTCGTCACTGTGTTGCGGCGTCAGCTCATGACGTTTTTTTCTTTAGCAGACGGTTGTGTTATCGCTTGTTCAGTACTTGGACGCGTTGCTTCTCGTACATTCTTGCCTGGCGAGCTGCCGTTCTTGGCCACGTGCACTTATGTATCGCGCTGAATTTCAATTCCGTCCTCATCACAACTGCTCAAGTCGAGAAATGAAGTTTTTAAAATGAGAGGTAGGGAGCGTTTTTTAGAAAGCAATCGTTTTACGCCAACAACGTGCTGTGCATATAACCCTTTCATGCTTATATCTACTCTCAATTAAGATAGTTTAGGAAATTTGTTTTGTTTTATTTCATGTAAGAGTGCCTCTTACACAAGAAGATCCCCGTTTGGTGTAACATGCTTATTCAGGTAATTTCATTGTTCAATCAACACTGCGGTTTTATTAATTGCCTTGCATAACCCCACCATTTCCTTCTTTCGAAGACTAGTGTTTTTTGTATAATATATGCTCTAACGAATCATTCTTTATAGCTTGCTTCTTTACTCTGTTGGCTTTACTGGCGCCATTAAAGCTTGCGTTTTCTATTATGTCGGCACAAAGATACGATTTTCAGTGAGGCAACGCTTATCATAACTACAAGAACTATCGACATTCTTGCTAAAGGAGCATGAGGGAACCAGTTACTTCAAGGAATGAATAAAAACCGAGTAAGGAGTGAATTATTATTTATTCTTTTCTGGACAATACAAGTGAAAACCCTCAATGCAAAATGCACCCCGTTAGAAGCTAACACAATAAGACGTAGTATTTGTGTCCGCCAAGCAAGCCTCAAAACTGAACAGGAAATATTTTTATTTTGGCAGCAGGCGGTTTCATCACCGACGTAGAAAGTAAGTTCATGCATAGTCAAATCCGGACTAAAAGCGATAGAGCGCTGCATTCTCCATTAGGTTCGCTTCTTTCTAGCTACCGCTCTTTTGAATAAAGTGCGAGCGAAGGCCGCCAGAGGCCTCTTTTAATCGCCCTGTGCCGTTCTTGCGCACCACTTTGCTTGAGCAAGCAACGTCCCCTATAAAGCAAGTGGGCTTCCGAGCAATACAAAAGTTGACGGCCAGCTCCATCGTCCGCACTCAACGCCGGCTCATGCTTTTAAGGCTTTGCAAGGTCGTTTACCGCCGCCGCTGTACACAAAATTCACTTTGCCACTCGCTAGCATACATTGAGCAGTTCATGCAATCATCTCTCGGAGCACTGAAAGCTATCAATACGCGTCCACGTCCGGCCACGGCTTACGACATCACCGAGCCGTAAACGCCGCATTCAATTGTCGTACACCGCATCCACGACCTCTCGGAGCCCCGTCCGCTCGTCCGTCCAGAGCCTGGGGGCGACGAACGATGTTTCGAAAACTGCGGGGAAGGTGGAGGCAGCGACCGCTGTGGTTATCGCAAGTGGCTGCTGTACGTGGGAGAGCGATGATGTCAGCTGCGCACATCTTGCGTGATGCGTTTTGAACGTCGTTTCGTCATAATAAACTGCTTACAATTTTCGCCATCGTGCACAGGTCATGCCCGCTGGTCATTCGCCTATAGATGAAGCGCGTGGTGCCCCTGGCGATCAGCCTAAAATGTGCCCTTAACAGCCATCCTTGTGTGACTGTTATGTAGCGTGACTTGGGGAGTATAAGGATGAACTAGTATGTCCGAATGCTTTGGCTATGTTAGAAAGGGTGGGGTAGACTTCACTATTTTGGTGGGAGGATAAACTTCTTTTTTTTTTTTTTCCGGTAGATCTTATGGTGTGTAGATATATATCTTGGAGGATTTTGTGTTGTAAAGCCATGATGCCAGTGGCGTGGCATTTGAGCGGATTGACACGCCTCTGCGAAAAAGGAGTGCGCCAGGGTGAAAGAGCGTAGCAAGAATTGCTTACCATCCGGTTACTGTTGTTACAGTCGCGTCAAGGGCATTAATTTAGCGTTATTTTTTAGCATCAATGAAGGGGGAGATGTGAGATTTGGCGAATGACCACCCTAGAATACTGAAATACGAATCACGTCAAATCGGCAAGAATTTTCTGCCACTGAAAAAGCGACAGCAAAAACATCACTACGGACTTTTGTAACGACGGCATAAGACCAGAAAACGTCGGCTTAGTTTATTCTGCATAAGGGAATAGATATAAGGTTATCCTACAGAATAAAAACATGTAAGATTACAAAGAGCATTTGTTTTCAGTCCAGAAGGGCGCAATTTTATTCAAGGCTTCGCTTAAGGGAACGAAACAATGACCGAGACAGGTGACGTTGGTGAACGTTGTCAAGACTTACTCCTGTGCCGATACTGCGGTCAAGTATGAGTTCTGTTTTTAGAGAGCCACTGCATGGTGATGACTGGGAAACCTACATAGACCTTCTTTTTCTTATTTCGGTGCCTCATTATCTCCTGGGGTAGTTTATTTAGCCCGTTGGAAAATCGGTGCAAAGGCCAGGTTGAGTTGAATACATGCTCCTACGCACGTCTTAAACAAAGCTCATATAAAGTACAAGTCTGTTCGATAGTGTGATATCTCATTCCTGCTTTTTCCTGGTAACTTCTTTGCGGTTCTGCAGTACGAAGAACGGTATCTGAGTTTTCAAGGTAGCCTTCAGGTGCGAAATAGAGCTAGCACAAAAATGAATTTTTATATTTCGGTGCCTTCGTCCGAGCTGTTGTTAAGAACGAGCGTCAGCCTCCTGAACTGCTCATAAATTCACTTGCCTTGCTGTTTGTTGAAGCTAAGGTCTCAATACATACTCAATACATCGCAGAAATCATTTTTGCGTAAACGAATAAAGTTGAGACCCACGAAATATTCACTCAAACAAACATCGTGTGCAAAATGTCGTGCTTTCAGAGAAAATAATTTCTGCTTAGACGAGTAAAATTCATTCTCATGAAGTATTATTTTATTGAGAGAGTTTGTATAAGATTTTGTTTTCATAGAGTTAGGATAATGCTGATGAAGAAAACATTTGTCGAAACTCTATTTTAGGATTGGGTGGAACTTGAGGCGACGGCACTTCTTTATTCCCGAAGAAGCAGATCGAGAGTAGTGCAGATGAAACTAATGTGACTGCATTTAGCGTACTTCACTCTTTACTACTTAGCCGCTTGCTTAGGTTATCTATAACATCTCTTGATGATAGCCTAAATACCTACTGTATTTTCGCTCGTTGTTGGAATGATACGTGTGATCAAAGCAGTTTCTGAAACAATTACATATTTAAATTTGCTGCCGAGGATAAATTCCCCGGCCAATCTTATTTTTCTTTTCTTCGACAACTGCATTTGGAACCTTTCATTGCTGCCAATGATCATTCTAATAAATGCATATGAAGAAAGAAATTTCTATGTCTTTAGATAACCGCCTCGCATCGAAGTCTCTGAAAGCATAGACGTGGTAGTAGTTTTACAAGTCAAAGGAAATTGGAAAACCCTTCTGTTTTTTGGCAAGTAATCCCTTGAAAACAACACTTAGGGTCTCGAAAAGTAGGTCTCTAAAAAAATTAAAATTAAAATAGCTGGCTGCTGAATTCACTCAGGGTTCGTGCTGACTAAATGCCCACTGAACTTTCAAGGTGTGTTGAAGCTGATTTTCTTCGAAATCTCAAGGCCGACTGTTCACCGATGTTTAGATGTGACTCCTACGTGGTACAGGAATGGGTAACATTAAGGCCCTAGAAAATATACAGAAATAAAAGGGATGGCGTTATGGTACGTTCCTAAAACTGGGGTGTGTTGCAGAGTTGTTTTTTTCGTTAAGTTGATAAATGTTCTTCGTGAACGTTCACGAGTGCTACGACATCTTCATATCTGTGCGTTCAAGCACAAAAATGGTATACGTATCCACCTCCCTTGCGACGACCATCAATACTCGGATAATGCTGTTTTTAATTGGCTTCCGCGGATACCGTCCAACGGATCTGTACGAGAATTTTCCGCGTGCAATATTTGGAATTTCCACAGGGTTATACTTTGACGGACGTATATCACCACTCCGGCCCGTGCAAGAGAAACCTAACCAATAGGCGAAAACAACTCTTTTGAAAAAAAAAAAAAATCATAACCTTCATGCCAATTTTGTCACAGACAAAAGGTGGCCGCACTAAAAATGCGCAGGAAGATCAGTGAGTGGGGCTATGTGTTTTAGGCACTGGAGTGAATCTGTATAATACAGGGAGCCTAAATCGTAAGGACACCTTATTTTGTAGGCAGTGTCACCTGTCAGCCCTTCATAACAACTTTATGGCGTTCTCAGCTTGTTTCTCAACCTACAAATTGCAGTGCTCAGGAGTTCTTGCTTTATATGACAGCGGAGGGAAATAGAGACATTTAGGCCTTATACTGAGGACTTAGTCCGCTCTGCTTGATTTCTTCTTTCCGTTTGTTTTGCTCACCTCGAGGGCGTTGTGCCATTCCGTAATGAATCTGTCTTTCCGTGAGCTATTTCTTTATTTTCTGGGTAATCAGCGTTCATTTATTGTTTACCGGCGTTCAAAATAATGCGGTACGCTTCCTGCATGTGAACGACGCGATCGAGTTCGTCAGTGGGGGGAAATTGTGTGGTTAGGGAAGAAAATAGGGGCAGATTGTAGGAAATATATGGGCGCCTTCTTTTTTTTTTTTTTTTTGTGAGCAGGGAAAGTATTTTGCACGGCCATGAACCTCCCTGGCTGATGGGACCTCGCTCAACACCCGTGGCCAGTGGCGCCTTAATTGTCGCGATAAGGCCCTGCAACGACCTTCCAGCTGCTGCCTCCAAATGAGACTTCACTCGGAGAACAAGCCGGCGAAGGCTGGCCTGGTCGATGTGGACCAAAACCTGCGTTGCTGCGCGCGCTCTCCCACAAAACGCTGCACACACAAAACGGCGAACATCAGGGGGAGCGCTCGCTCAGGGACGCTCGAGTCAAAGAAAATGCTCATTCGGTGCATTGTGGTTTGCCTAATTATTTGAAATTTTGCCATTTGGTGTGTCAGTACTTTGGATAGCTATTTGCCAACAACTACCTCATTTGGAGAGCTGTATCACTACAGCTGTATTTACTACCGGCTTGTAAAAAGGTTTAGCTCCCCGTAAATTATAGACCAAAAGAACAAAACTTATCAGTGTATGCTTCTGGGCCAGATGTTCAGGGCTTCTGAGCAGAAAGTACTTACAGTCACATATGTGCGTGTCTTTTGATTGCGCATGCTTTCATAAAAAAAATGCTTGATTAATCTTTTTTTCTGTGCTCCTGTGATATCCGTTCTTTCTCGGTGTCTCTTGACACCACCATTCATTTATCAGCGCTTGACATAAACTACCGTTATT
This sequence comes from Amblyomma maculatum, assembly GCF_055883805.1. Classification (NCBI taxonomy): domain Eukaryota; kingdom Metazoa; phylum Arthropoda; class Arachnida; order Ixodida; family Ixodidae; genus Amblyomma; species Amblyomma maculatum. The sequence continues at coordinate 60,128,020 of NC_139345.1, read as the reverse complement.
TTCTCAGTAGTGCACTTGAAAGCGCCCCCTTGAGACATGCATAGGTGCGTTACGCTCGTCTCAAGAAAATCACTCTTTTGGCAGATGATTGCAAATCTTAGGTATGTCTCTCACTAAACTGAGTTGACATCGGATTAGTACCCTTTTTGATCGCCTGATCAGCCTTGTCTCCTCTTAAACGTGTGCCTGGGTATATGCGTTTTGATAAAATGGGTTTCGTGTTCTTTGGCTCGCTCACTGGTGCTCCTCATGTTTTTTTTTGCTAGCGGATGTCGTACTAAATCATTTCAACAATAACTCGCGAACACGATAAACTAGAAATGAGTGCATTTGCGCAATGATGTATTTTTTTATCGATAACGATGTCCGCCCACACGTCTCCTTCGAGGCATTGCTTGCTATATGGTCCTTCAGCACTAATACTATCTTCCAAATTTATTAGTCTCTGCTTGAAAGTTTAGGTGCACCTTTATATAAAAAAATTCTACTTTCAAAGGGTACCCCCTTCCGTTTTACAGTCTGGCGTAAAGCGAAACCGCACACAGTGCAGCGACCCTCCAGGAGAAAAAGTGGCCGACATTACTTCCACCTATGTACTAGACAGAAATGCGCGGGCGACCGCCTTAAGGCGATAAACAATATTATGGGGAAAGGAGTTGTACTCAGTTGCGCGCAAATAGAGTTTCCGGGGCCTGTATTTGTCACGCGTCTGTTAACGCTGGCTACTGCTGGTGGTGCTCTAGCTAACCCCTTGGCTTGGCGTAGTTTGTCGGGCTTTTGCACAGCCCAGCAGCGACCCCTGGGAGAGCTCAGGTGGGAAAGCGAGATTCTTCCATCAGCACGCCTGCTGAAAATGTGGCATCTTATATGATTGCGTCCGGGTTCTTACTCTTTTATATTTATTCGATGCGTGGAACGAGCCCAAGAATATCTATCGCACATCTCACTTGAATCCTGCCAGACCCTCAGTGATCCCTGTCCATGATTACACGGGATTTGCGGGGCGCCTTATCATCTTCTCTCCGGCAATCTGCTGCTGCCGGAATCTGCCTTGTTTCGTGTGGATAGGCTCTTCATTCTTTTCGTGTGGGCAGATCGCCGGTTGATTTTTTTTGTTGCCGTCAATGTAGCACGGCCCCAGTGTGTTAGAAGACATAAAAGAGGAGGATATAAAAAGAGAAAGATTGAAGATATGTTCGTTAAATCGATGTCTGAGGATACACAGAGCGCCGTCTTTTGAATGGTAGTGTGAAGCGCTTCAATATCGATCAGGTGCATGTGACAGTATAGAATAACTTTCATTCTCGTCGTAACGTGTATTGAAATTTTGCTTTTATATTTCTTATGTCCAAATTTGGGAGCGGAGGGGTGGGGGTCACGCTGCTATGCCCGTGAACTACAGGCGAAAATATTTTTTCGACAGGAGATAAAAAAAAAAAAAACGCTTTTAAAATTGCGTTGTAATTGAAATTTTGAAACGAGCTGCAAGTGTAACATGCAAGCGCAATTTTCATCATTTACAATACTGTATTTTTTAACGTGCACATTTGAAATCGCGGCGATAGGCTTGCCAGCCTGTCGAACTCACTGGACCTCGTCTCAAAAAACAATACTATTCCTGATAATGATTGTTCATGAGACAATGGTAAAATGTTCCGGTTGCCACTTTTTGCTCTTTAATGGGGCAATAATAGGGTCGTTGGATGTATTTCCGTTTTATACTTCTGTGAATAATATACAAGTCTGCGATTCTACTCGCTAAGATTTACGGCCTAGCGCTTGGCGCGTGGTACAAAAAAAAAAAAAAAGCAATAGAAATAGGAATCGGGAAGCTCCGCTACCGAGAGCGACCGCCATTTTGAAATGCTCGTGTGGCGTCACAAGATATTAGGCGGCGGAGCGTCGTCTGCAATGTAGGCTGCAATATCAAATGACCCGTGTCTTCTTCTTTCGTGCACAATTGACACAGAGGTCGTCCCTTGTGACGAAGTGCTTGACAACATGCCACTGCACAAAAACAATATGGAGTAATATATGTTTTCTTCGGTATAAGACACGCTCACAGTCAGTGGGCTGCCTGGTTAGGTTGCTTAGGTTCCATATCACCGCAATGTGAGGTTTTCGGCGTCGCGACGCCGACAGAACTGATCAGCGGACACGATCGCCCGATCTGTTTTGGTCAGATCAGAGGCCGAGCGAGAGCTTGACACCCGATAAGTTAACGGCCTGAACAGCTGCGCTTGTCTGTAGCTTAACCGTGTTAGAAAAAGTAAAACAAGAAGCTACATTTTCCATGTTCCCCCTTCTCTTTAGCAATGACCTTAGGCGTAGAGACTCGGACACTTGTATTGTTCATAGCACTTCAGCTTGCGTAGGTTATCGAGTTTGCGCTTTCCTTGTTTCCTGATTCCAAAACCTATATTTTGCTGCTAGCGCACAAAGTGCTGTACAAAGCCAAACAAAAGTCACTGGTTTGTTGTCTCGTCCCGTAGGTAGCGTGTTAACACAGTGATGGAGACGCTATACATTCTGATTTTATAAAAAAAAAAAAAGCGTATTCTGCACATTTCTTTTTGTCTGGACCCATTTAGCTCGCACCCCTGGCGGAGGTGTCACGGCACCTCCGCAGTTATATTTCTTGAAAGAGTTCTTGCAATAATCTTCACAAACCTTAACTGCAGGAGTATGGTACCAAGTTGAGGCCCTGCTGGCTTGCAGCGAGCAGAAAATGTCGCCATGCTCTAAATTTGTGCCTCATTTCCCGTGTTATCGACAATTTAATCGACCACACGCTTGGAATGATATTAAGCATGATATGCGAAATACGTCGAGTTATGACAAACCGTGTCCTTGGAGGATGCATTAGGCGGCACTAGCTCTGCGATGGTATGGGCACGTCCACACGATAGACAAAAAAATCGAAGGAAACAAATTATGGCACCCTACTATCGCAAAAGTTCCGTCCCGAGCCGATAGATTTGCTTAGATTCCATGCAGATAGAATTGAATGCAATTTTAAGATCACATGCAGCAAGTTGTCGTGGCGGGGAGTGCATTATGCTCATTTCAAAGTGAATTTTCAACCCCCACAAACAAGTAGTGAACGCACCATGTAGCTCATTAAACCTACAAGTACGACACCAGAATGAAAAAAAAAAAAAAAAGTATCGCTTGCTATTTTTTGTGCCCTCTGTTGGTTATGCCTTCCTTCTGACATTCTCCTTCTGTTTTCCTTTTCATCGCCAAAGTCCACCTCATCTATCACTACAGTAGTTGGCGAATGCTGCGACATTCCGATGACATGCACAACTCAGGAGCGCGGGATGGTATGGTGGCTGAGCTTTTCAACGGCGGATAAAACGCTTTATCTATACGTTTTTTTTATCGGCGGGTGCAACCTATTGTACAGGGTCATCCACTTCTAGCTATAACAAGGTCACTCCTTTCAAAGCAACATTGCGTCCGATGCAGGCGCAAATCGAAGCAAATCGATACAAGCACAGACGGACACGGAGCTGGCAATTCGGATGGCCAGCCACTTAGTTTTACTGCATTGACGGGTCGGACGCAATGGCCATTTAAAAGCAGTGACAGTGTTATAGGTAGAAGTGGCCGGGCTGTACGTGCTGGTCGTCTGATGTCTCGCCTGTTCCTGTGTACCTGCAGCTTCTAGGGTGTCTCACGGAACTTGTAGGATCTGGTACCCTCTAGCTTGAACCGCTACAGAGTCCCTGATGGCTTGTGGGAATATAGGCTAAACTCTCCATTAAAACCTACCAGCTGGTACAAATTGAATGACTCCAGTGTCAACCCCTGGAGTTATTCTTGCTCTGGACGGTAATGTTGAAGTCGCACGGGCTTCAACATTACCAGTAGGGCAAGAATAATATAATATGGTTCTTAGTGATATAATAAATAGCTTAAATGAAGGCATGATATAGATTGATCCCCAAAAATAAGGTATTAGCACGCCCCCCCCCCCCCCCCCCCTTCATAAGCGCAGTAAAAGTTTAAAGCAGGCGCTGCATAAATCTGGCCTCATTTGACACTTAACTGGAATTGTGTGCTTCCCGATTGATTTTGTGAAACGCTAAAATATTCGGAAATCAATTCAATGCGCGAATAACTTCGGGTCCTGCAAACCGTGCAGTTAATACTAACGTATATACGCTGAAAGAAACGCGCCGTGCATTCGCGCGTGCCGATGGCCGTCCAAGCGCGTTTTCGTTGCCTAAAAGGCAGAAAAGCTGTAGTTATGTGTGCGAAGACAAATTGTATCTTTCCTTTGTGTTCCGTAGATTTACCGAAAAGTGCAGCTGCACACGCTGTGCACATTTCACTAAAAGCAGCATACGCGCACCGGATGACTGCTCAGCGGTGTACGCGGGTAATGCTAGAGGAACTAAAGATACTGTTTGTTGGCGCTGGCAAAAGTTCCAGATTAACACAGAGCGCGCGATGGCATACCACCAACGTGGCCGAGTTAATGACCCAGAAAATGGAGGAAAAGCAGCATCCGGAGGGCTAATGTAATTTCACGCTTGGAAGCTGGGAATCTACAGTGTCTGTTTCTCTTTTTCTATTTAACTTCTTTCTTCGCATAATTTGCATAATTTTGTCGTCACTGTTAGGTTCTCTGCGCGTTTACTTAAAGGGCTTCATATAGAAAAGCTAAGGTAGCACGTTATTCTGGTGCTAATAAACAACAAATTACGCGAAATCTGAAAGCGTGCAAACATTAAGAAAAAAAAAAAAAACGAAACCGCGTAAAATTGAAACCTACTAACTAAAGCCACGCTCTCATGCCAACATGACCTCCATCTCCACTTGCTGTTTGGTATACTGCGCAAACAAGGTTAGACAGTGGCTTTGTACCGAATCTGCGGCTGTTGCAACGTAATACGAATGAACCTTTCTGAACAGTTGCTGACGCAGAATCTGTGCAGTAGCTCGCACATTCCATGCAGCGCGAGCAAACAAGGACGAATGGGTTCCTGTACGAAGCCAGTGCACACGCGTTTTGGTTCTCTCTGCACAATGCCTGAGTGAAGGTGAGCTGCCGCGGGCTGCCGCGTATAAATGCAGAAACAACAGCCAACTAAGAACAACAAACAGAGAAGAGACACGGCACGAGGCCGACACGTGATCCTCTCGATGTGTTGTCCCCAATTGGCGGTTGTTTTTGTTCTATAGACCAAGTAGCTGCAATTTGAGTTCTTGTGCGCATATTATCTTCTACCACCGTTTCTATAGTAGACTTAAGTGTCGTACTCCACAATGCAAGATGCAAGATGCAAGATGCACAATGCAAGAGAGCCTCGATGGCTTTGTTCCATCTGGTGCCTTTAAAGTAGTAAGATAATTAACAGGATAGTCTTAGAGGTGCCGGTTTGCAGTTAGTGGATCAAACCAATAGAAGAGGACTCCCCGGTTTACAAAATTACCGCGGGAGGTTTGTCCTCTACAAAATTCTGCGTAATGAGAGAAAAATGACAGTCGTGGCTGTGACAGTGACAGCTCGCAGCCGAGGTCACCGAGCATTGATTATTTTATAACTCTGAGGCGTAACAAGGACATAAGGCATGTTTCCAGGATCTGCCAACTCTGTGTGCACATTTGAGATGAGCAGGATGCAGTGGCTAGCGAGAAACATTGTTGAAGGGGGGCTTACGTTACAGCGCGTGTTGCTTATAAAATTTGTCGAGAATAATGTCTGCACTGTTATTTTGCATTAGATGCTAGAAACCAATTATTTAGCGCTACACCCTTGCCAGCAAAGCAAAATGTGCATTTTTCCGAAAATAAAATATTTGATGCAACCAACATTTAGGGAGAAAAAACAGGTGTCAATTGTTATATTTTTTTTTCTCTATTTAATAAGTAAGAAAAAGCATATGAACATCAAACTTATATCCGTTCAGAGCCCATGCTATTGAAATAAGTAAAGAGAATGTTAAAGCCTTGAAAGGAATAAGTTTGAGAAGAATATTTTATTGTCTTAGTAATTCAAATAGTTTTTGTATATTTTACATATTACAGTATAAAACATGAATTATGCTGTCCTTCGTTCTAAGGTATTACACACGAGCAGCTGTCATCGGTCGTGAATTGCGAGTAATTACACTGAAATAACTCTTGCTTATTACGAAAGAGCGTGGAGCTACCGTCAGTATATGAACCGTGGCTATGACATGTCTCAGAAAAAACGAACACCCATCGCCGCACCACTCGGTTGTAACAAACGGAAACACCGGAGACTCGCCGCAGCAATCTGATGACGCACGGCTTAGTGCCAATGTGAAAACCGCAGTGCATCTTCCATGCTCCCTTGTTACCGCCGCCCTTAAAGAAAATGTCGACCGTCTGATTCAACAGGCTACAAGGTAACGAGGTTTGCCCAAATCAAAACAGCAGTCAGCGCGAGACAGGGGCAGCTTGAAAGAAACACTGCTCCACACAGCTGGCAGTCAACAGCCATCACTGATTTGAGGTCTGGATACTAGGTACGAGGTGGGCCTTGCTACCCCATAGGGCGCGCATGGCCGGCTGAGTAGGATATGCGCCTTCTTCGATGCTATCGTGTGGTGGCAGCGCAGCCGAAGCAGATATGTTGTACAAGCGACAAACACATGTACTCTACAAGCTTCGCCCCTGCTTCCTTATCCAGAAGCAATGAGGTGGATGCCGCTCTATCACAAGGTGCTGTTAATGCCGAAATTGCGCCGCTATTATTGTGTTCGTTAGGTGACTCGGTTCCCAGTCAGTGCATATGATGATGCTGAAGAGCTTGGAGAGCGGTTTGAGTATCTGCTTTGAAGAAACAGACGCCCACGAGCGACGTTTTAAAGATTAAAGCGCCACATCTCTCGAACTCTGCATTTTTATGGCACAATTGTCGGGCAAGAACATATACTACGATGCTCGGATACAACGAATGGAATATGTGTGCCCGTCAACTTCATTATAAGTGGGCTGGACTGTATGCACAAAACCTCGCCACAATATGTACGTATGTCTCTAATCAATATACGCACCTAAGCAAACGTCACTCTATATAATTCGTAAAACATGGCAAATAAACATATCACGCAATCACAGATAACAATTTTCATTCCCTTCCATGTTCCTGGTCTGCAGCTTCTTCGACAGAGGCAGAGGCATCACAACACATACTCCGCCACATGCAGGCTCACAAGAAATGCCCGTTGCAAAAGTGCCGACGCTGTTTGCCCGAAATGCACTTTCATCATTGCCATTTTATTTTTTGTCGTCGACTGCTCAGAACAAATTCAGAATACGTCATGCTTTTTCCACTTAGGGTGTTTCACAGACTCGAAAAAATCGGTGTCTTTGTGAACTCAGGACACATCAAACATCGTTTTTCGTAAAACGTGTAAGCGGTTAGGGGATTTGAGGAAAAAGCTTGACGTTGCCGTTAGCATTTGAAAACAATTTAGGATATATGTGATCGAGCACGACGCACAGAGCACTACACTGAGGGAGTGGAACGAGCAATGTGTGTATAGTGCTGCTGGATATTTCTCCCGAAGGGCAGCTTGCACACCATTATTTTTCACCAGACATCGAGCTGACACCACCATAACACCTCGGACGCGACGCACGTTATTTCCAAGGTCTTGGAGAACTTTTGTAATGGTGTCGGCGAAGGCCCTGCCACTTTAGCTCTGTCACTTTGGCGCTTAATTTGCACAAAACATAGAAACGTTTCTTCGACGTCGTTTACAACCTCTTTTTGAAAAATTGCAGAAACGGCAAGTTGTTCGATTCCAACAGTATCCGTCATCTGATAGCAAATACGAAGAAGTAGCCCGCAACATGTACGTTTGCAACTAGGCTTTCGCTGATAACTTCACTTCAAAATTTTGTAAATTTGCTTCTTACATCTAGTCCTAAATACGAAACATAACTGGCCAGGGGATAACATTACTGGAGCAACTTCGCAAATGGTACTGCAGATCTATATCTCCGCGATCAGCTCGCAGACTGATAAGCGCTCTAAAAATGCCAGCGTTGTCAGCGGGGGCCAGTCATAAATCAATTAGACCATCGCCCTATGGCCACGGATGAACCAGACCTTGTCGCCAGCAATAAAGAACTGTCTCAACCTTATTACTCTATTTTTTCTTTGATTTTTCCTGCCATGTTTCCATTCAGTGTAGTATATGAATCAACCTTCGGTTGCAGAGTTACACAGCACTATTCCTAGGCCACGCAGGTACGTTCGTACGGCTTGGTTCAGTCGGGGCTTTGTATCTACGTCGGGTGCTCCCTTACGATCGGTGTCTGGATAACGTGGTAGCTTATAACTTTATGCTAATTCGAATATGTGAGATATTAAAAGTACAAGCTACCGGACTAGTATTTAAGCGGCCATAAAGCACGCGTGAGCACAAACGAGAAACAGCGAGGGGAGCCACAGGCGGGAAGCAATAACGCTATCGTGTCATGCACTTTAACGTAGAGCATAAGTGTACCCTAGAAATTTCTATTATTGTCGCTATGACGACGCCGGTATGTGCCATAGGCTTGACCTATTTTGCCATGGGCTTTTCCAACTTCCTCAAAACCTGCTACACTGAGCTTCAAATTTTTAAGCGTAGCTGGCTGCTCGATATGACACTTCCACGGCATCCTCATTGTTAGCAGGGAAGAACGATGCACAGAAGACGGATACATATAGTCAAAGTTAACCGAACAAGAGTTGATGAAGGGCCTCAGTCCTCAAGCCGATGTTCCGACGAGTGGAATTCATCGTGTGCCGCTTGCAAGCTGCACCGTGTCGTCCAGGTTACTCAGCGGTCGGCCCAGTGCGGCGGTTTCGGTGGTGGTGACTTGGGTTTCCACTGGCGGCTACGATGGCTCCAGCGGTCGCCCCGGGCAACCGTGGCGCACCCGCGGATAGTAATCAGGTTTATTAGCTTAGCGATGGGCTCGCTTAACGGGATTACGGCACACGCGTTTCCCACGTGTGCTAACCCGCTGCCCGCGCCAACTGGCTTTACTGCCACCACTGCGGCGTTTGCTCCGCAGCTTTTCTTCGCGGGCTATTTTCCTACGTCGGTGTGCGCTCGGAAGAGGAGGTCATATCCCAGGCGGCGAGCGAGAGCGTCTCCAGAGCGGTGGACGCCTTCCCAATGCGCGGCCAGGCTCTGCCCCGAGCGGCCACTCCCAACACCCTCTTGCCACTGCGAGTGGGTCCCTACTCGACGAGGAGAAAGCCTCGTGAACTGAAGGGGTAGAACTGCTTCTCAGGCAAGCCGACAACGACCTGGCTTGTGAGCACTAACCGCCATGCTGTGAGTGTGGGCGCGAGTTCGCAGATGAGTTGCTCCGCTAATTAACTTCCTGGGCGGAAGTAGGGGAAGATCTCCGCTAACAGGTGAAGAGGTGAAGGAAGCGACGCAGTGGAAGTACTCTCATATCCTAGTCCCTGCTTAAGTCTGTCTTTCCTCTTGCTTAAGGACAAGAAAGTGAATAGAATAAGTTAGCATCGAGCGAAATGAAAAATCTGAAGTAACGATAAATTGTAAGTGGTAAGAAGGGTAGTGTTGCTTATCTCCATCCTTAAAATTCTATTTCAAACAGAGTTCATGGTTGTCCGGAAATAAAGATTAGGGGTCCTGCACACCACTGCGCACTATAGCATGAGCGTTCTGTCGAAAGCAATGCGCGAATGATTGTGCTTATTCACCTATAATGATCAGTGGAGAACCTTATATACGTAACTTTAAACGCTAAGCATTGCACACTTAAAAGAGCAACTGCTCAAATATCAGCTGGAACAGTTTAGCGAGTTTGTGGAAGAGCATACGAACTATGTCAGTCAGCACGCCTGCGAAATTTTGGAGAATACGAGGATGAAAGTGACATTAGTAGGTTAGCACACAACTAGCAAATAGAGAACAAAGTCAAGTTGAAAGTATCTTAGGAAGAGCAGTAAATTAATTATGTCAGGAAATGTAAGGAGAAGCGATAACTGACGACCACCTCAGATAACAAAGCTGGTTTGAAGGAAAAATTAGGGTAGCGATGTGTAGCAGAAAGTAGGAGGGAGATTGAACTACTGAGAGACATTTTCAGTGAAGTAGAACCGGCTTGCGCAGGACAGAGATTATTGGGGATAGCGATATAGATACCTTGGCTAGGCTTAAAGAATAATACCGTCAATGTGCGAAGGAAGTGACAAAATATGTTTCATGTTCAGAAATGTGATGCCAAGCGTCGTTACGTTTGTAGTTTTCTACTAGGCCATCTCAGCAGCCGCCTTCAAACAGAGAAAGGGGCGGGTTAAAGCATGAAGGAAGCGTGTTAAGTATTGGCCTGTTATAATATGGGAGGGAAACGTCGAAGAATGCGGAACTCAATACATATACAAACACATAATGGCTGCAAGAATGTCAGAATATGACCTCAAAACCAGGGTATGCTGTAAGGACTTCATCAGTAACGCTGCAATTTTCTCTTTCCCTTTGATGACGTAGTACTGAATGGGAGGAGATAATCGCGATCAGGATCGAAGTATTATCTCGATGAGGGCGCAGGCGTGGTTGCCTCGAAGAATGCAAAGCATGGCTTTGCCCCTTAAGCCAAAAGAAAGTATGAAGTAGTATAATTGTAATGTATGAAGTGCAAAGATTGCTTTATAACCGCTTGCTGGAGCGTTTTTGAATGCTAGTTGGGGCATTACTGACATTTTTTTATAGCGCAGACAGACAAACACAAAAAAAAGAAAGAATTGAGAGGACAGAGCGCTACTCAGGCATTTTACTGAACGATCAGTCGTTTAATACGACAGCTGCTCATATCAACAAAAACGGAATAACAGGAAAATGATGAAAACATACGATATCTCGTCACGGAGTGAAGCGTTAAAACTAGTTCTCTTACAGCGCGAGATACTTCAATTCTTTTTGTGAAAGCGAAATTGGGAGGTTGCGGACACTTGCGATGAGCTTAAGGATTTTGCAGTCTCATCAGCTTCGATAATCTCTTTTCCTGCAGCGCCATGCCTAAGTTACATCTTTCAGTCAATATGTGACAGGATGCTTCATGCCTGCTTTCGTGACACCACCATTTTACAAGTTTCTATATTTGCGACTTTCTCCCTTTTTCTGGATTGCGACAAGGAATCTTTTTTCTGTGTGTGAGAACAAGCATCTAAGCACGTTTCGCAAGTGCCTAGCACCTTTAGAGTTGGTGAACGAATTACCGGAAGAAGATTTCATTATGTTTTTAAATCTAGGACTTCATTTTCAACTAGACATGTCTGTTGGGCTTTTGAACGAAGGGGCAACAAATCCTTGCTTCCATTTTGCTCGGCATAGTCCAAGTTAGTTAAAAGAGGCATCGTAAAATCGTGCCTATCGAGCACTCTGAACAAGTCCTGCCCTCATTTAGTACGACGCAGCTTCAAGAGTCAGGTACAGTGTCTCTCATGTTCGAGAACGTCGTCAACTCCATACCGCTTACCTGCAGTAAGCGGTATATTGGTCAGACTGGAAAGTGCTTTAACAAGAGGTTTAGGAAGCACACTAGTGACATTAGAAACAATTCAGGCAGTAAAATGATTGATCACATTTAAGAAATGCCGTAATCGTGCCCTAGGCCAGATGATAATACAGTAGTGCTGCGCAGGGGCATGACGCAGCTAGGGAGAAAGGGTAACAGGAGGTGATGAGATTATAAAGTCCGGAAACTCGTGTGTCATCACCCCGTCAATTTTGCTGTCAGAAAAAGAACTGAAGTATCTCGCGCAGTAAGAGAACTATAGTTGTAAGACTTCACGTCGTGCGATGGCGGGATACCAGTTGTTTTGTTTTCTTCCTGTGTTTTCCTGCCATTTCGTTTTCCTTGATATCAGTAGCTGCTATATATAAGCGACTGATCGGTCAATAAAATACCACGTTGTTAGTAGCGCTATATCCTGTCGCTTCGTTTTTTCCTGTTTGCCTGTCTGTGCTATAAACCAATTTCAGTTATAACCACTGTTCACTGCCTTAGCTAAAGTTAAATATGAGGGAAGAAACTCATAAGGATTTTATGGTGGTTAACGATGAAAGGACTAATAAAAGAAAGGGAATCCTCGGAGCCCCTGTTCATTCATTGTAAAATAAAGAAAGAAAACCGCCCACTGAAAACACTAATTACAAATTGAAACAGAGCCAGGCCAGCGCCATCTCACAAGACTTCAAAGCCGAACAAGAAATGTATGGAAGCAACAAACAAGAAAAAAGCACTTACGACAGCAATAGCTACGGAGAGGCTCTGAGATGAGGAAATGGCTTAGGAGTGCTGGCGACGCAAGAAAAACAAAGTTTTCATGGAGGCAAGAGGCTGAAACCCAGAGAAGAAAGGCGAATGAAGCGAGTTTTGTCACAGAGGGCGGAAGAGTCGAATGCTGGCAATCAACCACCGCTAGAAAGGGAGCGATGTGTCGGCTTTGTCTTTCGAACTGGGGCTCAGTGAGGGCGAAGAGAAAGCTCACGGAAAAAGCGCCGCCCTCATCTCATGCCGAAGGTCGCATTCTTTTCCGGTCAGATGGAAGAAGTCTTGCAGCCATAGCGGTGGAAACACGCGGCGTGAAAGCAAATATTCTGAGCTATTTCCCCTTTATCTATTTTCGTGACTATTCTCTTTTTCTTTTTGAAGCCTATGAAATATGACACCAAAACGAAACAGCAAGAAAAGGAATCAAATAAATGGAAATATTAATAACAGAAAAGTGAGAAAGTGATGAATAAAAAGAGAAGAAATAATTAGAAAGGATGTATATGTAAATAAAGGATGTTCATATCACTCTATTCCAAGGACAGACATTGAAATGTGCAGACCCATGAACCGTCCCTCTATTTCTCGAAGAAAAAAGAGACAATGCATGCGATCAAGAGAAGGCACAGTGAGGAGCATGGCGGCTTGGAAAGTTTGAAACGCGAATGGGGAGGGAGTCGTGGCTATTCTTTCACTGAGAACAGCGGAAGTCACAAACACTGCTTTGAACGAGGAAACGAGAGGATTAGAGCCTTTGGTTAACTGTGCTGCAGTACGTTTTGTTTAGCCTATTTCTTTGAGTTGTCTTTGTCGGGTAACGCGTTGTTGAACGAGTACAATAGTGTCAGGGTTACTCCTAAATTTTTAACTTCTGGAGCCTTACAGAAACATGAAGCAAGATAACTGAAAACGAAATCTGAAGTGTTATTCAACTAAAAACGTTGCGGCTACGTTATATTTAGTTCAAACGCGTGGTGGGAAAGGAAACGCGCTCCAAGCTGTCACTTCAAAAACAGTGCGACCTGCGACCAAGGATCTGGAGAGAACGATAGGAGAGTGAAGAAACAATAGTCGTAAGTTGGACTAGACTCGCAGCGCAGTTAATAAAAATAACTTAAGAAGAAACTAGCACGAGTTCCAGTTGGGCCTTCCATCAAGGAAGGAAAAAAAGGAATCAACGTTGTCAAGTTGTTCGTAACTGCAACAGAGTCTCAAGAGAGAAGAGAGGGAAATGGAAGAGGTGCTCTGATTGTGCATCGCCTGAGTTTTGTCAAACAAAAACTCTGGAAAAATACTGAAATGAGCAGTTGCTCACAGAATAGAATGACAGAGAGAAAGCGTTTGCACAAAAATGTAGCAAGGGAGCTGAATAAAAATTGAAGGAAAAGACGGTGGAAGATAGGAGACAAAAAGTGAATGTGGTTAGAAGAAGTACCTTTTTGGTGGGAGGAAATGCTCATGGGTCATGCGGGAATTGGACTTGGGGAACGCAGAGCTAGAGCCGCAGCTATACGGACATTGGGGAGCGACTGCAGTGTCACCAATGCCATCGGTCACTCAGCTGGCTGTGGTCGCAGCCGGCTAGGCGAACGATCCGGAAGGGTATGTTTGGGAAAGAAAGTTGGCATCTCTGTTCACCCCACCTCCCTCTCTCTCTCTCTCTGCCATTATCTTTCTCTTAGCCTTAGAAACAGACGCCGCTGCAATGGCCCATAAATTCTCGTATCTTAGACTGACGTCCTATTCCACTGCCCTTGCGATGTGCTTGACGTTGTAATGTGTAGAGCCGTGGTGTCGTATTTGACATGACCAAATAGCAGTTTCGCGGCCGTAGCACTATGTTTGTAGACCCCCCGCACAAGTCAAACATGACACCACGAAGGTGACGTTAGGCCTATAGCCGTGCTAGTAGGTCTCCGTCGCTATCGGCTCCATCGGTGTAGCCTCTGCAAGAAGTGAGCAAGAACTAGAGAATAAAAAAAAAAAAAAGATAACCACATGGAGGAAGTGTCAGCGCATTTGCCTTACGTTTTTGAGTCAGTTGTTTGCGTGCCGCATGGCTCTTCCACTAGTTCAGCAGCACAGAATAGCTGCGCCAGCAGTGACTCTAGTGATGCAAGCAGTGAGCGTGGAGAAATCGCGAATCGTGTGCGCTCGAGCGGGGTGCAGACTCCGGGCTTCTGTCCCCCCCCCCCCCCCCCCCTTCCCACCTTCCGGACTCCAGCCGACCACTAGCAGTGTCGGCGCCGCCTACTACAAATGCGGAGGGAGGGGGTGGCTGTTCGGGGATGCGTGAGCGTTAATCGAAAATTCTTGAGTGGTTCCGGCGTGCCCCATGCGTAAAGTCTCTCATCCCCGTTCTGGCTCATTCGCCCTTTCCGATCTGTTTACTGTGGCCATCCCAGCAAAAGGCGGAAAGGGGAGGGGGGGCGGAGAGGAGGTTAAAGCGGGAGGGACTGGTACTATGCTGTAATTGTGTTTACTCTTACCGATCCAGTATAACGGCGCACGAGTTGTCACGATGCGAAAGTTAGCGATTCCCGATGTGAAAACATGAAACTTTAAACGGATTGCTATATATGATAATGTTAGGTAGCAGAAAACAGGTCAGGACAAGGTGCACCACGAAACAAGCGAGAGAATATAAAAATGTAGGAACAAGAAGGACTTAAGCGAGACAATTAGTTTATGCCGTCAGAATTCACTTCATTCTTTGAACGATCTTCCGGTGGTTAAAGCATTGTCTCGAGGTACATTATTGCTTATCAGGATACGGCCAATGGTAGAGTACCATCAGCAAAGAAATTAGGAGAGAATGAAGGGCTTCGTTGTTCTTTCTTCTACTTTCTAACCAATTACCTCCACAATTAATTAATATTTCACAATGACTAAACAAAAAAATTAAACAAGGTAACACAGTCAAACCTAAGTAGCCAAGGCGAAAGCATAAGGTTATGTGTAGTTATACTTGACTCAGGGACTTGATAGACATTGAAGTAAAACCGAACTTACCCAAGTGCAACCACGCATAACGTTTTGATTTATTTTGTATACTTAGGTTTAGTCATGGTAATCTTTATAATTTCATTTTTGTACACAGAGAGACGACACAAAGGTGTCGAGGACATTTTGAAGGGGGAGACCCCGTGAGGAGAGTCAGATGGGCGGCGGGTACAGTGGAGAGAAAGGGTAGGCTGAGTGGCATTGTGTCAGACAATGTTGTATGCTTCTGGAGATAATGTATCGTAGATACACGCACACAGAGTAGATGTAGTTACAGATAATTACAAAGGGGTAGCTGACCAGACGAATAACTTCAGGCCAGCGGCGCTCAGCCCGAATCATACACGCTTCGTCGACCTCGCGCTCCCCACATTCCACACGCAAGCACAGAACTTTGTACTCGTCATCCCTTGTCAATATGTACCGGTAGAAATGAAGTTTAACATGCACGTGAAGGAGAAGAAGAAGTAGGTGTGCGAAGTAGAAGAAGCGAGGCCGCCGAAGAAGAGAAAGCAGGAGCGAACGCCGGCTGTTCCACGCTCCACACGTGCGAGGAAGAAATTGGCGGCATGGAGGCCACGCGCCACTAGACAGGGTCAAAGGCCATATGAATCACACGCCGACCAAGCTACCTTGAGGGCGCAGTAAAATTTTCGCTTTGTAATCTCCTATGCTTCCCCGCGTGTCACTGACTGTTGGCTCCTTTCCTGTCTATCTCGCTACGAATCCTCTTATTTTCCTTTCATTTCTTTGCTGATTAGCGTGACAAGGGATTTGAATCTGACGGCTTTGACGTCATAGGCAGCGCTACAGGGTTAGCAAACTGCTCCTTTGCTCCCCTTTAGATCACGTTTTATGCGACATTCGGGGCAACACAGGACTTTTCACATCCGCCGCTGTAGTGGAGGCCCGGGGCGCTGGCCAACTCAATCAAGGATAGGTTACACGTCACATAAATATCCATGAGAGTGGAGGAGGAAGCCATCGCCATAGCTCAGTGGCAGAGCACCGGACGTGAAATTTGGAGATAGTGCGATAGGATTCAACCGGCAGCACGTGGTTATTTTTGTTCTTCCACATTTTAGCCAATGTATTCTACGATTGATTATTACTTCACATTAACCAAAGCAAAAAAAGCTTATATGCTTTCCTTTGTGTCAATGGCTATCAGCTTCCTTTATACGGATCTCATAACGAAGCAACTCATTTCCGGTTAATTTGTTTGCTGATGTTTCAACCGAAGGTGTTATTTGACGGAAAACTGGTCAAGTCAAGGTTGACATCGAAGAACAACCCGCCAAACCCAGTGTGTCGCTGGGCGCTCACACGCAGGTGAGACACTTTGTTCATGTCGTCACCTTCCCCCGCGCTTTCCCTCACGATGCGTTGCAACATAACAAAGTCCCGGTGATGTCACCATTCAGCCGCGCCTCAAGAACTCGCAATGGTGGTTCCATGCCTTTCATATGCCGGGTGTCCCAGCTAACTTAGACCAAGCTATTAAAAAATACGGTTAGCCATAGCACATTAAAACAAATTATGAGCTGTTCAGAGTCACCTATTGTACTCTTCAATTTTTTTCGTTCACCAAAGTTAATTAGTAATGACTAATTAGATATTTTTATTTATTTGTTTGAGAGAAAATGTATCAATAAAAAAGTTGTGGATCTGCTCGAAAAACGGCTAGCTTCGTCGATGCAAGGTGCTCAAGCAAAAAAAAAGAAATATATATATATATATATATATATATATATATATATATATATATATATATATATATATATATATATATATATGTACATATATATATATATATATATGTACATATATATATATATACATATATATATATATATATATATATATATATATATATATATATATATATATATATATATATATATATATATATATATATATATATATATATATATCTATATACATATATATATATATACATATATATATATATTTGCTTGAGCACTCTGCGTCGACGACGCCGACCCACATAACTCGTCGTACGCTCCCAGCCACTTTTATTCAATGCTAAGCGAAGGAAGGGATGCATGCAACAAGAGAGCTTGGAAATTAGGATTCGCATAAAAAGATGCGGGATCTTTTTTGTTCTTTCATAAAGTAGGGAACTGTGCTCAAAAGCGTCTGCAGGAATGACGCACACCGATATTTCTAATTCTGAAGCATCAGAGCTGAAGAATGATCCAGGCAATAGTTTTCCAGTAATGACTTCTTGCTCCGTAGAGGCAAGATGAAACATTTTTCTGGCCCTCCAAATCAATATATATCGCTGCGGAACGATTGACTTTCTCAGATTTGCGTCTATATATGCTTATCTTCTTTAAATGCCTGGCCAATTTCCCAAAATACGAGTGTGCTTGTTATCTTTTAGTGAAAAAAAAAAAAAAGACGTAAGAAATATGTATATGAAAGCCAAGCGATGTATCTCAAGGGAGCTATACATTTTATTAAAATAGGAACATTGTCAGCTTTGGTAGCATGAGCGAGTTTTCCACCGTACCCCTTTTACCTAAACGAGTGCGCGCTTTCGAAGAACTAGTCGCAAATTGTTGCCTTTTGGAGGAGTGCGATCTTGAAAATTGATCATAATAGAAAGAATAATCTTTTCGGCATTTCAGGGCGAAAGTAACTAGGAGGCATTTTAATTTCAGAGGTTGGCATAGGGATTCAGCTATGTAGAATTATAATATATGAAAGGAGAGGGGGGGGGGGGGGGGATTATAACAGAAAGCTTAAGATTCAGCCTGCCACAAAACACGGTAGATTAAGCAGGTGTAGATGTACACTATAATTTCAGAAAGGAGATGAAGTAATTAAAAAATATGACAGAATTTGTATTATAGTTGTCGTCCCGAAAACGTCTTGTTGTTTAGAGTGTGGTCATTAGCAGTGGGGAGAAGCAAAGCGACCGTTTTATCCGTATAAAGCATGTAGGTCGCTTTAGCTTCGTCGTAAGAGTAAAACGCGATAGCGCTTCCTGCTTCCTTTTCTAATTCTCTCCTTTTTGAAATCACCTAATTACCGATTGCAAACTACCCACCAGCCGAAGAAAACTGAACAAGAGCTTAAGGGGAGCGTTAATCCGGAAGACAACGTTTCTTAAGAGTACACTTTACTATGGTAGCGCAAACGTCACTAGCGGGTTTTATATGCGTGTTTGCGTCTCAAGAATAACCCAAGGGGAGATAGAGGAGGCAACTACGGCAGGGATGAAAAAATGTTTCCTTGGATATGTTTTTATCTGAACTGGAAATCTGTAACTCACTGCCTTGAAAAACAAAAAAATAACGCGGCATGAGTAATAAAAGTATAATTCAAGGTTGTGGATGAATCAGCATAATAAGAAAGTTCATATTGGCAGGTGTTTTAGGAAGGGGCTAGCGATTCCAACGGACCCGATAAGAATAACAGCTGCAGCAGAACACTTACTGCCATAGGCTAGCCAAGAATGTTAAAATTAAAACAAAAGAAAAGGGTGGGGGATGAAGCATAGAAGATGGATTGGTCACGTGATAAGAAGCGCACTGCATTTTAAGGAAGCATTAGGAAGGAGACTAGAAGGGGAGAGAGTAAAAAAAAAAGTAAGAATGAAAAGCCTGATAATAAAAGGAGGGAAGCTCAATTAAATAAAAATATTACGGGGAACAGTTAAGCTCCATGAAGGGTAGGACGCGACAGCGTAGGCTACCACCTGAAGCATAAATCGTCGATTTAACAGCCGTAAGAACGTGCTTGCGGAGCCTAAAGGTAACGAGAATGCAAGCGGTTCTGGCAGGCTGATTCAGATATCAGCCTCCCATATGAAAGAAGATCGAATCGGCGGCTTTTGCCAAACGAAACTTCAGGCGACCCTACGTCCAGCTAGTGCTCGGCCATGTATGCTGCCAGCTACCACCTGCCAGCGCTATGCTCTTCATATTTCGCTCACAACGCTGGCGACAATAAAGACAACGCTGAAATTTGATTTTCTTGTGAACGGGGTCATTAACGTTATCGCATTAACACTGCATATCACGCATGTCAATCATTCTCCTAGTCGTCGCTGTAGAGCACTCAAATAAACAAAAAGTCAATGTGGAGTAGCGAAGTCATTTCACCTACCGATGCTCCATCTAAATGAAAATTATGAGAAAAGGGCTTTCAACCACAGTGGCTTCCGCTGTGCACACGGCGTTAATCTCTGGTGTCCTTTTAGTTGTCTTTTTGGTGAATATAGCGTAGGTCAGCAACGGTTGAGGGATTTGTAAATAATCTGTGTAAATAGCCCTTCCTATACGTAATGAATTGTAATAAATACCATGCACAAAAAAAAAAAAAAAAAACGAAGCGGAGTAGTAAGTATAACCGGGAGATCTTGCGGACGATGATTGTTAAAATTTTTGCGCGGGCAGAATTTCTTTGTTTACACCTCTTTTTTTTTTTTTAAGGCATGGTATTATGCAGCACTGATCTCTTTTTACAGCCCAGATCTGCTTTTTGTTTTAACCACAAATAAAGGCCGCTGTTTTATGCAGTGCTAACTAGTATGACAGCTGCAGCCAATGTCGATGCGGTCAATTCTGGGCAATAAGCCGGTATATCGAATTCTGTAAAACATTTATAGTTTATTTCATATGAAGCATTCATACACCAATTACAGTAAAGAATGCGCTAAGAAAATTCAGTACTCATGCACATGCTACTACGTCACACACACTACAAAGCATCCACTAGGCCCTACTTTAATACCCTTGTACTAAAAGCCGTTGCTGCCCTACGCTCCCGTCCGGCAAGCAGAGGGCCTCGTTTCAATCACCATCCCTAGAAATGCGCCACTCTATTTTATAGAACTGTGCCTAACTTCTGTATTAGACTCAATACAAGATTCTCCTTAGAATGTGTAATGTCATTTAGACCAGCCTCCCCCGATTTGTAGACTTCATTCTAAGATCCCCGAATAGTTTCCGATGGACACCTTCGCCGACTACGCCGGTGTTTCGGCGATACTGGGCATTCAGTGCTACTACGTTAAAACTTCGATTGTTGCACTTGGGCTGGAAGCAATGATAAACGACAGGTCATTAAACGCTCGTATAGGATATGCTATTTTCCAGAGTTTCTAATATGCGCATCACATTTCCAGGCGGGGGAATGCCATTGCTGGTTCCCAGTGTTCGTCGCAATGACGAGATAGGCGCGTACATATCCTATCCAAGTTATACAGATAACAGGCGTCTTTGCGCATGCATATTAGGTGTTTCAGCAAGCGACTGCATTATGATACCTCAATTAATCAGCTTATTTCAGGATTTTGTTCCTTTTGTGTTGCTATAAGGTCCTCGCATTACCATTATATAAGATGTCATTCATAGATACTTTTATACCTGATACTCGCATTTCTGTGGTGCCACTTGCTTAACTAACGGCAATTAAAGGTTACGTGCGCATATCTGTCTAAATTTGCTACAAGTCTTTCGCAGGCATGGTTGTACGAAGAACCTTCACTACAATCGATGGAGTGACTGTCATAGTGTGCCATAACAAAAACCTCCCACTTTCAGTTGTTGCATAAAATCAGCTCTGTCTTTAACTAACATGTCGGCAAAATGCCTTGTATATTCTTACGAAGGTATTAAGGGTTTCAGGTTTTCTCAGCTAACAAACATTCTGATACGCAGACAAGCTCCAGGAGAGAGTATTGCTTCAAGGTTATTTCTTGCGCGGACTCTGCGCAAATCCTCGAATTTAATCAGACATACTTCACTTGAAGCAAAGCACTGATTAAGATGCAGACTAAGCATACAACACAAGCGATGATTACAGAGAACCTTTGTATGTATTGCATAATTTTCCGTTCGTAGTAGCGCCAGATAATGAGAAACAACAATGAATATATATTTTATCCTTATATGACATCTCAATAGCGAATTAGTTAAACCAGTCGCTGGAGACGGAAGCTTAGCCTAATTGTTATCTCAGAGACTTACTTTTAATAGAAGCCTCAGGATGGCGAAGGTATAGACATGTAATTGATGCAGACATTTGAATGTGCGTAAAAAGGAGTATAGATTGACATGAGGCTGTCTCTGCAGTGAGATCACAGATTTTAGCATTGACGAGATATAGTATCGCCGAAAGCAGTATCTATGACACTTAAAAAAAAAAAAAAAAAAAAAAAAAACGGTAATGGGGAAAGTTAAAAACTGCACATCGAGAGTCGCCTCGAAGCTTTTGTTTTATTAGGCATTTTTACGCAGTGACTCTATTTTAGATTTAGGACAGGAATCGATTCACGGCTTTGGTCCCCTACCTTAATTCTGGTACATTTTTTTGTTCGTTTTTGGCGGTGCAGAAGTGACACCGTAGAGTTCCCTGCATTTAGCTGCTAATGGTGAAATACATGGCCATGCATTCTGCGTCATCCCAAAAGCGTCTCCCTTGTCCGTAGTTTTTTCCACCATCTTGTCGTTTCAATGGCGGCTATATTGGAGTGCTGAACTCCTAAGCCGCATTACACAAGGCGCGCATTCCACACACACCGCCTGTGTCTGCAGCCACGGATGTCTGTAGAGGGACATGCCGCCTTGTCAAAGTAGCTCTGAAACTGTGGCATTGGCCTTGTACATTTAGGATCCACTTAATTATTAGTTTATGAAATAGCGTTAGAAGGCAGCAATCTCTAGAAAATCCGGCGGCGTCTGCGTTGTCGGCATTGTGAACGAAAAATCATGAGCATGCCTGAGACGTTTTGTTGTTGGGATGTGGTTTGTCTGGACACTGTTTATTCTGTAGGTAGTGTGACGTCACGAGGCCACATGACATCATGCATGACATCACACTTGAGCACATGGCTCATTAGCACACAGTTGTAAAGAACCAATTGCGTGCAAGGACACCGAACAAAGATGAATGCCCGGCTTCAACCACGCCCTAGTAATGCTCCTACGTGGCCTAACGGTAACAAGCCGCATTCAGATTCAAAAGTACTCGAGCTGGTAGCTCTAGCCAACTCGGATAGCGCTTCTGACATGGAAAGTGAAACCCGCAAGGACCGTTTAAATCTGAGTAACACCCGCTACCCCTAGGACACGTAGGTGCTTTCCTAGGGCGTAGCTGAAGTGGGGCTTTAATCTATATTAGTTGTGACTGCACGCGGTGGGTTTCTTACAGCTGTATGCTAATGAACATATAGGAGATAAAAGACGCAAAAATTAAAAGGTTCCTGGTTAATGGAATAAGTATACATACATGCATGCGCACGCGTATCCGTAAGGTGAGAGGTGAACGAAAGCCATTAAAGCTACGCTGTTGTGCCGTACCCTCAAAGGTATACCTAAGGTGTTCCCCAAAAGTTCTTTTTTCATGCCTAAATATGTAGTCAGGTATTCGGCAATTAGCAATACGCACGATAGAGCTAGTTGTTAATGTTACACTTTTCAACAACATCCTGACAGACCAAGGATGACAAAAGTAGCAGACATACCATTACATGCGTTGTATAAGTTAGCTCCTATGGCCTAGGTCTTGTTACCGTTGTTGCTAAAATAAAAATAAAAGGCAATTCATTGAGAAAAGTGAAGGCTTAGGAACTGCTCGAAATGCATTGTCATGACCCGCTGCTGTCGACGTGCCACATGTGAAACTTTTTACGTCCTTGGCTATGTGATCAACCGCTAGTATTGTGTAACTACGATACATATTTCAATACATCTGCGTTTTTATCTAACGTAAGTACACAGGGAAAAACGCGAGTTTGATCCTGTCGCGTGCAAAATATACTCCATTTTTTTTTCTTCACTAGATTGCTTTCATTGTAAATAACATTGTTTTATTCAAATTAAAATGCAATAATTTGTAAACAGTGCTACTTTTAGGACTACGCAATGTTTTCTTGGATTTGTCTTGGTAAATTTATTTGTAAATTTACCTTGTTATAGCATATTTTTAATCGAATAATAATTTTCTTCGTTCTATATTGATTACCACATTCCAGTACTGCTACTATAATCACAGCGATGGTAGCAGTAAACTTTATCGTTAATTCAGCGCCGTTTTCTTTCATGTCGGTTTTTCTACAACGGAAACTTAGAGAATTGCAGCGATGATAATCGACCACGCGAGTCACTGAATATGTGAGGTCTTTCTGAACCTTCAGTTGCGCTTGCGCTCCAATAAAATCCTGAGTCTACTAGCGAGCACAGGGAGCGAAAAATAGCCCTAGAAGTGAGTAAACCATAGAAAAAATAGAACGTACCTACTCGACCCGGCGCGCAGCTCGACTCTTATCGTAGATTTGGTTGTGCGCATTTGCGAAGTAAACAAGGGCAGATGCCGCGTGATCATTTCTGCTTTATGCACAAACCTTTCCCCAACGTTAGGCGGTTACCCACTACCACTACAGATAACATCCGGTGTGTGTTGTACGCGGACGTGGCAGCTGGTGCCATGTGCCTGTGTTCCCGCAAAGCGCAAATTCGTATCAAGCGTGTAACGTGGCCCCGCCGCATTCTCATCGGTGAAGTCAAGCTAGGTGAGGCAGGCATCAGTTATCGGTTTCTTGCTCTCCGGGTTGGTTTTTCAGCTTTTCAGCGGCGAAGATAAAGACCGTCCCCGAGAGGGTACTCAAAAGGTGTCACTCAGTCATGCCTAGTCTTGTCTTTATCCTAGACATTGTGGTGCTTGTGATGATTGGGAGCTGCATCTGCTACCCATCCTGCAGACAATCGCCTTTGGACGGTGAGCATCGCTACTGGAAGCTCCTAAATGTTATCTTTACTTGTTGCGTGAAATCGAACAGTGCTCTTAAAGATGTCAAAGTAGGAGCGAGGTCGACGCTTGTGCTTTTAGGACCACTGACAGATCCCCAGGAAACGAAATTTGGGAAATACAACCTTCACCTTTACAGGTATGACGGACAGCTTTGATGACTCCCGTTGGCCGGTTCTTCTCGCGGATCCCCCATCAATCACATACACGTTGTTAGTTATATATCACTAGTCCTTTAATTATTCCTCTATTCCTCTATTATTCCAGATATACTAATGAGCATACAGTCAGAAGCTACAACATTTTATGGGAAACCACCCGACGCAGATGTAACGCATCGGTGTAAACAAGCCGTACGAGCGTTCCTGCGTGGCCTAAGGAAGCTAGAATGTCTAAATCGGGATGCAAGGGTTTTGGAAAGCTGCATTGCGATCTCACACTTCCAACTGAAGGGCGGATTCCGAGTTGGCATCACCTGCCAAGTCTACGATGGCATGTAATCTTGTGACGTCACGGAACCCGACGGCGAGACATAATGTCACGTCAATAGCCATCTACCACCTGACAGAGACATGTCCGTGATTTTTGCCTACAATTACACCGACAACGTTGACGCAGAATTTTCTGGGGAACGGGGTTCTTTAGGCCTATCGTGTTATAAGCATGAAGAGGAGCATCTCACACTAGATTATCTCTAAATTTAACAGGGTTGAGAGCTCCGTTCTGCAGAATACCCATTTTTGTCGGTGCTGTGAGCAACGAAGCATGCATGTGCATAGCTCTGGCACGCGGCGTGACCGGTTGCTGATTGGTCGGCGGGTTGTGCTACGTCCCGAGATCACATGACATGGCAGGCATTTTCAACTCAGTCTTCTCATTTGACATGGAAGGGGGAGATGGGAAAAGAACCTTCGAGGATTTTTGGGCGAGGTGTAATACCCACTACTGCTACACCATGTAAACGCGTCCGGAAGGTTTTGACAAAGCGCAGCTTTATAGGTATCTGTGTAGGATGGTCTTTCACATAATTACGTAGCTTTTGAATATATGCTAGTGAGTGTTTGGGGGATAATAGAGTCACAAATTATGGGGTCGATGATAAAGCTAGTACTAAAGTGCTTGCACGCTAACAAATATTCGCAAAAGCACCCCCATACGGGAGTCAATACGGGTATCCCATGAAGCGGAAGTCGTGTGTCCCTCAATTTTCCTCTTGCTCGTATCACTCGAGAGATATGTTTATTGTACATCTCCTGACACCTACATTTAATGAGTCGAGCTTCCGGAGCTTTAGCAGTTCGCCTCAGAAGATGTTGGTGCTAATTTGCACGGTTTCAATGAACGTTTAAAATAGCAATCATTTCAGAAATTGAATCTGTTTCTCTGACTGCCTTTTTATGCTCTGCTTTCAAAAACGGGCGCAACAATAATCGTTCACGGTCAGTAACGTTGATGGAAAGTTCTGCTCTCCAAATAAAATGTGCTGATTCTAGAAAAAACAAAACAAGATTAACACCCGAGCAGCGTTTTTAGTTCCGACTGAAATTGTATTATTTTTCTTTTGCGTGACTATGCATTTTCTTTCTTAAATAGTCAGCAAGAAAAGTGATTGTGATATCATGGAACTCTTGTCAAAACCGTGTTGGCTCTAGCAAAACGTTATCTTCAAAGAAGTACTAGCCGCTGCAAGCAGTGCATTTCAGCACACAAATCCACTTGTGCCGGTTGCCAATTTCAGACCCATGCGCTGTTGTGCGTTGTGCTGGCTGCCCTAGTGGGACAGTTCGGAGTCCCACTCCAACTGCCTGCTGCCGATGCGTTCCAGATGAGCCAACCTGTCCGTTGGAAAGCGCATCAAAGGGTACCATCGGTCTTCGTGCACCTTTATAAGAGGGGAGTATGCGAACATTCAGGTAAATACCTACTGCTCTCTAATACACCGTGCTCGCTAACAATGGGAATCGGTGAAATCAGCAGTATTGATTGCTTTGCATTTCAGTTGCCTCTACTATATTCTAATTAATGGTGCCTGTACAAACACAACATTAAATATGATATTGAACCCTGATTGCTGAAATAGGTCTTGCTTACGCAGATCACAAATGATGGGGAGTGTTTCCGCATTACGTAAATTTCCTCGATATGGAAAGTGTCAACAACTTGTCGGGAGTTTCCAGAATGCATCCACATGCATATCAACGACCAGTGGAAAAGTGCCGTGTGTTTGATGAGGTAACGCGGCGTATGAAAAATAGGTGCTTTTTGTTCGGTAGCTGAAACGATTCAGGAAAAGAGTTGATAGTAAAGTGGTACGCGAGTATTGCTTACGGTTACGACTTGCGTTCGTTTTATCTCTTGATATGCACTGACGTCTTGTCGATCTTTAAGCCTTATCGAATTGCGTAGCTGGAATAGACCTTCATATGCACCTCTGCAGCAGGATAACGGTGCAAATGCATGAGGCGCCTAATCTGGCAAACAATTCAATTTTATATCAATAAAAAGAAGCACATTTCCATTGCAAGCCCTTGTTATAGCGCCATACACGGAAAACACGTTTATTTTTAAATTGTTCCGGACCAATTCCTGTTTTTCGCTGGCTGCCCTGTTAGCTCAAAGCATGCTGGGCAATTTCCTCATTAATTGCAGCCGAGGTACTCCATGTGAGCGAGAACCCGGATCCAGATGATCAATCGTCCTTAACATTCCACCATGGCTAGCACACAAAATACATGACAACGATGCCTGGCATGTATAATAGAGAGTCGCCAGGGGAACCCCCCCCCCCCCCCCCCCAACTCAGGATACCAGACTATTTCAACTTAACTCTTATGCGACAAAGCCTCAGGAGAAATGCAACCTTGTTTAGCCACCGGGCACAGTTCGACCCTTGTGACGTCTGGCAAAGTATTTTTACAGCTAATAGAGCAGAGAAGAATAATGTGCGTCATAAATACAGAGCGTTAAAATATAAATTGCACTGTGATTTCAAGAAAGCAAGGGGTGCTATCAAATGCAACAAAGCTAAGGATATGCACCGTGTGAGCCGTCTCCTAGTGTTTGTTGCGCAACAAGGTTGACGACTGGGCAAGTTGGTAAGGGTTCATATTTAACCAGCCAAATGACGAGACACAGGGAAGAAGAGGACACAGGGTTGTGCGCGTTCTTTTCGGAAGGAGTCCTCTTTGTTTTCTTCCGTTCAATAAACATTCAGTTGCTAGTCCAGCCTTGTCCTGTCCTCTTCTTCCCTGTGTCTTGTTCTTTGGCTTGTTGCTCAACTTGCGAAATGAGTCGAGTGATACATTAACCAAAACTATAATGATTGTTTTCAAGACTCAGGTATTAATTGGTTACTAGAAAAGGATGATGAGCCCACTCGATACAACTGTCATTTTTGAGGTGGCTCTAGCACGTATACCCTCTTGTGGAGGGCAATATACCTAGAAACACACTGAACTCCCTATAGAGCACATCCTTTCTGTGTGCCGTCGGCGGACGTGCAAGGGAGTTTAAACTTTATTTAATATTTGTATGTGTAATATGTTTTGCAGAGAATGACTGCAAGCTCGTCCTGTGTCCAAACTGCCCGGAGGGAATCCTACTTGAGCCAGGTTCTGAAGACCGGTGCTGGTTTATACAGCGTTATGCGCCGAATAAGGCTTCATTAAATACGAGCTGCACATTATGAGTTTGTGGATGTCAAATAAAATAAAATTAATCAAATGTTTATTTTCCGTGCATAAGCAAAATGCATCAAAGGGCTTCGGGAAAAATCTACCCCAGGACAAGTTGACTGGCCGCAAACCCGGTCGTTTTTGACAGCAGCGGAGTAGTAAATGATATATGAACACATAAACTCGAGCGCAAAAACACGCATTCACAAAACTACATTTATTTGTTACATGTAATAAATTGGTACATACATCAGTTGAATGTCACGGTAAAAGCAGGCTTGTACATTTATATTATTGATTTCATAATTAATTCAAAGTGAAGGCCGCATATAACGCTTTTGTTGCTTGCCAGAACTGAGGCGAGAATGCTGCACAATCTATTATTGTGATGGAGATTGTGTCGGGTAATGCATTATTTTAAGTTGTAATTGGGCTAAATTTTGCAGATTGGCGGTATTTTCTTTCATCTGAGATTAAAATTTAATGGTTTGTAGATATTTATATAGATTAAACACTTTGATTGTTCGGGGCTTACGGAAGAGATTTGCGCTAGGAGATTCTTACGATTCATTATAAATATGTCGAACGAACTTCTATATCAGCAAGAACATTTGATCTTTTTTTTGCATTTCATTAAAACGCTCTCCATATTCCAAATACTCTCGATTAAATATTGACAAATTCCGTGAAAAGAGCGAATTATTAACTGGCTTGTTTTTGGAGCAGGTTCGTTCTTCTCGCTGTGCAGGATTTCCAGGAATAGTTATTTTGCGTTTAAATCGCAGCCTGATTTCGTGGAAGCGGTTTTGTCTCGAAATGAACACTAGTTTTGTGATCAACACATTTTTGATATTTTAGAGACAGACACTCGAAAGCACTCTTTTTCAAGCAAGAATTGAACAAGATAATTGCGATTTCTTGTGAGGCACTAGGAAAAAACTAACGAACAACTCTGACGTCATTATATTTAAACAAATCAACTTTAGTACTTGTATTAGGGTTACGGAGTGATAAAGCGCAAGCACATGGTACTGTATATGTTTCTGTGTCGAGCTTCTAAGAAACCACATCGAGTACTTCATTACCCTCTTATGCAAGAAATCAGGCGTCGGCGATGTCGACGTTGTATGAGCGAAAATGCACTACCATGCCTCTGCCACATGGGAGTTATCAGGTGACTTAGCCGGGGCACTCAGTACCCAGTTGTGTGTGTGACGTCATGACATGGCCGCTTCGGCAGGAAACTGGCCCTTGGATTTTGTGTCAAGAAGTAATATAAATTAGCCAGGCGCTTAGGCTCCGCGTTTAAGTACACGACGTGGCAGCACTAATGGCGCCTGTCTGCGGCTATGCAGCACCTGGTTTGCCTATAAGCACTCCGCTACTTGCATAATTACTAACCCCTCGATTGGTGCCTCTATTATTAAGCATTTACTCATTAGAGGGCAGTCGTGAGTTACCACTTTATTCGAAAAAGCTTTCTGATACAGACAGGAACAAAGTCTTACTACCATAAGCCTTACTACATAAGACATAAGTCTTACTGCCATGATTTTGCAGAGTAGAGGGTAGGTTGCCTGCCCCAAGATTAAAGTGTCCTGGTAGGTTGGCCCCTAGCCCACCGCAGTAGTGGCGCTGGAGAACAGTCTCAAGGTGCGAGTGCAATAAAATAAAAGCAATGTTAATATCCGAGAAAGTAGAGGATTGAACAGCCGTAGCTGTAGCTTAGTTTCTAAAAGCGCCAAGTGCGAAATTTTGAAATCGTGGGTACGAATCCCACTAGTGGCGCGTTATTTTGCTAATACGTTGTATTTTATTATCTTTCAAGAAGAAAACGATTACAGTACGAAGTGATGCCCAAATAAAGAATTAAAATGACTTGTAGAAGCAAGATTATCATCGAAGCCCAGACGAGGACATGTCCATTTGTCGAAACATTGTCTCTGCTTGCGAAATAATGTTCCCCTCTACCCTTCTTCAGTGCTCTTTCATGCTGTGTAGCGGTCTTCTGTCTCTCGTTCTATCCCGAATCCTGCAAGGAAGTTTCACGAGTGTAGGCCATCAGCCGCAGCAGAAGCCTCTGCTACTTTCTTGAATGAGACATGGACCATGCGCAATATACTGGGCAAACGAAAACTCTTCACATGGCGAAATTGGGAGAGTGTGTGTGTGTGTGTGTGGGGGGGGGGGGGTAGTTTGGAACAGCATGACGCGAGATCTTTAATGACACCTGTTTTTCGGGTCCCTTTGAGGATCGTCGTTCACGTACATGGACTTTGCTATTCACGCAATTTGTAGTGCTACAGTAAAAGTGTGTGCACTTCTAGCACACACATTCTCTTTCATGTATACAGTTGCAAGCCATCGTAAATATTTGTTCGCCCGCAGGCCTGAAGCATTACAGAGGGGAGCGGATAAATGACAAGCAAAGTGAACAATTTAAATTTACAAATAAAGCATGTCAACTCCTGATTATACAGTTAGCTTAAGTATTTTTAAGTCTCATCAAACCATAAACGTAAACGATGCAAGAGGGAACGCGATTCCAATCGTATGAAGTACGGTAGTAAACATGGCTAGAAATATGATGTGGCTGAAGAATTTAATAGGAAGGGGCGGATGACAGTAAAGCTTGGGAAAAGGGTTGAGGGAAAAAACGCTTCGGTGCAATTGTTGGGATGTCAGAGAAATATTTGATATCCCAGAAGGTATATTGCCAGCGAGGTTATCATCATCATCTTCAGCCTGATTATACTCCTTAACCTCATCCGCCCACCTAAGTTCCTTCTTCCCGCCGCTACGCTTTCCTTCCCTTGGAATGTAATTTGTTACCTTTTGCAACCATCGGTTATCCTTTCTTCGCAATATGCATGTATGTTGCAGTGCAAGTGGAATAATTAAATATTCTGTGCTGAGATCCAAGGCTGAAGTGGCATATCCTAATTAAAATCAAATGATTGCTTTATATAACAATAGATTTAAAGAAGAAGCTCCTAAAAGCCAACATGTGATAATTGCTGTTGATTTTCCTCTGTACATTAAAAGGCGTATCTAGATTAGATGTGATGTGAATACCTAAATGCTTGTAGGAAGAAACAAGTCTAAAGGGTAACTATGTAGATAATATTTAAAAAGACAACTGTTCAATAGGATAAGGCTACGTATAAAGCCCCGCTTCGACCAAGCTATACAACCATGCCTGAATGGCTTATGAGTAGCATGTCAAACTAACGATTCAAGGCGCCTGGTTGGCCGGATTTTAACCTCACCCTTCAACTTGAACGGAGAAGCCCACGTTGACCATGTCATGGGGTATCGTGACGCCAACAAACGAATACCAATCAGAGTAAGACCATGTCACCGACCAATGGGGGGTGGAGAATGCAAGATAGTGCGGTGGATCCAGTGTGGATGTGCATTGAATACCCACGGACAGTGAAGTACGATTACGCGTTGTACGACTACGCCTCAACGTTGAAGGAGAAATATGAACGTGAAATCATACAGACACTGCAGCCGAAAAGACAAACCAGTGCCTGTTATGATTTTTTCAAATTTTGTTTTGCTCGACTTTGAAACTTATTATTTAATGCGTCCTTTTTTGGCACTTTTACAGCCTTTTTGTAGAACCGTTAAAATCAATCATCGGTTGAAGTATCTGAGTGACGGAAAATACCTAAACCAATGTCTATTATTAAAGGCGTTTTCAATCTCTCTGGAAACAACTCCAGCCTTCCGTAAATTTCACTCCTTCAAGCACCAAGTTCCCGACTAGCTTAATATTTATACCCCAAACTACTTCAATCTCCTTTATCCCTTTCATCTCGTTCTCTCACTGCGTTGTTCTAACGTTTCTCTTTCATTAAATTTCTAGTGACACCGTGGGTGCTGTTTTTCTTTGCTTCATCTTGTCTTCCATATTGATTTGCGGCCGCCTGGGCTTCAATGTTATGAAATGTCACAAAGCTCTTGCTTCTCGCTTCATAAAGTAGACCTGCCAAATCATAGAAGTTTTTATGACGGCAACAAAAAACTTGTAGCAAAAAAATATAAAATAAAAATTAGACATTGAAGCGCCGCCTTTATGAGTACGACGCGATAGCGTATAGATAGCAGCCCACATGGAAAGCAACGCTTTAACCAAGCCGTATGAAAGTGCCAGCGTGGCCTAGGGACAACGTCGTGAACTCAAATGTCCGGGAAGGCTGATTATGATATCACCCAATCAATATTTAAAGATTCCTGAGTTTACAGCTCTTGCCAAGCGTAATGTAAGGCAACACAACGTCCAGTATAGTGCTCAGCCATGTCAGCTGCCAGATCACAAGCTGGCAGCTGCTCTAGGCTCGTGATTTTCGCTCACACCACCGGCGCCGGATTTTCAGTGAACGGTGCCTTTAACAACATCGCGTTAGTACTTACTGACATGCACACCAAACACCCCTGTGGGAAGAAGCCCCCAACTACAACAGGCGTAAGACTACTGTAGTGTCCGACACCTTACTTACTTTATAAATCTTCTCCTAGAGCCATAACTTTCAAAGATATGTGGTAGGAAAGCTTTCTTCACCGTTTGTTTAGGCCGAAAGGTTGCTTTAAAGTTGCGTCCTCTGAGTTCCGATACGGTTTAGGTTTGGTTTGTGGGGTTTAATGTCCCAAAGCGACTCACGCTACTTCGAAACTACCACATTATTCTCAACCGCACTCCGAAATGGAAAGGGCGATGCATCGGCATGATCCGAAGCATTGCGTTTGTGCCCGTAATAAATAGCTTCGTTTGAACTAAATAAATGCAAAAAGGAGGCGCAACATTTACAAAAAAAAAAGTGCAGTACTGAGGGCGATGTTACACAAATGCATTATAACACCGCTTTGGCAATGCTTTTATGTTAACAGTGAGGGCAGTTTATGTTTATTACATTAATCATTTAGAAAAAGGTTCACTAGGAACAACCTAGAAACCACTGGAGGCCATGCAATTGCGCATATATGTAAAAAGAGTGGCCATGAGGAGTGCAAAAAGTGTTTCCTCGAATCGCATAAGCGGTAACGGGAGAGTACATGTACGCCTACCCTGCGTGCAACACGCTTAAGTTTATGGGACACTTGATGCACATACGGAACAACCGCAATGTTTTCCTGGTTTATCAGCGTCTGTTTTTTGTGGCTCACAGAGACCCGCAACTTTCTTAATAAACTCTCAACACCACTCAACAAAACAGATTCCGGAAAGCCAGCTAAGTTCAAACGTCCCATCTGAGCGTGGAAACTCCCCTGCACCTGGCGTTTACACGACCTGGCGATGGCATTTTGGAAGTATCCTGCAGCAAACTGCCGTTTGACGACCTTGGAATGGGCGGACGTGTATGGCAGAAAACTTTCTCGTGCATGGGGCTCATAGCGCGAGCAAAGGTGGTCGCTGTGGTCGATGATTGCCATATCCAGGAAACGTATGCGCCCTTCGTTTGTTATTCATTTGTCAGACTGTCAGACGAAAAGAAAAAAGCGCTATGTTGCAAATTGTATCCCTTGCCAACGTCTTAACCGAAGCACCACGCCACCTGCTGGCCTTCTTCAATCTGTCAAGCCCCCTAGGCCACCTTTCGAGGAAAGTGGGATTGATCTGATTAGTCTTTTCCCCAAGTCGTCTGACGGCCGTCGCTGGATTATCGTAGCTATTGACTATTTGACCCGGTATGTAGAGACGTCTGTCGATGTGTCGATTTTTTTTAATACCAAATCGTCCTTCGCCACGGCGCCCCCCGAGTGATGATCAGAGATCGCGGTCGGCGGTTTGCTGCATATATCGTGGAAGAACCTTTACGTCTCTGTGGCTCCGAACACCGTCATTCTACTTCCTACCACTCTCAGATAAACGGCCTTCAGTTCAGTTCAGTCGTTCAGTCGTGTCCGATTCTTCGTGACCGTATAGACCATGTCACGCCACGCCTTCCGGTCTCTCACTATTCTCCTAACGTCACATAACGTTATCTGCAACGCCTCGAGGATACCATCTAACCATCGCGTTCGCTGCCTACCCCTTCTCCGTCGACCCTCAACCTCTCCCAACATCAAATCTTTCTCCAGCAACTCCGCTCTTCTCATCAGATGACCAAAGTATCTGAGCTTTAACTTTAGAGTTAGACCCTCCAATGAGCAGTCAGGGTTTATGGTCGACAATATCGACTGATTTGATCTTCTGGCAGTCCAAGGAACTCTCAGGAGTCTCCGCCAGCACCCCAATTCAAACGCGTCAATTCTTCGGCGGTCAACCTACTTCACAGTCCAACTCTCGCATCCATACATCACAACTGGAAAGACCATAGCACGAGTTATGCAGATCTTGGTTGACAGACTAATGTCCCTGCTCTTTACTAGGCGGTCAAGGCTAACCATAGCTCTCTTTCCCAGAAGCAGGCGTCTCCTAATTTCATGGCTGCAGTCTCCTGCCGGGGTAATCTTTGAGCCCAAGAAGAGAAAATCTGTCACAGCTTCCACTTCTTGTCCAGTGATGCTCCAGGACTTGATAGGGCAAGACGCCATGATTTTTGTCTTTTTAATGCTCAGTTTAAGCCCAAACTTCTCACTCTTTTCTTGTACGCGCATCAGAATTCTCTTGAGTTCCACTTCACTTTCTGCCATTAAAGGGGTAGGTATCATCCGCATATCTAAGGTTGTTGATACGTTTTCCAGCAATCTTCACTCCAGCTGAAGACTCGTCCAGACCGGCCTTCCTCATGATGCACTCTGCATATAGGTTAAATAGGCAGGGCGACAGTATGCAGCCTTGCCTCACTCCTTTCTCACTCCTTTCTCAATCGGAAACCAATCAGTAAGACCAAACGGCCTTACTGAGCGTCTAAACCGGAATCTCATTAACATGATGTCAATGCACGTAATATCAAATCACGAGAACTGGGGTGCCGTCTTGCCGTTTGTAACTCACGCTTATAACACAGCTAAGCATGAAGTGATCGAATTTTCTCCTTTTTTTCCTTCTTTACGCGCGCTCACCATCAACCTTCCTGGACACCATTCTTCCATTCTCAGTGCACAATGACCCATCCGTGTCACAACATCTTTGTCTTGCTGAAGAAGCGCATCGTCTTGCTCGTTTGCGAACTATCGCCTCCCAAGACCGCACGAAGGGTTCGGTATGACGCAGCTCATGCTGCAGTAACTTATGAACCCGGAGATTTGGTTTGGCTTTGGGCGCCCTTGCGACGCCGCGGACTGTACCAGAAGTTCTTGTGGCAATACGCCGGACCTTTCGTTGTTGTAAGTCGTTTAAGTGAAGTAACTTACATCATCGCTAAAGTAACACCGACAAATCGATGCTCGCGGATGACTCAGCTGGCTCATGCGGCACGACTGAAACGCTGCTATTCCCGATCTGCTTGACTCACTCGAGGACGAGCTTCATCTGTCCCGGGGGAAACTGTTACGTCAATTACGCTGCGCCGCGCGGTGTTGGGCATGTGAAAGAGAAGGACGAAGCGAACAGTGGCGCATGTGAAAGAGGAGGACGAAGTGGTTGCGCGTAGACTCGTTCGGGAATAAGCTTTACTGAGACTGCGCGTAGCTTTGATGCAATCCACGTGTATTTTGTAAATATTAAACCCAGTTCCCCGTAACATTATTATTAGTTGGTTTATAACAAACCAATTATTATTATTATTATTATTATTATTATTATTATTATTATTATTATTATTATTATTATTATTATTGTTATTATTATTATTATTATTATTATTATTATTATTATTATTATTATTATTATTATTATTATTATTATTATTATTATATTATTATTATTATTATTATTATTATTATTATTATTATTATTATTATTATTATTATTATTATTATTATTATTATTATTATTATCATTATTATTATTATTATTATTATTATTATTTATTAAGGTGGCGCAACGGCAACTGCTTTTCGGTCGGACAAGCTGTGTGCAAGGTCGTCCACTCTCATCATGAACACGCAAGGAGATGGTCCCTCTTCTCGAAGCTCTGACGAGCGACACGGCTGTAGCGGAGATACAGACCGACCTCGAGACGGTGCTTCGAATGGGCTGCCACTTTGCTTCCAAGCACAGTCGGGTTGGACGCACTGATGCTGCGGAGGGAACATCCACGTGCGCGCGTGTTCCCCCTAAATGTGCCAGGTCCTCTACGCTTCACATAACATATGTCAGAATGACCGCTTGTAAAAAGTAAAATAATTTACCGGGGGTAAACAATTACAGATTTTGCTGGTTTCACATATAAAAAAAGGCAGTGTTTATTGAAAATTAATAAGACATAAGGTATGCGTAGAACTGCAATCTTTAGGCATAAGAAAATGTAGTAGGCTCAGACGGTTTGTCACTGTGGGTAACTATGCGAGGAAATATTGAACGTTTATACTTCAGCCCGCAGGAAATTCATACACGTATATTATTCTCTCTTCTTT
The DNA here is from genome assembly GCF_055883805.1 of Amblyomma maculatum. Classification (NCBI taxonomy): domain Eukaryota; kingdom Metazoa; phylum Arthropoda; class Arachnida; order Ixodida; family Ixodidae; genus Amblyomma; species Amblyomma maculatum. Next base: position 60,091,805 of record NC_139345.1, on the reverse strand, counting down.
TTTTTTTTTTTCTGTCCTTGGGCGGTTAATTTTGCGCTCCTTACGTCTTTTGTGCTGCGCCGAACAACCGTCGTTGACATCATTAGAGAAAGTCTGGACGTAGACTACTTTGATTTGGATTTCAATCCGGCCTAGCAGTCAGGGAAGGATGTACGAATGGTCGTAAAGAGAGGGAGAGATAGATTAAAGAGAATGTAGGCCAGCGTGTACAATGGCGACGCACCACGGTAATGCGTCGTGGACAGGCGGCGCCATTTGTGACGGCGTTATTATGTCGTGCCGCTACCTTAAAGCTTTCTGATTCATAACGTATTGTCCATGCGGCTGATTAAAAGTAGGAAGTTATTTAGAATAATTTCTATGCGATGGTGCCCTAGAATCTTCATTTGTAATGAACGGGCGAAATTAAAGTAGCTGCTTACGGCTCTTTTATAACGTATAGCTTATTTTCACGCTTTGTTCACGCATTTCTTCCAGACGAATAAGCTTACTTTTTGTTCCTTTTCTAATACCTACAGCGGGAGTGAGGGCGCAGTGTTAAACCTAGAAATCCTGGATTTATTATTCAAAAGACGTCCGAAAAAAGAAAGAAAGACAGGATAGAAGATTAGTCTCGGAACTGACATCAGATAAAAAGGCTGACAGAGGAGGCGGTAGAGGAAACCTGTTGTTCACCTATCTGATTTCCTCTACCGCTCCCTCACTGTCCCTTTATTCACGACACGCCTGTTCAGGTGCTGGCAAACATGTCCTCCTTTTTTGATATCTAGTTCTAGATAATCACATACTATTACTAATCATTTGCACAAAGGTTAAAGAAACATCAGAAATTGAAAAGGGCTGTTATTGCTTTGCTACTTTTTCGTATGGATCTTCGAGGACCCCAGACAACATAAGTGATTGATGCTCTTTACGACTATTTTTTCCCTTGTCAAGTTTCCTCTCCAGGATTTACTTCTCTGCCGGTCGTTCAGTGCACATATTGGATCTTGTTGACATGTTTTATATAAAACCGACACTACAGTAATTGTTAAGTACTGAACATGTTAAAAGGTAGCGCTAGCACAATTTGGTAAGACAAATGACAGTAAATCACTGAAGGGCTGCGGCTTAAAAAAAGAAGAATCATACTGAATAAACGATAAATTTCTGGGCAAAGAATAGGATTTAATTTTTGTTTTATTTCCAAACTACTTTCTTGGAAGGTGAGTGACAATGAACATGGTAGCTTTGCATTTCATTTCCTGGTCCGAAACGTAGAAAATGGACAATTCGTGAACCTAAAAGCTTTTTATGTTTTTATAAGTATGTTATTGAACTACGAACGAGCTCCATCAAAAGCTAGTTCATAGGAAAGTGTGCAACAGATGGAGCGGAAGTATTTGCACGGCTTTTTTTGATGATGCAAAAAGGTACCCAGATAAGCTAAGAACCTGTGCGGGTCTTTTTGTTTATGGTTTTAGGTGGACATCCTTTCTTTGTGTTGTTCCGGTACGATAGAATACTCGGCAGCAAATCCCATATCAAAAAGTGCGCATGTCTGCATGAATGAGTTAAAGTTTGTCGAATATAGTTTCCAACGAGGAGTTTCGAGCGGACTTCTATCGATTGGGCTGCCCTCAAATCTCTAAAGCCCTCAGCATAATGACAATCAATACGTTGGTTTACTATAATTAAACTTGACATGCATTTTAACCGTGAGCCATTACCCGGAGCTCACGCTGAGCCGTTGCCTGACTGGGTCTCTACCGGGCCACCGAAGAAGCCGCCTAGAGAAGAAGGATAAAATAACGAAGATCAGCCGAGATAACAGAGCGAGGGAAACAGTAAGGGCATGAATTACAGGGATGTTCTCATGGAAAAACAGGAAGAAAGAAAAACAAAGCGATTTAATAACTGTCTCCCTCCACCCCCATCCCAGCTGCCCCTCGCTATCAGTGCTCACAAATGTCAGGCTCACGAGGAATGTTATCGTTGACTTAGAGGCCGCAGTACGTTTGCTCCCGTCCCGCCTTGTTATTAACCTCCTAGCTTTGTATCCTAAACTCTTCATCACCCTTGAGAGGGGCTGTAGCTCGGAAATAAAACTGCTCGGCAAGGAGGGATTTTAGCCACGATTCTATCTGGGCAGGTTGATTTAACCGCTTCTGTATGCTCACCACGCACTGAAAGCTGGAGGTCAGTGCAGGCAAGACGAAGTGGTTTTCTTCACTGAACGACAAACCGACCGGCTCCTCAGCAATAGCGAGGTACGATCACCAACGAAACCCTCGTAACAGCGACAACGGCGCCTGTGCTAAAGCATAAAGAGCAGACACTCAACTTTCGGAATTGTAGTCTCGCAAAAAGTTGGACCTTGAAAGGCTGCGGAGGACCAAAAGCGTAGAAGACTTACCAAGCGGCAGAGCGCGGCATCCACCATGTGTCAGGCGCCGGCTGAAGTCCGTTGTTTAATACGTCAATGACTAGTGTAGCAAATGTTTTGGAGAAGCTAATTATAATACGAGTAATTATGCACCATGTAAACGCCATCAATACTTGAAGTGATTTATGCTGTGAATCCCGACGGCAAGGAAGATGACTAAAGCGACAAAACCCTCTTATATGGGTAGCATAGAACCACATATGATTTAGCGCGGTGAAAAACACTGCTGATGTATTGCACGCAATATAACTATGTAAGAAAAAGGGAAGGGAAGTTACATGGCGCCATATAAATAACACAGAAATGTGTACACTTTCCTCGGTTTGCATTGATTACTTTAAATTCAGTTTTCATGAGTTATGCAAACATGTAATTACCTGAGTGCGCTTATGTATGTGCGTTTGTGCGTGTCTTTGTCACTTATCATTTGCTTGCAGTTGCCCGGCATTTTTCATTTTAAATATTCATTGCGCTTTCTTGGTTTCTGTCTTTTTCTGACTAAGTGGACCACGCCTGGTAGTGCACAATCAGTTCCCATAGCTTCTAAGGTCATTATTTTTTTTTTTCGTTTATTTATGACCAGCTTCCGACGAAACTCACTGATATTGCAGGGTAGCGTCGTTACGACCCACCCTTCTGCTGCCTCACTCTCCGTAAGAAACACACCGTGCTAAGCGAAGAGGGGAACGACCGGCAAGCGTGCTGAGACGCTGTTTGTCAAGCCGTCTCCGCCCCGGGCAGGAAACGATTATGGCGGGGTTGACGCCCCTATTAGTTACTTAAACAAACAGCTGCAAAAAACTGTCGTCATGATGGTAAGGAAGAGAGACGGCCAAGGAACGAGCCTAAGCGACAGACAATTAAATATACAAATACGAGCACGTGCTAAAGCAGGCACTTTGTGCAACGCCCTGAGCGTGGGTTCGTACGCACATTGCGCGCGGCCCGTGACAAAGGCGATGCTGAGGCTATAATAAACAAAGCTTGCCGCATACCGAGCCACAGGGCATGCCAGAATAAAATAAAAAATAAATTGCACTTCATGCATTTGTAGAATGAATTTAAAGATAATACAACTCACTCCCCCCCCCCCCCCCCCTCCCCTAGAATCATGAGTTTTTACACCACAGGTGGCTCTAAAAATATTCTTGCGTAAAAAGCTCGGTATGAATGGAGTTGGAAGTTTGAGGTCGCTGCAGTTCTGGTCGCCTCCGCATCGTGCCGTCACCGCTACTGCTCCGTTCTGCTCCCCTTCCCATCCTTTTACATTAGCAAATCTGTCGGAAAATGAAACAATTCATCGCAACTTATATTAGATAATAATTTGTTTGGAAAGAATTGTGGTGTGTTACTCTATATGCAGCTGCATTCTGGTGAATTAGGCGTCTACATTTTGCTTTCAGCTTAAATTTTGGTTCATTTCATATGTGCAGCACTAATATATCTTCCCTGGAATTTTGGCAGTTCGCACGACGGAGTAAATGTTCCACTAATCTTTTCTGCGGAGCACAAGGTCAAATAATAGAGAGATTTAGCTTACCGTGATCCGCGATCCGCCACCGTGGCTCTCTACCGCGCGTGGGCGGGGCGGTCAAGCTGATTGGTCCCGACGCGGCAGGTCTGTGTGCCGACATCCGGTATGTGGCGCCATCTGTCGGCGTCAAGAGGGGTCTGGGCATGCGCAGGGGAACGCGCGGTGGCGGATCCCAGTAGCGGATCGCGGATCACGGTAAGCTAAAACTCTCTAATGAAATTCCTCTCGCTGCGGCCGCATGGTGGCTGACGCAACATGAAAACATGGCTTAGTGCTGCTCCATGCCAGCACATGTTAAATAGTCCGATGTGGCCGAAAGTAACCACAAGTTCTGCAATATGGCGTCTCTCATGTAAGCAACTTCGTAAAGAAGCTATTGGCCTCGAGATTGAGCACAGTCACCATCTTGCGTCGCAGCGGCGAACCCTACTCAGTGTGCGTGTTTGCATCGCGTGCCAATCCGTAGTGATTTACTTGCGCACGCGCGGCACATACATGAGTGCTTTTTGTTTATTTTTCTCGGTTCCTGTGCGCTTTTGCTTACCCATCTTTGCAAAGGAAATGTGAACAGGCTATCATCTCACTCTCCATTAAAACAAAATGCTTTTTTGTATCGAGTGTGTCATGCTGGATAAGGACATCATCAATCATGTTCTTCGGCGCTTGAGATTCTTTGGCACACGGCGTCTCCAAACGAAGTGGTGCTATCGTTAGGAGCCGTGTCAAAGCAAAACAGGTCACTGCCGTCAATAGAACTTAATGAAATGCTCAGAAATTGTATACCAGTATATTCCCGTTTCTCTTTGGAATACCGCAGCTTCTGAAACATGCAAACGCAGACTGCTGTATAGCAGATTACAGTTTGAACAGGCCACTCGGTGCCTTCTGTATGCACGACAGAGTTCTCTGAGTACTTTTTTGTTTTGCTGCTGAAGGCTTCTGCGCAACCGTAACAGTGGTAATGAGCACATTTCGATTTATAGAAATGCTCGAACGTTTCAGAAACAAATCTTTCCAGCACCTGTTACAATAAATATTACATAATGCACATAGATAAACGTATACAGATAGCCCATTTGAATCATAAGAATGCCTTTTTGGTCCGAGTGCTGTCTTTCGAACAACTCCCTGTTTCTGACAATTAGTAAAAAAGCTTCATGCGGGCTTGACTACCAGTGTCTAGTTCTGGAATAAAATACATCTATATAGTCGCATGATCACACGAACTCCATTTCGTTTTTCGGAGTAGTTTTGTATCCGGCGCCTGCCTTGAAAGCAGCCCTAATATTTTTCTTCGCATAATATTAAGTTACTGGTCAATAATTACAGTGATAAATAAATCTTCAGACTTTAAAATGTTTTGCCAGAACATTACCGCGCCAATGCGCAGTTTTTTATAGGTGTCTTCGCTGTGACTGATTGGTAGTTTGCACTTTAATGAAAGTTAATCGCTGATAGTCCTACATTTTGTAAAGTGTGTAAAAGTTCTCTCACGCGGTAAAATTTAGAGGAATTGTAAAAAATAATTACAGTACTTATTTACTATTTATGAACTTTACACGCACCAGAAACTTCTTGTACTTTATCGGTCGCGGGAAATAATTTAGAGTCATTGGCGCAGCGCTACACCATAATATTTTCTGACATCAGCCGCAAGAAGCATTCGCCTCCTTGTGAGCTCGGCAAACTTAATCCACTTAGCGCCCTACACGTGCGCAGTCAGCTTTCCTGTGCGGTGAGGTTTCCTGTACAGTGTCGGCGTAAACGCATTTTTGGCAATACTTGTGGCTGGTTTTCTAGCCAAAGTTGACGTGCACTCAGTCTACGGCAGCCCACGGGGCAGTACGCTATTAGTGATACACTTAACCTACTTAGTTCTCAAGTCAAGTGCGATTTATGAACCAGGCTGTCTTGATTCATTCTAAAGTACTGCAGGTCAAAGCACGAACCTTGTATCTGAGTGGGCTTGGCACTAAATTTGCCTATCTCAGGTCATATAAGACAAGCGCACACTGTTGAAGAGGCAATAAGAAAAACAAAGCTGCCACTAGGAAAAAGGAACACTTCAGGCCCAAGAACCAGGACCGTGAGAGCGGTACAACACAAAAAGCGCGCAAAGCGTTGCCAGTAAATCGAAAAGACAGATGGTTGCGTGCCTTGTTTTCCTATATTCCGCGCTTCTTTTGCTGCATTGGCAAGATCCATTACTTTTTCTGCATTATTGGAACCCTCTAAATAGTAAATCGCTAATGCATTGCATAAGAACGTTTTCATCACCAACGAACCCACCGTAAACTCGGCAGCAGACCTTCGCTACGTGCGTTTCTGCGAGAGCTGCCGGCTGCCGATCTACAGTATCGGGGCGACGGGGTTGGCTCCTCTAGGTCGATATCGCGGTGAATACCCAATGTAGCAGGCCAATATATGACCCAGTACGCGACTTAATACCCATTGTATGGGTTTCACCCTTTGTTACCGAAAAAAGTACATATTACTTACCCTTTCTCTTTCAAGAGTCGGAATATCATGGCAGTGGATGCTAACAGTAAAAAGTAATTGAAATAACAATTTCGTCTCAATATTACGGCCTTAAGTTTCCTTTTATATTTAAGTAACAACTACGCCTAGCGTAAGAATGGTATCTCGCGAATACCAAACATCCTGAGAGCGATCGCTATTAAGTTGAGTAGTCGCCATTCAGTTGAAGAACAAAGCAAATCCTTCTTGTACATTGTGATGCTAGTGGATGTTAAAGAACCTCAGGTAGTCGAAATGCACGAAGCGCTCCTTCATGTGGCGTCCCTCATAGCCGGAGCCCTTTTGGGATATTCAAGGTTAAAATATACTTCATCGGACCTTACGTGTAGGTATTCTATGCGCCTCGCCTTGCGCAGCTACCAGCGCGCTACAACATTTCCATGATGACAGAAACCTAAGTCCTCTCTTCGCTGGATAAAGCAGCGCTACTAGGTTAGAAGCAACTTAGGCCTATATTTTTTACGGAGGCGGTCAGCAGCTCATGCGCACTGCTGCAAAAAAAAAAAAAAAATAAAAATAAATAAATAAATAAACAATAATGAGTTCAAGTTTTGTCGGAATTGGCTGTGCTCAACAACGTCCAGAAATTAAAGCAGGACAGTAAAGTACGAATACGTCCCTATATAAGACAGGTTGGTATTCGTCCAGCGGTTCGACTCAAAGAACAAAGTAAATAGAAACCAAATGCCGTGTCAACTTTTATACCCGGAAGTAAACTCGCGATTTCCTCTTCTTTTATGCTCCGCGCTTGCTATGCATATCTGTCTCCGAAACACTTGATTCCCAAGCATAAATTTAACGTCAAGAAACTGTAGAGAATACAAACAAAATCCTGCCAGAATAGTGCAGTGGTAAAGCATTGATTGCGGAGGAGATTTGGTTGCATGAGTAAAGACATCAACAAAGAATGCTAGCAAAACGAAAACAACAGTAGAAAGATAGAAGAGAATTCGATAGAGATGGAAACCAGAGAAGGATCCTGAAAGAGGCATTGATCTGTTTGTCCAGAGATGACTGGGACTCTGGATATGGCGCGAGAAATCGAAGTCACGAGCCACCTTTATTCCCACCGCATTCGAAAGAAAGGAAACACCGGAGCCAAACGCTGGCAGGAGTGCAGGATCTCATAAAGAAATCCGTACACGGATATCGCCCCTAATATTAGCCAGAAGATGTGCGCGCTACTTGCTGCCAAGTATGGCAGCAGTCCCCTCTGCCGTTATGCACGTGTGTAAATATGACGTGCTTATTCTTGTGTGCATGCAATCAGGGATGTGGAGGGTGTCAGCGTTGGGGACCAGCGTCCATTCTACCGCACTTCCTGTTTGTTCTGGGCTCAGATGGCCGTCGACGCTGTATGCCGTTTCCGACGTCCGGCGGGAGTATAGTGCCCGTTTCGCCTCGGGTGTAATCGCCCGAATTAACTGGGGTGCCATCGTTGAGAGAGTCAGAGTTGGAGGGCCCCTGAGAGGTTCTTAAGGTCTGCGGATAAGAATGAACGTTGCGTGACTTATTTGTGCAAATAATTTTTTTTTCTCTTCATACAACGTGCTGCTATTTTCGCTCAAATTTATCGCGATTTTTGACTGTCAGAAAATCCTGCAGTTCTCTTTTTATGCGCAAACAAAATAGCAAAGTTGCGACTTCTGTTGTACAGTAATCAAAGTATATACATGTTCTAATAATGCGATTTGGCACTGTACAGACTAAACGCAGGTATATCAGTCTTGTTGACAAACCACGTGTTTTAATGTGCCATTTGAATAATTATAAATATTAAAAACTTTCCATAGCCATACTTTCGCTTTGTTCATGTATCTGCCCATTACTGTTTATTAGTTATACGTTTGGTCACCAGCTGTAGCCGCTCACTCCATTCGAGAAATATTGCGAGTGTACTCCCTACAACCTGCATTGAAAATAGAAAATGTGGATTATCATCAGCGCTTCAGCCCCTGTCTTAAGAAGGGATGCGCGTAGGCTGGCTGGCGTTACAAGTGGCCAAAGTTCGCAGGCACGAAATGCCTCAAATCAGCGCGATGAACATGCGATCTGGCGTAAGAAAGTCAGTCGAAAAGACCGTGAGGACAAGCCTTTCGTGTATAAAATTATGAAATAATTCATGAGCTCCACCAACGTATTTATTGTGGATCAATAGGAGTTTAGAGGCTGAAAATTTCTTTTGAGTGATTACTGAACAGTGCCCACTGCCAGAGAAGAAAGAACCCGACGTTTAAGCGCCATTATGGGGTCATGGATTGCGCACTCGGCCCCTGAAGACTGTGCGCCAGGCGCGGAGGACCTTGCATAATATTCTGTTCCTGAACGAGAATTTAATTCTGAAAACTTTACAGAGCGTGTAGACTACCTACAGTCTAAATGTCACGAGAAGTGTTCTTATCGAGAAAAATAATGGCTTTGGAAAGGAAATTGTCAGAGCTGAGGCGAGGAGAAACCAGTTCCGGCAGCGTTTGGAGTTCGAAATGTTTTCTTTTTTATTTGCGCTCCTCGCGCTGCGGCACCTAGTGCTAACGTTTTCTCTCTTGTCCGGCCGACACCGTGGCTTGCGACTAGAGAGTGGTGCGAGGGGCGCTACGGGGCTCCCCTTGGTAGAGCGGAAACCGCCGTATCTGCCTAACAGTCATGTTTGAAAGAGACCACACAGATAGATAGCAGAGTTAAAGCGAGAGTGACTGGAGGGGCCGAGAGCGAATGAGCTGCAATTAGGCTGGTTTTATTCTGTCAAGAGATAAAACGTCTCCACGATCGTTGATGTACAGCGTAAACGTCTTGGTTACGCGATGGAACTCGCTGAACGATCCATCATACGCGTATTCCGTTGTTAGAAGAGGACGCACATGGTGACCATGGACGAAGACATGGGTGCAGGAGTGCAAATCCTGGCTGACAAACACAGATTGAAGGTGACGGTCAGCAGGGATGACCGGAGTAATGTGTCTAGATGCGTTGCGCCAGTATTGAATGAACGGAGGAGACAAAGAAGAGCAGAATTCGCCAAAGGGCCGCAGGCAAGCCCTTGTCCCTTGTCCTTCATCTGCGCGCTGTTATTCCTGAAAACATATATGACATGATCTAATCACCTTGTCTACATTACTACAAGGGTTTAACACTAATAAAAAAATCGAGACATGCAAAGCTAAACAGCGCTATGCCGATCTATCGCTCGTTAAGCTAAATTCAATCCCGTCTAAATTATTTCGGTATACTTGTTAAAAACTATGGTCGATGGTAAGGGACCTTTTGATTTGACGCACTACGTCAGCGTCAAACGTTCGGTAGTGAGTAGCCATTTTGAAGTTTGACACTTGTGCATTCTTCACGGGGCGGCTTCTGCATGTAAAACCCCACGTGCTTATACTGAAACGCTCTCCTAAAGACGGGGTTCTCAAAATCTTAATTCCAAGGATACGTCGTAGGCCAGGAGGTGCGTTACCCCGATCTAAGATCGGCTTGCGAGAGAGACCCCACGCACAGAGGAATTACGAATTGGTACAAAAACAACGGACTGATATATTCGACCCCCCCACCCCCCACCCTACACTCAGCTAATCACAATAAACGATACTCAGAAAACTTCACACAAATACGCGCTTTAATCCATATAAATTAGCACAGTGATATGCAGGCGAATACAGCCCATTATGTTCCATTTGCGGTGATGAGAGGGCAGATGTAGAACACATCATGTTTAAATGTGAAAACATGCAACCGCCTGAGGGCCTGCAGATTACGAATTCGGAACAGTGGGAGGCCGCATTGCTTAGCTCTGATCCAGGCCGGCAACACTCCATCACGGCCAGGGCCTAGGAGGTCGTCGAGTGCCATCGAGCGACGACCACCCCTGGGGCGGCTTGAGAAGCGTCCTCTCACGAAGAAAGAACACAATAATCTCTCCTCAATAAAGTTTTCTCCTCCTCCTCCTCTTAAAATTTGATGGCCGTCGTGTTGTCGCGTATCCTACGCTCTGGCCGCATAAAATAAAGCACTGTTTTCTAGGGTGTGGCCTTTAACTACGTTTCCCCCCCGAAAAAATAGGTTATCATTGAGCAGGGAGGGGGTGGATAAAGAAAGAGTGCGTTAAATGAGTCATGACATCGCAGGGCTTGTCGCTGGTGGGGCAGAAATAAAGCGCCCCTCTTATGGTCCGAGTAAAAAGGCAGCTGCAAAGTAGGAAAGAAAAATGTTGTGGGGGTGGAGAGCACCAGGTATAACCATATACGGCGACTGGATTTCTGTGTTCTGTTGGATTAATCACTCTCAAATGTAAATCAGAGCAGGCTGCGCTTCTCTACATCGTGCTTGTGTGGAATATGTTGCCCTTCAGTCACGTGCTTAAAGCAAAGTCTCAAGTAGTGAGCAAGCTTTCGTAGATTCCTTTGCCTCGACACTTTTGCGTTGGCTAGCGTTTGTTGGATGACGTGCACTCGTACGTGTTTGTGCTTGGTAGGGGACGAAGACGTTTAGAAAGGTGTGAAATGGGGAGAGGATGATGAAGTATTCTCGTTTAGGGTTGACTTTGCTATGCGTAGCTAATTTAACGGGGCGCGCCTAGGAAGCGTTTGGGGATTTGATCCTGGTTGAGGTGCACACAGCACAAAGATGTGATACAAAAAAAAAAAAAAAAAACTCGCTGGAAGCTTACGAACCCGAACCGCATGTCCTCCATCCCTAAACCTTTCTTTACCCCTCTACTTTACTACAGCCGATGGCACTGCCTGACTGAAGTTATGTTAGTAAAACACACTATTACTGTTGCTGCTTCCCGTCGTTTCGCGGCGCTGCCATACTGGGCGTGGTCGCTCAATTTGCCAAAAAGACGATTGGCGTGATGAGCTGGCTACACCAGCATCGATTACGTTCATGGCTCGTAGAAGTAAAGCAAGGCTAACTTTCCAAGCTATTATTAGGTGCTTCTTTATTTATTTTGTGTCTAAGAACACACATGCCTGAACAATACAGTATCGCGACTAAGATGACGTTGACAGAGACTTGAAAAAGAAAATGAACCATAATCGTCCAAACGCGAACGCTAACATTAGCACCCGAGTTTAGTCCACTGCAGGGTGAAATGTCTCTTCTCCGCTATTGAAATATCGACGGCGAACAGCGAAAGGGAGGCGAAAAACGACGAAGAGGAACAACGGAGTCCATCACAGCGGCGTGGCGAGCTCAAAAACAGATGTGTTCCGACACTGTTCTGTGATGGCTGTACATTTGCGGTTCGGTTTAACTTTTTTGAGAGTTTACGGAGCCTGGTGGCGACAGAAAGCGTTTCAGCGAGATTCCATTAGGACGGTTGCCAGCTACGTATCGCTTTTGATTTTTCAATTTTTCTTTTCTCCAGTTATCATCCCCGGGAACGGTCACACGAACTCAATAAAACTCGTGGTATAGTCAGCATGACGAATTCTGCCCCTGGAAGCTGCCGATATAGCCGGTTCATCGCGCATGCCATTTTGAAGGTAGCAATACTTGACACTAAAGGAGCTTCATTAGCTACAATAAAGCCACAGGTAAAAAAATTCATTTGAAGAGCAGGAAGCCTCGCCTGCAGGAAAGCAGCAAGTATGATTAGAATCCTTGAGTTGCCTTGCCTCATGAACCAGAGGATACCAGGCAAATGTTCCTAGCGTCATTTCTCGGGGATGCGCTCGTGTCATTCTGGGAGCGGGATCACGTGTGCCATGGTATTGCTTCGCGACTTGCCTCGGCCATTCAGTCCTCGCGTTTATGGATTTGTTATTCCGCCTTTAGACCATATTATGCAATAAATTGATTTTTGTTTTGCGTAAAGCGACTCACCCCATGAAAGAGCTGTCGAAAACCAAAGCAGCTGCTTGAACTGTGCAGCGACCGAAATTTATCTCATGTAATTCCGCTCATACGTTGACACCCCTTCTCTCAGGTGAATTCGAACAGAATATTGTCGGAGATTGTGAAAGCCGCCGAAGAGAAAGCTCCGAAAATCAGAGTGAATAAAGAGAGTAGCTTTACTGTTAGCGCTGCTTTGTTGTCATGCTAAGTGTTTGCGATGGACTATCTGTTGCTGCAGGCCAAGCGGTCTTACAATTCATTCCTGAGATATTTATAAAACATGTAGGGAAAATACATTATTTACCTGCCAGATACAGCAGCGATAAGGATCTTCCTGAGCTTTCGATAAACGCTGGATGGCTCTCAGCTAGCTGTTAGACAACATATCAGTGGTAAGAGGCTGGAGGAAATCATTATTCGCATTTCCTTCTTGATACTTGCATTCAGGGAAGACCGCCGAATTAAAGACGGGCTGCATGTAGGCTCCGCAAGTCATCCCATGCAGGAGTGTCTTGCCCTAGTCTTTATCGCTGGTACTGCGAGCGAATCGGCACATCGTGAGTTGTCGCATTTGGCGTCGATGCTGTGTCTCTTTGAAAGGTCTATTTGCCACATAAAACGGTTTACACGTCAACGTACAAAACTTTTTGTACGCAACAAAATTGTTCAAAACTCCCTGAACGATAAGCATTAAAATGTAAACATGAGTTTTATTCATGAAAGAATTGTTAGCGTAACGAGAATACTATAATTCAAGTAAATTAATTATGATTATGTGATTAAATAGGCGAAATGCGTGGACCTCAGACATTGGAAATACATGTTATGGATGGCACATTGCTTTTTCAAATTAAAAGTTAGGAATTACGCTTTAGTGGGGAAAAGCCGCTTTAATATTTCTTGAAGGAATTTTGTCCGCCTGGGTTTCTTTAAAGTGCACGGACATCGCAAAGCACACAGACGCCTTGTCCATCGAAAAGCGGCCGACGCGACCGGGATGCGATCCCGCATCCTTCGGCACCAATATACCACCAAGAGAGGTATTCTACAACGCATTGTCCGCTTTGTACCGCACTGATCTCTTACGTGCGTCTGGGTCTCAGCGATACAAGTATATATCCGTAAGGGTCGTAAAACAAGAGATCTGTACAGCAAAAGAAGGTGAAGTAACATGAGATAAATGTATGTTAAGGTCGGCAAAGCAATAAAAACGCAGTTGCCCATTAAAACGCTTGAACATGTTATTGAAGCTCGGCGCAAAAGTATTTCTAGGAACAATAATAGAGTCGAATGCTGAGCTAGTTGGTCACACATCTCTTGGAAGAAGGCAGCTGAGCAGGTAACAGCACAAAGCATAAGAAGCACACACACGCACACAGGGACAACGCTGCCTTGTGTGCGTGTGTGTGCTTCTTATGCTTTGTGCTGTTACCTGCTCTGCTGCCTTCTTCCAAGAGATATTTGTAGGAAGCTGATGGCGATCGATATACGGTTTCTAAAGTAAGGTTCTGTGAGAGTTTCATTTTATTTCTGTCATTTTCAATGCAGACAATTTCACAGCATTCGATTTTAAAATCTACGCACAGCGTCACTGATATATAAAGTTTCATAAATGTACAACACAGTACAACCATGTATAGTATTTGATGTCTCGTTCTCTGCACTACATTTCGCTTCTAAGTGGAAACTGGCACGGCTTTAACAAGTTTTCGATTGCAATTCAAGTTTCAGATAAGCCGAAATATGCTGCCTGCTGGCCAATTGCATGCAAGAAGTAGCATATTGGTTTAATTGGTTTAAAGTTTGTTTTGATACTACGAACATTTAAATGTGATTGTAGTAGTTTATCTTGCGCACATGTGCCAATTACTTCTAGAGATAGAAGAGCCATATTATTTATGTGAAATTCTCTAATCTACAATCTACAACACATGTCGCAATGGGCGCGCTCTACTACAGCTGATGTGGCAGGAGGCTGATCCCTGCAATACCCTGACATTGGAAAACAGATTATAGTCTGAGCCTAGATGATATGTCTGCACTTTTTAACGAGGGGGGGGGGGGGGGAGAGAATTCGCTGGTAAGTGCATCTATCACACTTTATGTCTTTATTTGAACATTACCCTCTCTTGAGGGAACTTTTTTTTCCGTTTGGAACCTCGTCTTCGGTTTCTCACACCAGCTGCTACCAAAACATGCTTTCTGAAATTGCAGAAACCGTGGTCATCACTGATACACATTTTGCGTATTTTTTTCAAATTATGAGTGAGAATAAATAAAAGCCTGCAGTTTAAAACGCATTCCGAATAAGCAAATACAACTCGCGCGTGTGGAAAATGAGAAGTAATGGAAGGAATGCACCTAGTACATCATAGTGCTTCATGTATGTGCGCAGCAGGCGACCAAAACTAGAGCAAACATTAACCAGTCGAAATAAACTACGGATCCATGTCAATATACAACAAAATATTTTGTAGATCTGTCGTAATCGTCATACTTTGCTGTAGGTCTGCAGTATTTTTCTGTCGTTGTGAAGTTTTTTGTGTAGTACGTTTCTGTTGTAACCCCACAAAATGATGACGTTACTACAGAAAATTTCATTGTAACAACCGGTTTGCTGTCAGAAACCACACAGAAATCCTGTCAAATTAAATTTCAGTAGTTTTTGTTTCTCAAGTGGGCAGGGCTTCTGCGTTCGCGGAATCCAGTAAGAAAACATATGGCGGCAGATAAGTACGGTTTGAAGCTTTTTTACACAGCCCTGCACTTTTTGAGCTCCCTGACTCGAAGGTCTGCGGACGGAGCAGCCACGCGAATGCAATTTTCTGGGAGTAGCGAGCGACGCTTTTCCTCGAAAAAGGGCTGTGGGAGTGGTGTAGAGAGTGGGTGTCAGCCGTAAGCCGGACGGCTCTACTAGCCTCGTCCCATAGGCACGTCCCATCGTGGGACAACACAGGCGGAATTCTGATGGATTTATATGGAAAGGCTTTAAGCACAGCGTAGTGCTTAGATTAAGCCAGGACCAATTTTCCTTGCCAGCAGCATTTCACAGAAGCAGGCCAGAATTCATATGATGGAGGCAAGTGAAACGACGCATGCATGCTGGTGCACCGCTCAAGTCTAAGCACATGAACTGGAAAGGGTCTCCTTCATATGAGGGTGGCGAATTCCGAGAAGCGGTCTGCATCTTTATAAAGTAAGAAGGCAGCTCATGAGGGCGCAAATATAATTGCATAAACGTGTACTGTTCACCTACTGAAAAGCAATATTGCTACCAGCATGATTACTGCAAACTGTAATAACAATTACGGTAAGACAATACACAGACGTGGCTCGGAGCCATCCGTGTTCACGTGTTCATCTCATTCCGTATGTAACCAATGTGCAAGGGTATTGATCTTAAATGTACAAAAAAACCCTCTGCTGGGCAGATTTGAGCCAAGCGCGGAGAGGTAAGAGACAACGCATCAGCTGATGAGATTACGCTGAACCTTCCAGTACGCCAGCAGGTTGAGCCACACAATACCTAATAGCTTACGCAAATCCACCTCAATAGCACTTCTTCCCGCCGTCCTAAATCTCACGGCTTCAGTAGAGCGTACAGACCAAAAAGTATTCAGAAAGAAAAAAAAAAGAAAGCCGTCGCGTTATGTTAGCTTCCTTTTTGACGAAATCACCAGAGAAAATATGAATATAGCGCGCATACTCTGTTCTCAAATGTTCAAGTTCGAGTTAACACGCAGCCGTCAAAGGAGACATTCTGTTCGGGCAAACATGAGGAACAACCTGCGAAACGTCGGGATTCACGAAATCATTAAGGTAGTTTCAACCGGTGGCTACGCCTTCCAATGTCAGGACGCAACGCACTAAAAGGGTTAGTTTTCATGAAGTCCCACCCTGGACTCAGACCACCTTCGAAGCCACCGTAGGAGCGATCGTTGTTGTTGTTGTTGTTGTTCTCCTCTAATTTGATGGCACATACCCACACAGAGGGATCGGCCAAGAATTGAGGTGCAGAGATATTAGATTTTGAGATGTATAATTCCATCGCAAAAAAAAATAAATAAATGGAAATATTTGCCAGGGAATAGAGAAGGAAATGTAAATATGAAAAACCGAAATAAATAAGGGTAATTACTAACGCACGCAGTAGGAGAATACTGAGATTTATATGTACAGATTAAAAATTTAAAGCATATTAGCAAGGCTGACGTCCTGTTTCTATTAGGAAGTTTTAAATGGCGTTAAAAACAGACCTGTGGCTGTACCCAAATATGGTGGCACCGAACGATAATAAAACCTGGCGGCTCAAATTAAGACCCAGCTGTTGTAACGGCTTCTCCAAATACTGTTTTCTCATCATGGTAAAACGGCGGCCAAATAGCAAGAAATGATCTATTGTTTCCGGTTCCCCGCAGAATGCGCAGACGGGAGAAAGCACCAAACTAGACCTGTGCATAGAGAAATTTAGGGGCGGAAAACGACAGCGCAGCCTGGTTAGAGAGACCTCAGTCTGCCTTGATTGACATGATTTCCTACTCTAGGAATACTTGAAATGAAGGTAGTCGTCCGATGATAAAATAGATCCAGACTGCGTGTTTAATGAACAACGCCTACGAAATCGTGCTGCTGTTATGTACGCTGTTGCAGGGAGGATAGGCAACACAGGGCCATTCAGAGATTCTTTAGCCAGTCTATCAGCAACCTCATTTTCTGTCACATTACTGTGGCCTGGTACCCACACTATATGTATGAGGTTAAATGGGAGGGGAGCAATGAAAGAAAGGTGTTTAATATTGGCGAATCCATATTCGAAGAAAGCGACAAGCACAAGGAATAAGAGTCTGTAATTACAGCCACTGTTGAGTATGGTGGGTCTAGTTTGCGCAGAGCAAGCACCATGCACCGCCAGCAACTTCGCCTGGAAAATTGGGGTAGAATCCCAATTTTCTCTCCCAGGCTGCGAGACTTACCAATAATATCACTGGGAATCTTAAGGTCCTTATTAAACGCCACGAGCACTCTAAGGACATTCGTATAATACCCAAAACGAGCAATTACAAAGATCAGTGCTTGAGATCGAACCTCACTGGTGGAGTATTGTAGGGGTCAAGGGAAAAAGTAGAGCCTTAAAAGGTCCTCGGAAGGAAGAACTGCCTCAAGAATAAAAACTAATACAAATGCCGTATTCGCCACACTGATAGGCTAATCTCGTCATCCCAAGATCGCCATAATGTAGCATGACTGTCAACGTCGTCTTACCGTTCTCTTGTTCGTTGGAGTACTTCAGCTGGTCGAAGCAGACAGTTAAGATGGTTTCGTTGAGCCCCGTACGCATATCAATACTGACGTGAAATTCGCTGCAAATTCTCGAACGATTGGGCACATTTTATGTCCCCCTTACACAATGCCTAATGGGCCTGTAAGGTATTTTCAAATAAATAAATAAAATACGCTTTAGTGGCACATTTGTCGGATCAGAAGGCAGAGATGCGAAGAAATTTAGGAGCACCTCTAGGTTAAATAGCATACATTGAGTAACAGATTTTCTACTGTATGGTGAAAAATGTGTCCAGTAAATAGAAGAAGTATAGAGTGGTTATAAGAAGTGCTGTCGCAAGAAAAAGCGCTGATCTTTAACTGCAGAAGCTGGTTTAGGTAGGTCATTTGGCATGTTTTTTTTAAGAAGAAGTGATTTTCGGATTTTGACATTATTGAATAGATTTTTTCTTCAGAACAGTAATTAACTTTCGGCATCGTGTGTCACACTGTTTTTGTGCCCCTGCTTGAAATTAGGTAGCAGAAAGATAAACGACGAAAGACCGCGGGCATGACGTCCGTGGTTATTCCTTGTGTAGTCTGCTTAGTTAAATCTGCTGATGTCGTCTAGGTCTTTAACGACCAAAGTTCAAACCTAATGACCTAAGGTCTTTAACGTTAAAGCCTCGTGTCCTGAATTGGGACAGGTCGAGAGTACAGTGTCTCGACGTTTTCGAAGAATACTAAATGAATACGGGTAAAATTACGCAAGCTAGCTAAACAAAGCCCCCCCTTGCACATTTAGACAAAGAAGGTCGAATATTGTTTCAGCTTCAAAATTGCTTTTAGTCGACAATGTCAGAAACAAAAGAACCGCTCTCTCAGTTGACGAATATTGTCACCGCCATTCCTAGACGGAGATCTCGTTTATTAAGCGACTCCTTTCACTCGGGCCAGGGTTAATCTGAGAAAGAAGCTAGTCTTTGTTATTGAAACTTTTTTGCTTATTCGTGTTATGGGCTTTCCTTGAGCCGATGCTAATTGCTTTCTCATGTGTTCGAAGCTTTTTTTCTTTTTAGTCTCGCAACAGGGCAGACACAATCAGAAGTCTTCCTTTGTGAAGCCATAGAAATAGAGCGTCGCTAGCGCCAGCTCCCTTTGATTGGCTATAGAATTCGTACACTGCGTTCATTAACCATAATAGATCTTCAAAAAACGGTGCCAATCAGCTGCAGGCGCTGCGAGAAGCGATGCTTTCTGTTTCTTCTTCCTTGTTTGACTGAGTCATTAAAACTTGCATTGGTGTACGTTTTAGTGCGTTTGCATGGGAGCGCAGTTTCCGAAAAAAAAAAGGAAAAACAACGCGGGGACCGTGCAAAGCCGAGGCCTCAGCTACCGTAACGTTTCTAGCAGCGTGGTGAGGCGCGTCTAGAGAACGGCACTTTTGATGCAAAAGCCAAAATGACGCATGGAAAGACAACGAAGAAGACGTCCAATGATCGAAGTTCGAGGTGAGTTTCGCGATGAGTGTCATTACTTGGAAGAAATTGTTCGCAGAGCACTCTCCACATTCCCTATCCAGAGAAAATTAATCTCACTGCAGCTACTGCTAAAATAGCATGTATAACTTTCGATTCAAGCGTTTGGAAGAACTTATACGTTCGGGAATCTACGACTAAAAATTAAAATGGCAGATCACGCTCTGCGATAGGAAAGTTTTAAAGCGCTACCAAGCAGTCGACCACACTAAGGAGTGGCTGCCTAACCACAGCATTGCGGAACGGGCCTAATCTGAGTGTAACCACGTCAGGAGCATCGAACGAAAACCTCCATACCTCATTTCAGCCGAGGACAAGTCCAGCTGAAATTTCGAATGCTCAGGGCTAGTTTAGGGTGCGGGTATGCTGGATACAAGACCCCACCCAAAGAATTGAACAATTTTCATAAGGCCGTGCCTCCATGTCAACGGGCATGCTCCGCAGCGTGACAAAACACAATTTTTTTTATCATCTCTTTGTCACTGTCTTTTTAAAGAGCTTTAGAATAGCCTTACCGCAATTAAGGGGAATCGCGGTACCACGCCGCAAACAACTCATCCTCCCCCCTCCCCCCCCCGCCCCCCTTCCGGGAAAATTTAATTTTAGCATAGCGTTCCGACATCGTTAAACGCGGTATACTTTGCGTGGAAGCGCAAAGGTCTCAATCAGTGGTCGCTACTCTCCTTTTGCAAAAATAAAAATTATATATCAGACTCTGTCCCCACCACTGAAAGCCTTACCGTTTTTACCAACTGAAAAGGCTCAAGCAATCCCTCAGACACGAACATTATCTGCAATAAGAAACTCAAACATATTAGTACCATCTAGTTAAAAGAATGCAAAATACAAATCGCTCGGGAAAAATTTCTAGCAGAAGATATGCAGTGCACGATTTTTTAATTTTAATGTGCACTGGATATATATCCTGCAACAGCCTCTGCAATGAGGCTAGCAGCATGCAATAACTAACTAACTAACTAACTAACTAACTAACTAACTAACTAACTAACTAACTAACTAACTAACTAACTAACTAACTAACTAACTAACTAACTAACTAACTAACTAACTAACTAACTAACTAACTAACTAACTAACTAACTAACTAACTAACTAACTAACTAACTAACTAACTAACTAACTAACTAACTAACTAACTAAATAAATAAATAAATAAATAAATAAATAAATAAATAAATAAATAAATAAATAAATAAATAAATAAATTATTGAACAAATCCTTAACGGCAGGTCGCAACCGCAGTGGTACGGGCGAAAGTGTCGTCCAGGGCAGCTACAACTTTTTACTGACTCGGTCGGCTCTTGTCGTGCAAGCCACGGTTATATTTCGCAGTGGATACGCAAAAGTCGCAACACAATCCTCTAGATAACGATATTTCTTCGTTAGAGTTCCGTGCATGTGCAAAAGTGACTCATTATTGCGTTAAGAGGCAATCACGCAAAATAAGCTAAACTACATTTTTCTGTTATCTCCTTATCACTTTCTATCACCATCTGAACAGCAATCCTGTCACCTTTTATCACGTTCACTGACTTTAACATCCTGTGATTTGCGTGATTCGGCTTCCTATCGCCAATTAGCTCACGCACGCACGCACTTATGCACGCACTCATGCACGCACACAAACGCGCACTTATGCTTTAGTGAAAAAAACAGCGCAACAACAACGAGACACACGAGAGACAAACGCTGTAAGTCAGCGCTTGTCTCTCGTGCGTCTCGTTGTTGTTGCGCTGTTTTTTCACTAATGGATAACCAACACGCCCAAGCAGCCGTTGATGCGCACTTATGAACGCAAACTACACAACCGTCCCGCCGCAGCGACTGAGTGGTAACTGCGCAGGACTGCTGAACGAAGGATGTGGGACCGAATCCCGGCCGGGGTGGCCGCTTTTCGATGGAGACGAAAAACACGGCGGTCGTGTGCTGTGCGATGTCGGCGCCGTTAAAGAACTCCAGGTGTTCGCAGCTGTCCACTACGGCCTGGCTAGCCTCAGTCCCTTTAGGACGGTAAACGCTTCAAAATAAACGAACACATATGCAACCTTAAGTAATTTTTCAGAATTTTCTCGATTATGCCAGTGTTTTGGTATCAATAGCTAGCACATTTTATTTTTCTCTTATTTTGTTTTGAGACATGAAAAACCGGAAAAACAAACAGAGTATGGTGCCCTTAAAACAACTTGAAACTTTGTGGTAAGAATTAATACTGTCAGATGGCCAGCTGCTTCTGAACAGGAAAGAACATTTAGAAGGTTGCACAATATTATTTTTATTTGCTGTTAGTTTTTTTGAGGCGCACTATTTAGGGTTAGTGTTGATGCTTTGTGATAAATTATTAATTTACTAAAGCTCTTAAAGGCCCACTGTCCACCCTCCGGTCGAAAATATTTTCTTCCCCGGTGACTGTGAGACTTCGCCCCTGGAACGCATGCCGCAAAATGTTTTTGAAAAGAGTAACTAATAACGCAGTTACAGCCACCGCAATCACCCGATTCTGTCATGCTTCTGTCCTTCCGTTCCCTCGCAAAGGTTTTTCACTCTCCTGCCTGAGGTCGTCTAGCCTCCGCAAGACAAATTCCCCTTCCTTCTCCGCGTTTGGCGGGAGGTGGGCCGTGGCACTCCGCGAGCGCGAAAAAACAAAACAAAAAAAAAAAAAACGGCCGAGGGAGCGCGAGCCGCTGGATTCAGCCTGGCCGTGGCGATGGAAAAGCGCGCAGCGAGCGGTAGACACCCATCCTTCTCCCGTCAGTCAGCGAGACGGACCAATGGACGTCGTTCGCGGTACGTACGTCATTACTGTGGCTCGTCGGGCCAGCGTAGGAAACGGGGAAGCTGGCTTCCCGAAGGGGAGCATGAGAGAGCTTTGAATTGTATTTTCGATGCTTTGCGGCGCACGTGTCACTGTAGCATTTTGCACTGACTATCTCCGGTGCCTGATCGAAACACTGGGCTCCTTTGCTTAAAAGGCCCTTCCCTGGACAGTGGCCCTTTAAGCATGGTGGAATGCTGCATTTTTTACCCTCTTCCACCGAGCGTAGAAGCGTGAAGATATGTAATGTAGTCTTGTTTCGCTTATTTATATTTCGAATAAAGTGCAAAGAGATGCTAGTCAGGTCGTAGTCTCATCGGCGAGAATGTTACTCTCCAGTAGCGATGCCGGCGCATCAACGATGACACCTGCCTATCAGTCCACCGCCGGCCGACGACGTGCATTGCAGCGCCGCTGATAGTATGCAACGCTGCTGTGCTGTGATGTCGCTAGTATTTACTGGTATAGTTCCCGGCTTTATACGTCGTTAATTTGGGGTGGTAGCGATGGGTATCGATCGGGAGAAAGAGCATTTAACAAATATTTGGAGCCGAAATAAATATATCTCAAGTTTGTTGTGTCCGTTCACTATACTTGACGGTAGATGACCTCACTCATAGAAGAACCCCATAAAATAATTTCAATAGCTTCAAATTGTGATTTTCCGACACCTTTAAGGAATGACATGAAAAAGTTTGAATGCATTCAGAACAAACCGAAAGAAAAGAAAAAGCTAAAACTTGGTGCGAAGAGTTTGAAACAATCTAGGAAGATGCGAACGCAGAAATATCGCTAATACCCCGTGCTATGTCCCTTATTAAATTTAAAGCCCTTGCCCGACCCGTCATGCTATAATTGCAGTTGGAGCAATGGAAAAGAAAATAATTTCATGATGATAAGTTTATCGCAGCTTTTAAAATGGTGAGTTCTGAAGTTTGAAATGAGAAATGTGCTCAACATATATAGCACTTGACGTACGTAGAATTAACTTATTGCAAAAAAGCATTAGGCTATCCATGGAACTGAGGCATTTCGGCGCTCCTGAATAACGAACCCGGTAGCGCTGAAGTTTCTTTCAATGCTACATCTTGTGGCTGGAAAGACTAACACGTTCTTAGATAGGAAAACAAGTTTTCGGTTTGCTTCTCCGAAAGTGCGCTAGCTGTAAAACTATAAAAGGGGTTGATTTTGTGGCTAAGTACTTGGTGAACTCGCCTGCTGACAGTGTGCTTTCACTTGAAATTGTCGCAACAGGAGAACCAAGAGGACACTCTTGCATCGCAGATGCTTTGAACTATGTCCCGCTTGAAATAAGGCGAAGTCGAAGCAGGAGTAAGTCACAATAGAGATGTGTGATAGGCAACAGCGTGGGACGGATACCAAAGATACGCTGGTGGCGAGGAGGCGGGGAGGAAAGGCGGGTCGACGTCGAGAAAGAACTCGGAGCCTCTCGCGTGGAGACGACGAGGGAAAATGCTGTGAATTCTCGACGCTTATCGCACTATGGTCATATTTGCGCTTTCGCAGACGTTGCATGTGTTCGTGATCTAGGCGACCGGCCCGGCCCGGCCCGGTCCGCCAGTGATAAATATACCTTGGCCCGGACCCGGCCTGAGCCCGAGCGAAAGGGCGTCCGAGCAGCCCGAACCCGTGCACAGCTTCAATTTGGTGGCAATTTAAGATAAATGACAGGGGTTTGGCGAAGACAACAGAACTATGAAATCTTATCACCTGTAATGTAACCCTTGAACCTGTCCACACTTCCCGGGTGCTGTAAAAAGAAGCGTAAGCATTGATCGCATATTGCGTTGTCGTTGTAGGCACTAACCCTACAATCGAACAGTATAAAAGCATTCTAGCAGGCTGTTAGTCGACGTTCGATGTGATTGATGCATATTTCAGAATATAGACCACAACTACTCGGGACTGCCTGAATGAAAGCTCAACACATCTGTCGTGTGGCGCTCAAGACGCATCGTATTTTCTTCGCGGGCAAAAAACAAAAACAGACAGACCAGAAAAAATATGTTGATCACTTATATAATTTATCCTACCAAATATGTTATAGGCTGAACAATTGCTTATTAGAAACAATTTATATGTCGCTTTCATTGCCCAATAAATTAAAGTGTGTTCACCAGTGGAAATGCTTTTTAGCTTTCAAATTTGTTTTAAAGGTGGCACGACCTTTTTATGCCTAACTTTAGTCACCATCTGCTTGAAAACAAACTGAAACAAAAGGAAATTGAAAATACATTCTCACGGAGCTTCGAGCCATTGCCTAACTCTATTTTTTCTTCAAAAGCAGAGTTTTAATGAAATGCGCCACAAATAGCACGTACATTTCCGAGATATAGAAGAACCATCAACATCGACGTGATAATATGAGCATTCATGTTTTATCTTCATATGATCAGCACTAACAACAAATCTTCAGGCTTCATTTTTTGCATCTTTTGGGATAAATGTGGTCACTGAGCAAGCTTGCGAACTTATATGCACGTTTCTAGGTTTTTAGGTCTATTTTTTCAAATTTGTCCTGCTTTCGCTTGGAGTGGACTCGAGACCAACATCTTCCTTACCACCACAGAATTCATATAATTCGAGGTCATTATCAGCCCCGCAGAAAACACATATGAGATATTTTTTGAGTCCTTACGCGAGTGATCAAATATATGCGCTATATAACACACCAAATCATCATAAGGAAAGTAAAAACCGATCAGTTTTATGCATAATTCTTATTCTGATAGCAAGAAGTCTTGAAAAATATACCCCGTTTGAAAAGTAAAATAAAAAGAAAAGAACCGACGGAATTGGTTCAAAATGTTTCTGTATTGAACCGTTTATGTTTTATTCTTTATTGTTTTTTTGTAAAACGAGACGACATGAACAAAAAGCCAAAGGATAGTTTTACCTTTTCCGCCATCTAAGAATCCTCTCCAGTATTTTTGCGGCATTGCTTTGATCTTTCCTAGAAACGAACTTATCGCGAACTCGAATAGTTTGTGAAGAATTTTTACGTTTATTCCCTTCACAATTTGCCGACAAAGAGCAACTCTATTTTGGAGCAGTCGATGCACTTTGTGTGGGCGCAGCTGTTTTCCGAACATTCGAAATAAAAGGGTTTCGGTTGTCGGCACAATATTTTGTGCATCTTGCTAAAATTACTCTTTACATGAGTTGGTTTTTTGGCTTCAGCTTATTTGATTTACGTATATTATTGGCAGTAAACAGCAAATATGAGCGGGGACTGCGTAAAGTTATTTTTTTAGGGTACTGGCCTGCTTTACTCAAAGCTTGTAGACAATGACCGTAATATAACAATGTAAGATAGGAAGGTTGTTACAGTGCACATTAAATAATAATGAATAGTAAAATAAAGATTGTTTAAGAAAGACGGTGAAGTACATGATAAAAGTACTAAAAACATAACTATTTAAAAGCATATTGGGTAGGAAAGAAGTGAAAAGTGAATTTCGAGCGTTTCAAGTTTGTTTGACTTTGCTGTAAAAAACAATGCGCATGGAATGTCTACGCGAAGAATGACAGGGGAAAACGAACTCCCTTCTCCTGCAAAGTAATCTGCTTTCATTCTTTGGTTGCTACTGGAAATGAACACGAGTGCTGAAACAAAAGATTGAATGCTCGTTTTGTGGGTGGGCGTAATCTTTGCAAACTCTTGCCTTTTGTCAGCAGTATAGAATAGGGGAGAAGACGGCACACTAACATGAAAAACAGGGCGAAGAGGAATGCATTGTTGCGTTCACACTGTTGCATTTGTGTTTGTGACATAAGTGAAGCTGAAGAAAAGGTTAGCACGCTACAAATAAAAAATATTGACAGTGCCGCAAATATGTTCACGAAATTTGGACAATCGCTTCTAAGCTTTCACGGCTGCTGCAAGGTATTGCACGGTCTCACGTTTGGTACACCTCTGTGATTTCCCGGGGTCGTCCGAAGTAGTGGTTGCGAGAGCAACAATCCCATTACTAATCATATTATGAAGTAAATAGGAAAAGTGGATGATTGGCATCAGCATCATCTCGCGTCCTTTAATAGAGGTCATTAGGTTTCTTTTGTTAAATATCAAAGTTGTAACTTTGAGCTAGCTGCAGTCACCTCCTGGCATGACTTTTGTTTCACTCAGGCGACAACGGCAGTCGTCGTGTGCTTTGCACGGAGAAGAATACATCTTACGTGGTCGCAGAGGTAGTCGTGCTCAACAAAGTTTGCCACAAGCTGTCGATGAAAGGCACTGGTTGCCGATGTGCACATACGGTGCAATTGGGGGCGTGGCCGTGTGCGGCACTGCATCCTGCTTTCCTGAGATATTATAATCTCTGGAATCGCTGGAAGTAGACGGGAATGCGCTTGTACACACACACACACACACACACACACACACACACACACA